>NC_071088.1:20758125-21078750 GCF_027358695.1 Spea bombifrons | reverse complement strand
ATAAATCCTCTCAGTATTGAAAATTCAAACGTCTGGGGTTTTTTTTGTATTTATAATTAGAAATTGCTTCTTTCCCCATGCACAAGGAGGAAAAATTATTGAATTCAACAATCATAGTAATGGAGGATGAGTTCTAAGTTCCAAAACACATTTTGATAATTCATACTATCCACGCAGAAGCCGCAATTGGGCTCTTTCTCTGTTTGAATGCCCAGATGGCACAAGAGTCACGATTTGAAACAAACACAAAGACTAAAACGCAACGGGGCGAGGAGGAATTTGGTTGCTCTATGTTATTGAACGTTTTTTATCGCATTACTCTATTCTACCCAAAGGTTGTAATGAAAGAACGTTTTCCCAGATCTAAGGGTGTGACTGTAAAATTTTAAACGCATATCTTTCAAGCTGAATTGTGATCACAGCAAGCTTCTCCTCTAAAAATGTAAAACGTGTTTTGTTTGGTATAATTTCCTGTACATCATCTCACTGAATGGTACATTTTAAGGGCGATTGGTTAGCCTGAGATTGTGGGAGGAGCTTCGGAGTTATAACCGACGCCCTCCTCTCACACAGGCATGTCGCTTTGGAGGATCATAATTTCCCACCCATGTCTCCCAACTTTTTTTTTTTTTTTTCTTATCTTTCTATTTTCTTATCTTTTCACTTATTCACGTGTGGCCCTCTTCTCGGCCTACCAGGTACGTTGGTTTCAGCACCCACTAACCGAATTTCACCCCTTTTTCCCTTATCCCCCTCACCCTGTTATCTGCGTTTTCCTAACATGGCCTCTACCACAAATAGGAGTTTATTAAATGGAGGGTGTTGGCAGGAGAGTTGCAGTCTCATCATCCTTTTATTTTACGTATACATTATGAAGGGCCAATTCTATTGAGCTTCTTCTCCAAGAATGTGTTGACTGGCCCTGTAGAAAGGATATTTAAGTCGGTGACAATCAACTATGCCTTGTGCAGGGCCACATCAGCCTTTTTTTTTTTGCAGAGAAGTAAGCCATGGATTCCCTTTATAATGTATTGTACATTCAAACATAAATCTCTTGCAAAGTCTTGTGCATCCAGGGCAAAACTGGGGATGATTAAGTGGCCCTGGCACTTTAAGGCCCGTGGGCGGCAGTATTGGTAAGTAATAAGACCCTTGCTTTTGGCATTTGCCAGGTGGCCAGTCCAGACCTACCTGCCCCTTTAGTGAATAAATCCCATCACTTCTTGCGAGATACTAGTCCCCATTCCATTGCATAGTACACTCAGATCTAATATTCACCTTTTGTTTGAATCGCACTGCGGGACTTATTTACTAAAGGGAGAGTTGACAGAACAAAAATGGAGTTCAAACCCAGTAAGAGGTTTGCTGACCCCGTGTGATGTGTAATTAAATCAGTGAGATTTCTTCTAGGTATCCTTTGAATCGTATAGGGCCAGTTCAGCTCTTCGTGCTGGATACACTTGCCAGTATTAGCCCTTCATTATGTATTGCTCTCCACTAAATGGATGTTCCATACAGGCCTGGAAAGATATGACAATGCTCAATGCCAAGAAACATTACTAGTCAATTTAATGATAATTATAGAGAAAACCAGGCTTTCCACACATCTTCTGGATTTTCTTATTCATCACAGGTAATAAAATATTATGCATATTAAAATTTAGGCAAAGGCCAGTTAAGTAAAATGATTGCTAAAAGAAAACATTGGACATAGTGTGAGATGAGATGCACTCACTGGCCACTTTATTAGGTACACCTGTTTAATTACTTGTTAATACAAATAGCTAATCAGCCAATCACATGGCAGCAACTCAATGCATTTAGGCATGTAGACGTGCTCAAGACAACTTGCTGAAGTTCAAACCGAGCATCAGAATGGGGAAGAAAGGGGGATTTAAGTGACTTTGAACGTGGCATGGTTGTTGGTGCCAGACGGGATGGTCTGAGTATTTCAGAAACTGCTGATTTACTGAGATTTTCACGCACAACCATCTCTGGGGTTTACGGAGAATGGTCTTAAAAAGAGAAAATATCTAGCTAACGGCAGTTGTGTGGACGAAAATACCTTGTTGATGTCAGAGGTCAGTAACTCAAATAACCACTCGTTACAACCAAGGTATGTAGAATACCCTCTCTGAACGCACAACACGTCGAATCTTGAAGCAGATGGGCTACAGCAGCAGAAGACCACACCGGATGCCACTGGTGTCAGCTAAGAATAGAAAACTGAGGCTACAATTCAAACAGGTTCACCAAAATTGGACAATGGAAGACTGGAAGAACGTTGTCTGGTCTGATGAGTCTCCATTCCTGCTAAGACATTCAGATGGCAGATTTGTCGTAAACAACATGAAAGCATGGATCCATCCTGCCTTGTATCAACGGTTCAGGCTGGTGGTGGTGTGGGGGACATTTGTAGGCACCTAGAATAAGGTAGTACCACAATTCTGCCTTCTAGGTTGTTTAATACATGTAGTGTTGTATAAAGAATATATATTTGTGCTGCTTTGTGCTTTCAATCCTATCAAGCTATACAACTCTGTGGAATCTGGCACTTTTTAATAAAATAATAAAAATAATAATAAACATTAACAATTGCATACTTATTATTACTTATTATTGTGATCTATGTGAAAGTGAACTTTTAGACATGTATAACCTTTTTTATATATACATTGCATTGTTTCCATTAATTATGTAAGGGCATTGATGTTGTTCTGTGCTTTGCACCTGTCCCTAACCCTGTTACAGTGACAGGAGCCATCTATTAGGCGTGATTCTGGAAGGTGCTATCATTACAATTAAGGGAAATCTGACAGCTTTGTTATGTAGAGGTTCATTTTAACTTTAAAGCGACTGTTAATAAGCCATTTGGGAAATATACCTTTCAACAGGAGCTCATTTGGCTTCTTTACATCCATTCCCCTTGTTTGTCAACAGACAGTAATGAGAAAGAGAGGACCCAGCTGCCTCCATGGGGCTCTGAGTCACACCATGTTTCTGAGACAACCAACATCCCGAGCAAATGCAGATTAGATTAATGCATCAACATGGAAGTACTCAGAATGTTAGCTTCGCTAACGGTTAGTTAGAGGTTGGTTCTTAACCTAAGCTGACGGCCTAACCTTAGTACCGTCACAAACACGTATCAACCCCACCTGTCCCCATCCCATCATAAACTATTTGATTTCTACAGAAATATCTAACTGGTACTATGAGCTTGGCTAATGCATTTTTAAGAAAGAAAAAAAACACGATCTGTCACCGTGCCTGATTTTGTTGACGAGAATAGAGAATTATTTTCATTTTGTTTTCCAACAAACAAGGCTGCTGTGTTTGAATATAGTTTGACCACTGGCTGGATCCCTGCTGTTATCTGCTTTTTACACATTCTCTTTCTGTACATGTATTTTGGATAGAACATTAAGAGACCCGACGCCAATACTCCTATGCCTCGTTGTGCTTCCTTCTGCTTTTGGATGCAGATGCGACATCAACCCAGGGGGGGACCTCTGACTTTGCCCTTAGCGCCAAGATCACTAGCAACAGCTTAGAATGGGGGAGTAATTGCTCCTTACCTTCTTGCTAAGAGATTTGGTCTGCAGAACTTTACACAATATTACAGTATAGGTGAGGTCTGACCAGAAACCTGGGAAGTGGCAGAACCACCTCTCTCTTTCTGCTACTAATGCCTCCAGCTATACAACCCAGCACCCTGCTTGCCTTTTTCTGATGCTCTGTTCTATTGTCTGCTTTCCTTTTAAGTCCTCAGAAATAATTACTACCACGTCTCTTTCTTCTGTTGTCACTGACGGATCAGTGTCCCCGATGCTATATGTGGCGTTGGGATTTTTACCTCCCAAGTGCATTATTTTATATTTATCAACACTAAACTTCAGCTGCCAAAATCTCAATTAATGTACTTAAATGTACTTAATTATATAGACCAACAAGTTTGGCTGTCAGTGTAAATGTTTTAAGGAAATTTAGTTTGGTGTCTTACAGTAGAGGGGACAACATTATCTAATGTGTTCACATTCTTCCTGGTGTTGTAGAAAACGCTATGTGAAAAGATGTAATATTGTTTTGACATAGACATGGTTAAGCAACGAAAGGTTTCTAGCAACTAGGATAAAGTTTAGGCAACACACATTCCAGAATGATGGTGCAGTCTGCAGAAACTATACCAAGCTTTGATAATTGTTGGAAACCCACAGCTGGCTCTACTCTATCACACCGGGGATACTGCACAAAAAGTCTTTCCAAGGAACCATTAGCATTACAACGAGGGGGGCAGTCATTGTTTTGCAATAAGTGTGCTAAACACAGCACATTCTATGTGAATGGTGACTGTAACAGTGTTCCTCCTAACACATGCATTTACATCTCATTAGTGGTCTGACGAGACTTCACGCGCAGACGTTGCACCCTGCAGCTGATGAACTGGGAGAGTCTCGGATCTCCGGGGAGCAGAAACAAATGAGTCAAAAATATATTCTCAAGCTGCAAGCAAACCAGCACTTCCCACTCACTCATTGTGAACATCTGTACGCATACACATACATGTCAATGAAAAAAAAAAACTGACTCGCCTTAAAACTTAAAATACTTACCCAACAAAGAATTAATATCAAGTAATTGAACCCAGGGCAGGCCGAAGACTTAACGCCGCCTGGGGCGAAGTTTAAAACGCCGCCCCCCCCGGGGCATTTTAAACTTCGCCGACACCATAATCTACGATCCCCGCCCCGGTACTTCCCTTTAAACAGTCCTGCGGCGAGTCTCCCTGCTCTGCCACGGTGCCGGCTTGTAATGCTGAGCGCCGGAAATTGACGTCACTTCCGGCGCTCTGCATTACAAGCCGGCACCGGGACCGAACAGGGAGACTCGCCGCAGAGGAGAGAGAGAGAGAGGGGCGCCGAGCGGGTAAGCGAAAACCACTCGGTGCCCCTCTCTCTCTCTCTCCTCCGCTTCAAAAAAAAAAAAAAAGCGCTTGGGGCGGCAAAGTGCCGCCCCTTCTAAAGTGCCGCCTGGGGCAATTGCCCCAGTCTGCCCCATTATAGGGCCGGCCCTGATTGAACCCCTCTGTGCATTTGCAACAGGGACCACTCAGCTATCATATGCATTAATGTGCATGTAATGGCCGGAAAGTCCCTTTAATCAGCAGCAAGCTAATCATTTCAATTCTTAATACATCCCAGCAGGATATTGTATGAGAGATACCGGAGCGCTTCTATACATATATGTAATATATGTACTTTCTTTAGCCCCATTCTTCCTGTTTATCCGTAGCCAGGATGAGTAAAAAGACATGGTAATGCCATTGGCACAGATACAGAGATTAGGCTTCCCAGTTAATCAGTGATGTATTAGTCACAGAAAGCAGGCTATCCAGTTGTTATGTCAGCGCTGACTGATCAGCTCCTAATATTTCCTGTCATCGACCTACTCCCAGCGACAGCCCTGCATTTATACTGGTACGAGCATCCTGATGTTCCAGGCTTATCATCAACCAACACACCAACATCTCCTTCACCGATAAAAGAGTTAAAGTTTACCTGTCATCCAGAAGTCAAAATAGGTGTATTTTAAAGAGCTAACAATTTATATTTGTGTGCTGACTCAATTAGCCCCCATAAATCAAAAGATAACTAGACTAGATATTTTGTTCTTATATCATCAGATCAGTGTTTAGCCAACTCTTAACTCCTCAATAAAAAAAAACCAAAACCTAAATATATAGCTTAAATAGTATGCATAGCCTATAGTTTTGGTTAGTTTAGTCTATAGTTTTGGTTAAGAAGCTGCTCTTTCCTGCTCTCTATTTCTGTCGCACACATCATTTTGAGTCACATGCCTTTCCTTTCACCTTCCTCATACCCTTCCCAAGACCACCTTGAAGTGTGCAGAGATCCGCTGGTGGTCTGCCTAACACCATTTAAATACTAGCTTTTGGCTAAAGAATTCCTGTTATATTTTGATCCAATCCTCAATTTAGTTTTAAACTGTAGTTTGTCAGTTCACAAATGTTCTTCTGCGTAACCACGCACCTACCTGACATGTTGATTATTGATTTACGTTGCACCATCATATACTGCAGAGTTGCACCAAGAGTAAACACAACATATTAAATGTTTGAGATCAACCATGCAACTGTGTCTCGGAGCTTAAATAAATAAAATACATATGTACAAACCAACTGAATAGTTAGAAGGCATGATGGGATGCAATTAACGCAGTGAGGCTAAGAAAGGCAGTGGTAGGAAGAATGAGGGGAGTTAAATTATCAGCTTCCCCTAAGTAGGTCTTAAGGAATGTTGGTGCAGGACTGGAGACAACAGAGAATTGAATAAGGGTAAAACATTCCAAAGTATGGGGGCAACCCGTGAAAAGTCTTGCATACTTGCATTAGAGGATCAGATTAGAGCAGAAGACATGTGACACTCATCAGGTGAGGGACTCAGTAGGTATATATTTGGAGTTAAGTGAGAAGATATAGGCAGGTGAATCACTATAAAGAGCCTTGGCGGTGAGAGTTGGGATTTTAAATAAAATACAGGTTGACGTGTACTGGCAGAGGAGAGAAGCGTTAGTAGAGTGATGGGTGGGAAAGATAAGCCTGGCAGTAGTGTTCATGATGGATTGTAAGGGGGCACGACCGGTATGAGGGAGACCAGCTAGGAATGAATTGCCTTAATTAAGATTGGAAGAGCTTTAGTTGCGTCTTGTGTTAGGAAGGGGTGAATGTGAGGAATGTTTTTGAAATGTAGTTCTTGAAAATAAAATGAATGTGAGGAGTGAAAGAGAGGTCAGAATAAATGGTGACACTGAGGCGGTAAGTGTGCGGGGTGGGAATGATGGTTGTGCCATAGAGGGAGACTGTTAGGGTTAGAGAGAGGGCAGTTAAGAAGTTCAGTTTTAGTGAGAGTATGTTTTAGGAAGAGTGTAGACATTCATTTTTGAAGAGAGGAAAGGAATACAATGAAAGAGGGAAGGTGAGAGATCAGTAGAGGAAATGTAGGTTGGTATATCCGAGTGCCACCGGCGTTACTGTAGGCCAAAGGATAAACGTGAGGCAGTATTTAAATGTGAATGAATGTTTACGTCTTGTTGGGTGTTATGCGCATGGAGGGGTGCGGGTTTTGTCCAGTGTTTTGAATACAATGCATATATGGTTCTTAAAGAGAATACAATTACATTAGCATTGTGGCACCAAACTAAGGCTACTCTGTATCTTTTATAGGTTCCCATGACAGCAAATTGGTAATTTGATAAATCTATTTTGGCAAAGCACCATAAGAGGGAGTCAAATATCACTCCTGACCTGCAATTCAAAATAAATAATTACTGATACTAATCCAGATGTAGTTACATATTTATTAAATACCGTGTTGGTTACTAGGATTTACTAAATGATTTTAGAAGAACAAAGAAAAATATGGTTTAAGAAAATGTGTTTAAAAGTATGTTACTGCCACTTTAAACATTCAGCATAATACAAGTGAGTATTTGAATGGGGTGCTTTGATGATTGTTTCATTGACAAACTAACTCTTGAAATTAGAAAATATTGTGCATCACAACGTGGAACAAAGTCACTATTGTTGGTTAATGTATGTCACCCTCCCCCACTTTCCTGCCAGTCCATCCTGCCTCCGGCAAGCTGTTTAGTTTGCATACACAGTGACAGAGGAATAGTGCTGTTCTATGTGCTTGCCAGATAAAACACAATGACAAGCAATAATAAAGTCCTTTAAGACATTCTGACGCTATTCTTGGAACCATCCTGGCACCCGGATTTGCTTTACTTTATTAAGTTTGCAAAGTAATTTCAGAATGTGCTCATTCACAAGGGGATTTAATAATGTAAATGTTAATAGTAATAAATATTATAATGGAGTGAGAGTGTTATTCATTGTCTAGTAAAATCAATCAATGGTTTTGGGTGGAAAAATAAATAAATGAACATTTTTTGCAAAGAGTAAGTGGAACTTTTTAGCACACCTGCAACACAACCAAAATGAGAGAGAGATGTATGCAAGTATGTTTTTTTTTTTTTTTTTTATTTAGTGCCAACAGATGACTTGGTGCTTTACTTGTTCAACTTGCTCGATAAGTGTGGTTGTATAAGTACGGCTATTTAATTTATTTAAAAAACTGGAAGGGGGCACCCGGATTTGAACCAGGGACCTCTCGATCTGCAGTCGAATGCTCTACCACTGAGCTATACCCCCAGCACATATGGAAAGGAAATCTACTATGGACTATCCATAGGTCATGTCCCCTATATGGACAGATGTGTGGCTGATCTAGAGGATGGTGGGTGTCGGGAGGTTTTATTGTGAGACAATGTAAAATAATTACCAGGGCTAGTGACTGCAGGCAGAGGATAAGGTTAGTGGATCATTATTTCAAAATCCTTAGAACGGATTATGCGCTTCTTATTTTTTGTGTGAGGTGTCAGATTTCTTTACTGACTAATCTGGGAAGATTATTCTTGGTTTTTTTCCGCCTGGCTGCCGAGTTATAATTTAGCAGCAATATGATTACAATGCATTGGTCAAAATCAGACTGCCATTCATTAAATAACTACAAATCAGAGACACATTATCACTAAGAATAATGTAACATTAAAGAGACTTGCCAGCTGAGACATGTTTTTGGGAGAGGGTTAAACACCAGGCTGATTTTTATGACATATTAAACACTAATGAGTCCGTATTAAAAGATATTCCTTGATTCTTTGTCGATTAACTGTTTTCTAGGAATGCGGAGGACAGCAGGGTTTTCACGGTGCACATTTTACTGCAAGGATTCTAAAAATATAGGTATGTAAGCCATCATGTTCGTACCTGGGGACTAGTGACTTAAAAAAGCCCATATAGATGGTTATAAGTCATATTGTTTTATTAAAAGCATAAATATAACTTGCTTATGATTCATACAATTGACCTTGGGCAAAGAACGTGGGGATTTTCAAAGCCTAAATAAAAGACACACAATTTCTTTCTTTCTTTCTTTCTTTCTTTCTTTCGGCCATATACTGCACAAGAGGTCTAGAACCTCTTATATGCTCCAAATGGTAGTTTAAGGGTTTTTCTTTACCTATACTATTAAAATGCTTTGTCTTCTTTAGTATAAACGCCTTGAACAGAGAGACATGAGCAATAAATTCAGTAGTGGCTTAGCCATGAATATATCGAGAAAACCTCTAAGCTAAGAGAGTATTACAGAAGAGTTACAATGCATGAAATACAGTCTCCCGTTCAAACTCCTACAATCTGTCAGCGTAGTAGAGTGCTACCCTCATCAGTAGAGTGGTAGAGGCTAATACAGTGAATCCACAGGATTCCACGGGATTCGCATGTGGCTATATATATATATATATAATTTTACGGTGTGCAGCTGCATCCTAAAACATCAAAACGTTCACACAAGTGAAGAAAATAAGTGAGACGTGCTATTGATTGGTAGTCCAAGTGTGAATAAGACCCCACCAGCCATAACTGGTGCATATTGCAGAGACTGGAGGGTCAGTATGCTGCAGGCTTCAGGCTTTAGCAGATAAGTAGAGGATCAGGAAAATAATTCACATTTAAGTACCTATTAAGAACTTTAATTAGTATTAATCATTGGTGGGGCAATTTGGGAAAGCCCTTTAAAAAAACCCAGCATTTACACTCTGACTGCTCCTTTTGTGTGCTCCGTTCATTTGTTTCTTCTGCGGTCTCTTCCGCGGTCTCTTTTGGTGGCTGTGTACTGGGCAGGGCATGGAGCACATTTCATCCGCTATATTACTGGGTTGTAGGTGGCTAGACCTCCCCTGCCAGTTAAACTGGAATTCTGAGTTTGGTGGAATGATATGACGGAGACTGCTCACCATCCAGAGAGTTCATTGAAAAACTCATATTCCCCCACAGTGCACAATACACAATGATCAATATCGCAAAACCACCATATCTCAACGGGACCTGTATTTGCCAGTTAGATATATGGGGTATTTGCTAGGATTTCTTTTTGATTGTGGTGGTACAGCTGTCCAGGCGTATTAGAACCGGTGATGGAGTCGGGGAAAGGATTTTCCTTGTTTTTCTACACATTCCATGTGCGGTGGAAGAATAAAACAGCTTTATTCAGAATAGTTTTGTCACTTTAGAACCTCTACGTCTGACTGTGTGACCGTCCCTCTCACAATGGAATGTGCCGTAGGCTGGAAGACAATGGGTTAAACTGCAGCAGCAAAATGATGAGGACAGATCATATTTATACTGAAAGGAAAGCGGGGGCAGTTTAGGGGGAGGAGGAATCTGTGTCCTGGGGGATTCCATGTTTAACGCACTTCAGCTGGGCGGGGGGTCTTACCCAATGCTGAACCAAACTGCTGTGTTTTATTTTCAAATGCACTAATTGGGACTGGCCTTGGGGGTTTCGAGGCAAAGCATTTTGAGCATAGAATATTTAAAATATTGGTACTAATGAACAATCCAGGTCGCTATGCCACAAACTATCACTCCCATGAAGCTCAGCCTGCCGTGAAACATAGCTTGTCACAGATGGCATGCCAAAGCTCGTCTAACCGTGTACCAATATTTGTAAAAAAAATCTCTGCTGTAAGCATGACAAGTGATGGCTGATAGCAAGTGACAGCTCCATGACCCATGCTCCATACCAGACATTGTTGGTCCCTGATGGGGAAGCACAGCTCAAGTAAAACAGATTTTTTATTCAGATTTGCCATTCTGTCCCCGGTTGTCTCACTATAACAATTCATAGAAATATATATAATAGCACAGTCTCTGCAAGCATCACTGATATATGATGTCACATCGTAAGAAGCAGCACTGTCTCTACATAGGGCTACATGATCTGGAGTCCTATTGGGACAGTAGGTCAGTACACGGCACATTAATCTCTTCACTCATTCAATGTCATACCTCCCAAGTGTCCCTCTTTAGGCAAGCGAATCCCGCTTTAGAACTCAGAACCGCTAACCCTCTTTTTTTCATCCAATGGCCTGTATTCTAGGAGCTCATAGTGTTTAGTTAATATGACACAATGTTCTACAACTCTAAAAGTAACAATTATATGTAAGTAAACAACACAGAATTATTATAATATTTTATTTAGAATTTACGCAGCACTTCTTACAAAGTCTTGGTAAAGCCATGTCCCTGCCATCCCATAAAACATGGGCCCCTCTGTGGCTATTTGAAATGTTGGGTTGTATGATGGCAGAACCTATTGCCCTTCTGTACCTCCTATACCTGTCCCCATGTCAGAAGAGACAAGTAAGGGGCATATTGCCCATGAGAACACGCGGTTCATGCACTGTGGGGGTCCTAAAGCAGTCTGTCCCCTCTCAGCTCTGGATACTGTCACAGTTTCCACACATGTAGCACAGTTACATCACTGGTATTTCCAAACACGCTTAAAATGTGTCAACTGTTTTCTAAAACAACTCGCGAGCAAGACTTTTTTTTAAAATGTATAAATGGCATCCTTTGTTCAGCGCCAATAATTGGCCTTAGGAACTTCCACTGTCACATGACATCTGTTCACGGGACGTCATCATAAAGATGCCAGAGTCTCACCTTACATATACGTCTATGGTTGGGATTTTGTGTAAAAGAGAAACAAAAAGGGGAAAGTTCTGGAGACTACACACATAGCAAAGAATAATGTGTTCCTTTGATTAATGAATGCATCAGCCGAATTCAATTGGTGCTTTCAGATAAATGAACAGCTGAATAAGAGAACAGATTGATGACCTAAACAGGAATGCGTACACTCATTATATTGCAATAATGTTTCCTTTTCACTATTGTGTGCAGTTGATGATATCGATATAACAACTGACATGCAGACAGGCCCGGCGGGCCGCTTGGGACAGCACCACACGCTCACCTGATCTGCTGCTGCAGAGGCAGATTGGGTGCCGCAGCATGTGGTCGGATATGTCTGGCCGCACGCTATGTGAGCATAAAAATGTAGCGTTTAGCTGCGTATATCCAACCATTGGCCACGCTTATGTCATCGGGTGGCTGCTGGCCTTACAGTGCCAGGGCTGCCTCTTCATCGGCAGTCTGGAACTGCCTCCAGGCAAAGGTGACCAAATCATGCTTATTCTGCTGTACAGAGCACTGATGAGACCTCACTTGGAGTATTGTGTACAGCACTGGAGGCCGTATCTCGAGAAGGATATAGATATGTTGGAGAAAGTTCAGAGAAGGGCTACGAAAATGGTTCATGGATTACAGGATAAAAGGGTCTTAACCTATATAGCCTGGAAGAAAGACGTGACAGGGGGGATATGATAGAAACATTCAAATACTTAAAGGGAGTCAACATGATAAAGGAATAAAGTTTATATAAAATAAGCAATACTACCTTTACAAGAGGACATAGTCTTAAGCAAGAGGGACAAAGGTTTAAAAGTAACATCAAGAAAATATTACTTTACTGAAAGGGTAGTGGATGCATGGAATAGCCTTCCAGCAGAAGTCGGAGAGATTAATACAGTGAACACATTTAAGCAAGCATGGGGTAGGTATAAGGCTAAGCTTGATATAAGATAAAGCCAGAGACCAAAGAAAGTATTCAGCAGTATTGGGCAGACTAGACGGACTGAATGTTCGGCTCTATGTGCGACTGCCGGTTGAATACTCGCATGTTATGGTCACACACTCTTGCAGCCTGCACACTAGAAAACAGGACCTGCCACAAGAGCGGCAAGCAGCATATATGAAAGGCACAGTTTGCCACATGGCCAATCCAGGCCTTACTGAAATCCAGGATATAGGCCTTTTAAGTTTAGAAATGAAATTGTCAAATGTGGTAAATCAAACAAATGAATAAAAATATAATTCAGATAAAAGGGGCATCAATAAACGACAGATAATTGACACTGATTCCAAGTAACGAGAAAAGGCAACTCGGTGTACATGTACATTGGCATCTATAAACTCACAAAAGGGAATATATTGTTAATTCATACATCCTATAACCAGCAGGGTATCTGATGAATAAATAATTATCCCCCAAACAAAATGGCCAATATGTCAACACTAGATAGGCCTACCAGTGGACATGAGAGCAGGAAAGACCATGGGTCACATTGCACCAGTTTGGCTAACGCATGGGATGGCCACTAATCTCTAAAACCAGTGGCCTACAATCTTTCCTAAAGCTGGCTCACTTGGCTGGTCAACCATCATCAGGAGACAGCCAGCCGCAGAGAGCTATCCTTGATAATGCCTGCTCTAGCCCACCAATTCCCCCCTCTCTCTGCTAGTCATGGCTCATTTGCACCCTACTCTGTTTGTAATCCTAATTTCCTCTGTTTCTTTGCTATTTCCTTTACTGCTGTTTATAAAAGATAAGGCAAGATATTTTTTTAGCAATTTAAAAGTAAATTGTGTCTGCATTTCCGACATCCTATGTTAAATTGCTTTCCTCCGCTCATTGCTTCAGTTGAAGTTATCGTATAGATAGGGAAACTCATAAACTGGCACATTTGTGATAGTTAAGGAAACTCTAAAGCTTATACAAATACATAGAAAGTGACGGTTACCCTAAACAAACCCACTATATATTTTAGATAATGTTGGTGCATTAAGAGAGTCAGATTCAGGGTAACTTTGATCACCATTTCCTGTACATAAAAAGTCCTGGTCACAATGTTCAGATATCACATGCTGTTTACCACAGTCTATCTTAACAGAAGGCCAGTAAAGCAGTACGAAATAGGGTAGATGCCACTGAAACGTGTTTCCACAAAATGTAAATTAAAATAAATAGCAGGCCCAGCAAAAACATTAAGTGAGATGATTTTCCAGACATTTTCCCGCTTTAGCTACGCATTATACGAGCCTAAGTGGGCTGGCACCTTCTCGCACAGGGGCATGTAGAGCAAATGGCCCCCAGTCCCTTCCCCATTATAACTAACACACACAACACTACCACACATACAAATTAAGCCAATCAATCCAACACACAGTCTAACTTTGTACACTTCTAGCCAGCTTGCACATGGTGCTGCTACCATCATAACTGTGTGTTATGTGACACCACTCAGCCTCACCTCTGTGAGCGGGCCAGCCTGAACTGGGTGTTTTGGACAACTAGGACCGGCCAGGAGATGTAATTACCCCCTCTGCCCTCGGGCCAAACTGCCCCTGAGCTCAGCCCTTGTTAATGAATCGTGCCAAGCTGGTGCTTCATAACACATGATGACAAGTTGATGACTTGAATAAAATCTAAAGTATCCAGTCATTAGCATTTATACCATTAATAAGTAATGACATTTCAGAAGAAACATTTATAAATATTGTACCCACAGGCATATCTATATATATATATATATATATGAGCATTGTTTACTCATTTCCTCTCTTTCTGGCTCTCAGATACACTGTTGCATTAGGTGTTATTAAGAAATACTTTGAAAGGGCTCTGCCTCCCTATCACACCTCAGGGTAAGGAGTGCCTGTGTGTTGTGCCAGTGACTTGGTGTTCCTAATGGACACAGGTGGAGAGGAGGCAATTATAATATTGCAGGGTGGATCTAACCACAGGTACCTACACCTAAACTTTGTCCCCACTCTGCACTTACGGTATATGCATTGTGTGACATTCCAACGGAAGGTATTTTAACCCCTCACGTTCTCGGTCTATTTTATTAATATTAAACCAACAGGTGTACTGTAAATGTTTGAATTATCCACAACATTGTCAAAATGCTGGGCTGATGCAGTTTCTATTGGGTGTTTAAATATCATAGAAACGTATTCTTAACTTTTTTAAAGACATTGCCATTTTAAATGAGGCCAGATATTCAGTATCTTTTCCCATCAGTACGGTCAGTTCAAACAATCAATTCTGTAATAATAACAAGGCAACGTGAGCATTTCTGAAGACTGAAGTTGGGGGCCATTTGGATTGCCATGTTGGCGATTTGATTCCTGGATACATCTCATTTTTACATGATCACCACCCATAGTGTTGTGTTGAAGTGTGTGACTATCTTAATGCATATACTGATTGAGTGTTACTTTATATCTAAGGTGTTTTTTTCAGAATCCTCTCAATGCATTTGAACCCCTCCTGCTTCCACATTAGGCTCTCCCGTTGATTTCAATGGGTGCACTTTCCTGTCAGTGATTGGCTGCTCCGCGGATGGTAACGGTAGACAGTGGAGGGGCAATAAGCTGCAATTCCTAAGCTCTAATATTTCAACAAGATAAGTGGCCTTTTCCCCCCAAGTTCAGAAATGCATTCTAAAGTACCTACTGAGTACGTTTGTTTGGATTAATTGCTGATGAGGCTGTTTGGGGTAATAATAATATTGTTCATAATATTGTTAATAATATTTTGTTCATATTTATTATAATTGTATACAATCATTGCAGTAATAATAACCATTGGTTGAAACATCATAACACACTTGTGTTCAGAGTTGGTTAATGTTTTCACCCAAGGCATTTTGCAACTGACACCCCACCCAAGGAAGGTATGAAGTGCAATATGTTTAATAGAGGAAAGAAATATCATAGCCAGCTGGAAATGTATCCATGCGAGTGGATGCTAACCTGTGAATTCAATGCATTTTTTATCATGAATTCTAATTAATCAAATGAGAAGTAAAAATGTAAATGACTGCATATGTGATGTAAATAAACACCTGCGTCTCAAAGCCTTCCCCTCTGTTTGCAGTTTTGCGCCAGACTGAACATAAATGCGGCATTTGTCTTATGCCTGTTCTGTGCAGTATACGTATAACATTTTTATAAATGACAGTGAAATAAAAATGATGAATTCTCTCGGATTATATGACTTGCTTTTCTGAAAAGTCATCAGATTGTACTTAAATAGCAGGTAGCTGGGTTCGCAGAGGAAGGGTGATAAGGGAGGTGGGATAGGGCAATTGACCCTGGTTCTGGTTTAAAGGGGAACACTTACTATTTTTTTATTACTAAATTATTTTTAAATAGCTTCAGGTTTTTTGCATAATATAATATTTTAAAACAGCTGCTCAGACTAAGGAAAGGATTTATGTGTGTAAAAGGGACTTAATTAGCATTTCCATAAACAATCAGCTCAGTGTGGTGTTTGAGCAGAGAAAGTCACCCAAAATATCACAATGACTGACACTAATGGCAGCCTCTAGATGAATTGAGCAAAATAAAATAAAACTAAGTTGTTGTCAATGCTTACTTAAATTTTTGTATAATGCAGTGTTTTATTTCTCCCCTTTAAAGATTTTTGTTTTCCCTGTAATTCCACATACAGCCACCAGGGTGTCTAGAGCATTATGGGCATTTTGAAGAATGTATCCATTGGCTGAATCCTTTCTGTGTTCCTTTAATGGGTATTTATGAATTTCATTGTCTGTTAATTCATTTTGGATGAGACTGGAGACATGTATTTGGCACGTTGTACTCTAAATTTGTTTTGAGCTGCTTTATTACTGGGCCACCTAGCTGGAATTGCAGCCCAGGTTGAATGTTGCCAGCCCTGCCCTGAGGGTTAGCAAGTTGCTGTTGAAAGGAGGTTGGGATTCTAGCTTTCTTCTTTAGGAATTTCTACCAACCTTTTATAACAATTTGGATAAACAGTTGTGTATCCATAGCCCGGGGCAGCTCTAAGCAATATAAGATCTAAAGGAGCCCCATCTCTAAAATACGTGACAAAAATGAAAAAACTAAAGGTACTAAGGAGCAGAATATTTAAGTATGTTAAAGGAAATGATTACAGAGATTAAATTTAATTTAGGAATCTCTCTCTTCTTCCTCACTCTTCTTTTCAGCGATCCTTTAGCCCAATGGGGGGCCTAAGCTGCTGGTTAATCTGCTGATGACAGGGCCACCCTTAAATATGTATTTGATATATGCACACTGCAAGACTTTGGAACTTCATTTTAAGGCAAATCACTTAAAGCATCACACAAAAAGGAAAGTTCTGATTTGATAGAATCCATATAACACCATATATACCATATATTAGCTATAACAGCCAAAATGGTTTACCTAACCTTAGATCAGCAGCAATAAAAAGTGCTAAAAAGCCAATAATAAAAACAGAGATGCAGGTACAGCATGTTGTAAATAAAAAGTTTAATGGATAAGAAGGTAGCTTAGGTGCCAATGGTATGCTATGGACTGCTGAGTATTCATGACCACATTGTTGAAAAAGCTTCAACCCATTGATACGTGGGGCCAGAACTGGATTTACGGTATATTCTATGTGCTCCAAGGCTCAAAGAATGATGGTACCCCACATGGTTACAAATAAACAAGCAAACAAACATTGGAAGCGTGGAACAGACTTGTTGTACTTTCTGCCTGTAGGTTTCACTGTTGTATACGCCACACTAGTCGTATCATCAGAGTACCACTCACATCTTTTTTATGAGTATCATGTGTTTCGCTAAACCTGTTTCATTGCTGTTTATGGATGTGGGAAAGCTTTGTTAGAAGAGGACTGGAGCCCAAAGCCAAGAAGTTAAAAGAGGTCAGTATGCAGAGGGTGTTGAATCTAAATGTAACAGTTTTAGTACACTGAATCCCCCACGCCACCCCCGTCCTGTTAAGTGCCCAGTTTGGGGACGGTGCATGCATAGTTGCCAGCATCTTATGAATCAGGACACTGACCGCTTGAGGACAGTTGGCAGACAGGCGTAAGGTGCTCGACATTTTTAATAGATCCCCCACAGACTCATACTCATAAAGCAAGCATCTGACTGATTTAATTATGTGTCGGATAGACAGCTCTATTCAATATTTGAGATGTCTGGCTCCAGCAATGCTTTTAAAACAAAAGACATTTTATAATGGCCTCATAGAAGGGGCTTGGGTAGAGAATGGATGAAATACATATTTCCTTACATTTATCCACTTTTTTAGGTTTTGTGAAGTCACCAGCGTGATTAATTATTTTTTTCTTTTCTACGATCATAATGGCGCTCCTTACTGCCTCGCAAAACAAAGGGAAATGTATGTATGACCTTGGGAAAAAAATTGCAAAAGTCACTTTTGCCCCAGCTGGTGGAACAAGCTCCTCTGTCTGTAATCTTCAGTAATGTTCAACAACATTACATTAATATATCTTTGGAATAGTGCCAGGAAGCACTTATAGAAGCACTGGGGCTTTAATCCCTTCTTCCCAGCTGTTGCGGCTGTGAGTATTACACATAATTGTCCAGTAACGGGTTAGCCAAAATCTGATAGTGTTCTTGTTTGTGAAGAAGGTGTTAAGGAGAAAACTGTATTGTGTTAGTTTTCAGCAACAACTGTACTTGTAGACAAGACTACATACGCAGTGTTATTATAGGTTTGCAGCGTTATTTATAGATGAAGATGTGTACTGTACTGTGTTATTATAGGGTTATGGTTATTTGTAGAGTTAGCTCTATTACGCTTCTGTGTTGCGTTAGCGTTAGCGTTGCCATTTTGCTAGCTGTATTTAGTGACATGACTTTGGGAACTGCATCTCTTTAGTTTCTCAACTCAAAGCCCAGAGATCAGGCTACTTTCACAACCATCAAAATTGGACAGATGCTATCAGGAAGGAAAGTGAGAGGAACATCTTAATCCTCAATGGACATGACTAGGACAAGGAATGTTTCTTCCGAAAGACAGAACCCTGATGAATACAAAGTCTCGTTGCCATCATGCGTATTGTGTGCATGAATGAAGCTGTACAACAGAAAAGGTCTTTTATATTTCCCACCATTACAGTTTTTTTTATTGTGTGCCAAGTATCTACTGTTTTATACAGTAATGACTGAAACGTAGAATGCCCTTACAGCTGTATCAAGAAGAGTACAAAAAGCAAATGTGCCCCTGTTAGGGCAAATTTATAGGATGTGCAACTCCTGCTATAGAGGCAGGGGATGGCTGGTGCCTTCTGGCTCATGGAGCAGGGAAGCCAAGTGTCCCCCGCCCCATGAACCCCTCCTGTTGTAACATATATATGAACTAGCACACCCATTTGCACGCTCACAGTAATATACATGTACAAATATAGACTGACATACATAATTACACACTTATGCTTATACAAACACACACTCGCTCTGCCTTGCTTTTACCACGTAGACACATGTATTATGAGTCCCCACTGTGCTTAGCAGGCAATAGCCCACCCCTAACTTACTGATAGTTACATATGTAGAAGAGTAAGTAAGCAAGAGTAAAAAAAAGAATAATGGCTCTTATTTAAACCATTAGAAAACTTTATTTCATTTCTACAAACATTATTGTGACTTTTAGGGCTGTAGAGTGGGAAAAAAACATTCTGAGCTCCTAGAAAAAAAGAGACATCATGGGAGGAAAAGGGGACATATGGAATACTTAATACTTAATAATGTGTAAAGAGGTGTATTAAACGTTTGATGATGTGGGACTGGTCACGGTGAGCCCTATGGAGGAAAAAAAGAGAAAAACATTAGTAACAAAACAATAGAATACAACAAAAGAAACGGTGAACGTACCCAGAGCACTGGAAATTATACTAATGGTCCTAAGACTACCCTTTACAGTAAATATAAACACATGGCTGCAATAACCACAGAAGCTTATAAAAATACATTGTGCATTGATATACAGGTAGGGATACACACTATTACACACACTTACACATGTATGCTAACACAAATACGCATAGTAGCACACATTCATGCTAACACACACTTACACATTCACACCAACAAATATACAGACATGCAAGCACAGATACATTTACATATAAACACTACATATAAAATCTACCAACACAAACCTCGAGTTGCAAAACATAAAAAAAAAATCAGTGTCTATTTACGCCTCTCTGGGACAAAAAGCAAACCTTTCAAGCCCAATAAAGACCAAATTACACTAAATTGTAGCCTTTTTTGTCCCACAGAGACATGTTAAATAGACATCTGTGCTATTTAGAGGTGTTGTGTCTCTCTTTTTTGCTTGGTAAATGGTGTGGTGGAGCCAAGAGATAGCTGCACCCTCCTTGGTGATTGGATGGTTTAATTGTGAGTGTTATATATATATATATATATATCAGGGTCTCCTTTTTAGTAATTCTCTGCATAAGTAATACTTTTAATTCATACTCTAAAATGTATTATTTGTATATGGATAGAACTTACGATGTGTCTTGTCCAAAGCAACAAATAGGTTAGAGGTTAAAAAAAGGAGCACATTTCACTGGCTGTGTGCTCTGATGAAGAAGCCACAATAAAGCAATCAATGCCATTAGCATCTATACACTACTAGCAGCAAGCCTAATAAATACTTTTCTTTGTTTTACAGTTGCAGGACTGTCTCTTGAAGGACAACTTCTGAAATCAGACTAGAGGTTAGCGAGTTTCTCTCTTCATGCCCTGCTAATTCAATATAAATAACGATCCTTCTCGATAAGGTTGTGTAAATATTTACCTTAGCTTAAATTTAGAATATCAGCAAATAAAATATAAAAGTGCACATTATTTAAATGTCAAATGCGGTTCACTGTTTAGCAAGAAAGACCAGAATCCTGTCAACAGTGCAGTCTTAAGCACTCTGTGGCAAGGTAGTATAATTCATCCATATCCGGCAAATATCCCCAGGTACAAGTTTCCAGACAGCAATAAAACAGTCTTTGTGAATGTAACCCGGATCTGGATCCTTATCTAGTGACAAATGATTAATTTATCCTACGCTAGAGGAAAAAAAAAATATTAAGACAGTATGAGCTACGGGGTCAAGTTCAATACCAAAGCCTTATATCTATCTCCATCATCTTTTAAAATCAGCCATACACTAAACCTTCTGTTCTTTTAATTTGGGGTGAGTAATCTATGGGACTTGAAAGGGGGGGGGATATAATCTTTAATTATGGGGAAACAGCTTATTGATCCAAGAAGAAATCTGACTGCCATTTTGGGGTCAAGAAGGAATTTTTTCCCTGGTTAGTGCAAAATTGGAAAGAGCCAAACTGGGGGGTTTAGCCTTCTTTTGGATCAACAGCAACAAATGAACAGATATAGGAAAGGCTGAGCTTGATGGACGCATGTCTTTTTTCAGCCTATGTAACTATGTAACTATGAATAAAGCTGGAATTTGCATTTTAAAATCAACTTAAATCTGAAATTACTCTGAAAAAAAGAGGGTAACCCAAAAATACATGTATGAATTAAAAAGAAGAAATGTAAAGAAGAGGCTAAAACGTAACCATTAACTATTGTTATTTAACAAAAAGAGACAGAAAAACGAATATAATAATTATTTTTTACTAGGATTACTGAATGCACATTGGAACATTTTTTTAAAGGTAATGACAATTATTTTATTGAAGGACCCACATTGTATTTCACTTCTAGGGTGTATAGTCACTCAATACTTCATGGTGGTTAAAAGAGATGCACTCGCCTCTTGGCAGCAAACCAGTCCAACCAGAAGCGTGTAAATAATACTCTTCCCCTGGAGATTAACGGTTTTGTTGCCAAAGGGCCATTTTGATGCAAATCAATGTATACCGCACCCATGTGCACAAAGGGATTCAATGTGCATTATAAATCATACTGTATGTTTATAAAACGGCGGAGTGTGGCTTCTTTCAGCTACTGACGGATATTCTCTAATATAAAGAGAGATAAAGAAGAATAATCAAGTATCTCAGAATATAGAACTTGTGGGCTACATGGCATTAAGTTCTGGGTTGCAGCAAGGATGCCAAGTCACTATTAGGAAAGAGTGAGCTCAATTAATAAGGGACACAAATACAGCATTAATATGCTGCAGTGTTGATTTCCCATATGTATCCATTAATTCACCAAGATAATGGAATAATCTTGGAATAATAAGGCTAACTGGATCTTCATTGTAATAGCTGCCCAGAAACTATGATGGCAGACACTGAACTACAGCCACCACCATGCTTTTTATTAAAAAAACATAAACCATGTCAATTAACTGCATGCACGTTGTTTATTTCATGTAAATATTTAATATACAACATCATTAATTTAAATTGAGCAAACATAAAATTGTTCACATTACATGCAAGTAATCACCGGTATTAAACATAGATGGGATACACAAAAGCCATCAATCAGTTACCTAGCAAAGATTTAAAATGCTAGACACGGACAAAACAACTTTGTGAATTACCAGAATCAAAGAAAAAATTATAAAGTGAGGTAAACCACAAATACTCCACATTTTGTTATGTATTTGTACACATCATTGTATTCATTCATACAGTGATTACGGTACTTGTCGCTTGCATGTTCTGTAGTGAACCTCTTCTGGGTTTCCATAAAAAAAAAGGAAACCAAAAGTTGTTAATAATGTAAGTGTTCAATTGGTTTGATAAGGATCTATTGAGTTAGCTGTGGGCAGGTATCCGTGTGTTGCAAAGCACTGAATAGAAATTAGTTCTAGTTTAGTCTAAGAGCTATGTTAGGGTCCCAAGCAAGTCTAAGCAAGCCAACTGATAGAAAAGGGAGCACTTACTCGACATATCTCGAAGCTGATCCTACAGGCTGCTAAGTGCTAAATTGATTAGACAGACTGACTCTGCTTTACAATATGACTATTAAATTACCTTGGCAATTAAGATAAGAAGTTAGTAATTATAATTGTGTTAAAGCAGTCTGAATGAGTTTGGCTTGGCCATTAATAGTGTGTAATAAACACACTAAAGGGGAACTTATTTTAAGGGGGAGTCACTAGGCACAGGGCTGTACAAAGGATTATGTAATTTTGTGACCCATTGAGAGATATTTCTATAAATCAATATTTACAAGTAAAAAAAAAATATTGTGTTTACATAATACAATACATAACCACATGCACGGTTCATATACACATTATTTTGACACATGATGGTGTTAAAAACACTGTTACACATTCATATCCAACAGGAGGGACATCAGAGGAGTAAAGGAGGACGCTTAGGAGGGAAACTGGTCCCTACCAGCCATGCAGGGCTAGAGGATACTGAGATATGACATAATTTCCTAGCTCATTCAGACAGGGTAAAATCAGTAGCAGAAGCATTCCTTTTTTCTTGTACTAGACAACCAGGGACTTTCCTTTAAGTCCCCATTGTATTAAAAAAGTATGCAGTGGGTTTGTAAATTGTTCAGGCAGTATAAATAGCTTAAACCCTTAATGACCAAAGACGTGTCTGGCATGTCATGGCATTAAATAAGCTTAGAAAGCAATTAAAGGTTGCTTGATCTTGAGACACTCAGCAACACCGACATCTGCTCAAGGGACCCTGCGTATACAATATGGCGGCGGATGCCTGATTTAAAAGAGCTTAGGAGGCAATCAAAAATAGCGAGGCATTCAGCGACCCAAAAACCAACCCCAGGATGCACATGTGACCAGAGAGTGGTCACAAGTGCGAAAACCTCCCCACAAAATAAATGACTAGAAAAAGGTTGGTAGTAGAATTAGTGCATGGAAAGTGTTAAAATAACAGCACTTGAGATACTCAGGGGTGTCCGTGTTTCAAAAATATACCGTTTGATGGGGGTAAATTGAACTGATTGGCTTCAAATATGTCATATAGGACATGAGGACAGGGTTTTAAAGTGCTACTTGTACTTATTGCCCTATAATTTGCAAAAAAAACCATTGGGTATTTCTACACTTTTCTAATAAAAGTGAGAAAAGGTGCTTTATTTTATTTTTTAATAGGAAATTAGATGACCTGATCAAAACATTGCTAAACATCTAAATAAAACAATATATAGCTTGTGTGGGTACACTAAATAAGAAGAAACTTACAGCTAAACAGGAGCACAGCAAGAATGTTTAAACAGCCTTGGTCATGAAGGGTACAAAAAAGCTCGGTCCTTAATGAGTTAAATCTCCGGAAATATTTATTATCATGCACTTTGCTTGCTGGCATATTACAGAAATGAATGATACTGGCAACAGTTAGTATTTATAGCTTTTGAAACCTTAATCACAAGGTCATTGGTCATTATATTCTACAATAAAATTTTGCATACCTCCAAACAGTCCTGTTTTTTAAAAGAACAGTTTCAACTTTTGAGCACTGTCCTACTTTTGCAGGCTGTAGGGGTCAGAGGTCCGCTGGAGGATCCTCTGATCTACCCCGATTGGCCCAGGGAGCAGTGAAACACCCTAAAAATTTTAGCACAGACCTCCATTATAGCTCCCACATGGCCACAAGTTGGCTATTTGGGTAAAGCCACTTCTAGGGGTTGTCCCACCCAGACTACTTCTGGGGTCAGCCTTGCCCCCCAACCTCTTGTCACACACCCCGACACAGGTATCACCTGAAATGTTGGGGGTATGAGCTTTGATTTCCATTTCATTCAATCACAGACAAATTACAAGGAAAACACCTACTTATAGCAATTATCTGTGTGCTCTGTTACACCCATTAAAAGGGACACTCCGGCTTCACATGCACTTAATGCGAATGATAACTGATCATTGAACTGATATCAGCAGATCTGCAATTCAGTGGCAGTTCATAAGAAGTAACCTGTATTTAACAGAGCAAATTCCTGGGCGATTAGCCGTTTCCTGGTGTGTTTATCTCTTTATTGTGGGCGTAATTTATTAACCTTTCAATATGGTTTTTCTACTTACAAGTAACTAAGTACTTTGGCATGTTAAAGAAAAACATGTGCAGATCTGGCGTTTTTATCTTTTCATCAAAATTTTAAACACAAAAGCATCTATGAACTTTTTCTGTTGTTATGGCAACATGATTAGTACCCTCTTTGTTTTAAATGGGAAAGTCCAGCACTCATAGCAGATCATCCCTGAAAGGAATGACTGGTAGCCTCCAAACTGACGAGCATAGTCCTCAAAAGCTAAAAATAAAAACTAAAATTAATTTTTCAAAAACCTCTGTGCTATTCTTGAGGGCACCTTAGAAAATAACTGCCTTGGTGCATAAAAGCCAACCATGAAACCACAATGATAGGTATATAAATACATACAAATGTATGAAACATGTTTCAATGATTGGTTAAGCACACATCTCTATATTTGGAAAGTTTCGGGGGAGGGGGGTGATTAAACAGCCTTAATCTATGCCCCTTTGCTGTATTAAAATCAGAACTCTCCTCATTTCCTGTCTCTTCTTCGCACATGCAGCTTCTTTCTTTATCTGCAGAGGATGTGCAGGGGAGGAGGAGAGGAAGCCTCTGTTTATTCAGGGTCTCTTGTGAAGGATTAGCAGTGGGAGAAAGTGATTGGTCTGTGAAACATTTGCCACATTTTCTGGAGTCTTTGGGAAATTGTCCTTCTTCTAGAACCAAATTCCCAGGATGTGGCTTGTTTTGAAAAAAAAATTATAATCTGTTTCCAAATCCAGCTACAGTTTATATTAGTAGGCCAGTCAGCACCAGGCATCCCAGATAGGAGCCTCCATCAAGGGGGCACCAGGCAGCGGCGTATTCTTCTCAAGGGAGACAGGCCGTAAGTGGTGGTGGTTCTTGGTTACTAGGGGCAGATCTCCCTACTGGGATCCATAATACCGCACCCCTCTTTCCTCCAGTGTTTTACAACACAGGCCTGAACTGGCCATCTGGCACACCGGGCAAATGCAAACAGAGCCACACACTCATCTGCTGATCCATTGGCAAATCGGGTCCTGCATCGTGCGGCCAGCGTCTGGATATGCCTGGTTATATGCCACGTGAGCATAAAAACGTAGTGTGCAGCCATCTGATGCACTTACATCATCAGTCAGCCACTGGCCTTAATGTGCAATAGCCACATCTTCATTTTCAGTCTGGCTCTGCTTTGGCCCAAGAAATAGTGTTTAGATAAACCAGCAAGAAAAAGCAGGATATTTTTTTGTAAATTAAATTGTGTAAAATCGTGATGACATAATAATATAAATTAAAAACAAATATGGGGGTACAGAAGAGTATTTTTGCCTGGGGTGCTATGTGGCATAGGTCCAGTCCTGCACATACATTACTGCACTAGTTCTGCACCTCCAAGTACACTAAAGGCAATGATGTGCGAGGTTTGATGTTAGGGACAAAGTATTGCATGTATTATTCCTGTAATTTGATAAAAAGATACATGGTAGAGTAAAAGGGAGCATTTGCATCTCACCCCTCCCCTGCATTTACATTGTACCCAGTAATCTTAATTATCAGATGAACAAGCCTACTCATATTATAGTTAACTTTCTTGACTAGTCATGTAAATGACACATTGTTGCAATTCATATACATATAGTTTATATAATGTATCATATAAACTAAAATGTCATTACAAACTAAAGATTTGATCTCACATTTTTTTGTTGAACCAATTACTGCTAAAATATCTTTTGATCAAATCAAAAGGATTTATCTTTTCCTTCATACATTAGCAGGGCAATTAGAAATGGATGATGTAATGACAAACTAGGAGGCTGAATAATGAGGGTTAATATTCCCACAGCTGGTAACTTAATAATGTTTGACCTCTTTGAGTTTAACCTTGTAACCAATACCTCCATTTGTTGCACTGCTGTAACCGCTTGCAGTATACAATATCATATGTCCTAAATGCATTTTACATACTTCCTTTCTGCTGCTCCCACTTTATTCAACCACAACCGGTTATGTGCTATGCCATAAGATTGAGACACTAAAACAAACAAATAAGGGTTATATTGAGACTTTGGAACATTGCAACCGGCAAAGAACTGTTTTGTCATTTTGTGGAGAAGGCTGTGCCTCTAGGTGTCATCTAACAGTCTTCATGCTCTGCAGATTTCTCTGTAAAGATAAAAACATTTACCAAACTGGTAATTCTATTGACCAAGATCTGCAGTAATTGATTTTAACATTATTTAAGTAAGTTAACCAAGTGTCTTCTTTCAGGCCTTAAGTGATATCTACTGTGACCATAATTGTCAACTATCCTGTTTTTCCTGGGACAGTGCCAGGGATTTGGGCCCTTCGCCCTGCGTCTTCTTTCTTCATTTACCAGGCCTCCCAGAACACTTCTGTAAAATAGCAGAGCCACAGCATGCACCCTGTAGACAGCCTCTCACCTGTTCCCCTATATGGAACAGGGGAGCGGCTGTCCATGGTTGCACCATGGTGCTGCCCTTTTGCCAAAGTTCTCAGAGAACCCAGAATATTGCATATTGTACTGTACACCAAAAGGGCAGAGCTCCGGTCAAAGGGACGACTGAAGAAGAACCAAGAGAAGTAGCAGAACTGTGGAAAAGGAGTGAGTGAGTGAGATTGAAAAAGCAGCGAAATGCAAATGATGACGATGGGAGTTATGCTGTACTGTACCACCCTCAGTGTCTGGCTCAGTATATAGTGATGGGGGTTATCGTGAACCACTCTCAGTGCCTGGCTTATAGGAGTTAAACTGTACCACGTCTTTGTCTGCCTTATTATATAACGATAGGAGTCATGGTTTGTCTGGATTACTATGTAATGGAAGGAGTCATGGTATAAAACCCTCTTTGAATGGATCACTATATAATGATGGGATTCATGCTGTACCACCTTCTGTGTCTGGATCATTATCTAATGATAGTACCCCTTTAGGCTCAGTACATATTGATGGTACTTATACTATACCACCTAAAGGCTCAGTATATAATGATGGTAGTTATGCTGTACCAGTTTCTGGCTTACTATAAAACTATGGTAGTTATGCCCGTTGGACAGAGTGGGTGGAGCTTTGGAGCAGTGGGTGTGGTAAATTGTCAAGTAAGTAATTGGTAGATATGCTTCAAAGTGCATAGTGGCAACTATGGCTAGCATTTACTTTTAAATTTTGGGTAGACTGGTGCACTATAATAACCATATCAAATCTTTGTGGCAAGTCTATCTCAGCTACAGTCTACACCAGATTTTAGTCTCCTCGTGACTTAATTTAAGGAAAAAAATAATAATCTTTCCCGATTACTCAAAAGCATATAGCATAAATCTCGCTGGGAGGAATTCTTCTGTGTTTCGTTTCCACAACACATGTATACAGATCACAGTTTATTCCTCAATCAGCATCTATACAAAAAGCTGCCTGTCAGACTAATATTGTAATTACCTGAGAGGTGTGAGTTTATATGACAGATCAAATACACATGGGCCTCACGACGATCCTTTCTATTAAATACAGTGACAGACAGATGAGAAGAAGCGACAAGGAGATGAAAGCACACAAGGAAAAGAAAAGGATAGACTATGGAGCTTAGAAATGGAATGTGGAACAAAAGGAGGGTTAAGAGCAGTGGAAAATACAGAGAATGCATCATATAAAATTAAGAAAAAAGCGATTAAGACATTATGGAAATCAAAATAAACAGGTGAGATCTGTTTCTCACACATTGTTATATAGAATATATATGAATACACTACCCCTAGGGTGCTCAACCAACAAACATTATATAGATTTTAGACCAACTGCTAGCGACCCATCTTAAACACATTGATATGATAAGCAACCTCTGGGTGTTCCAGACTATCATCCTCAAAAGAATCATGAATCTTTCATATTGCTCTTCACAAGTTTTTTTGTTTAGTTCCACTTTCGGCGGTATTTCATAATTTGTTATCAAATATATTGCTTGACTGGGTCTAGAAGATTAATTTGACTCTTAGTCAAGTCACTGCTGCCTCATGGAATAATAAATAGAGCTGATTATTCCACATGGCACTCTTTGTTCATATCTTTCATGTCTTGGAATTGATTCCTAGAAAGCCAGCGGTATCCTTCCCAGTGAAGAAAGTCTCTGTGACATCATACAGCCTGAAGCCCCCGTTACTGACGTGCTTGTCCGTGACACTGAAGGTCAGTGGGTCAGGGCAAGAAATGAAAGGGCCATTGATGTACAATGGAAAGTGGGTATCTCATTAAATAGCCAAGAGACTGATCAAAGAGAACTATGAATGAAACTAATATTTTTTCTTATATAAACATTACAGCCTTAAGACATTAAACATATAACAAAACTAGAAGTTTGGCGTTTCTAAGTTCTACCGTAAAGAATAAAAAAAAGTGTCACACTTTTTAAAAAAATATATATAGTGAATAAATAAGGTGACAGAAATAAACACAGCTTTTTTTGTCAATAGGTCTTTCGAACTGAACTACCTTGTATCCTGCTGATCAAATCTTATTTTCATCCTTCAGAGAGAAGACTGTGGGGAGGTGAATTTATTTATATGCTTTTATGGCAATAGTTCTCCCGTCATTACTTATTTCTTCGTTGGCCTAGTAGTTATGTTGTCAGTAGATCACCTAGTAATGTGTGCTTAATAGACAGGTGTTGGGTAAATCAGTGCATTGGAACAGTTACCTGAAGTTTTCCATAGGCGTCCTTACTTCCCCAGTTAGCCCAATGTGCACAGAACTGCTATGATTTCCACTGCAACGTGACGTAAAATCTGTTTAAGATGACTTTTAGGAAGAATCAAGTTTTATTAATTTAAACCAACATCATCAAGTTGCCCTCAGCAAGTGAATTTCCAAGTCAATTGACCATAAACCCCAACTGCTCTATTCGTAGGTAAAAATGTGGTTTGGTGTGGCTTGCGATTGTCACTTTTTCCAACCCTATTGGCGTGAAGACTCAAGGAAGGGAATGTATTAATATAATGTTTTCAACATGACCCCAAAATCTTCTATTCCTAAAAAAAATTTTAAGCATGAAATAACAGATTTATATTCAACGTAATCCTTAATAGGGTTTAAAGTTAAAGTGAGTTTACGTAATATCATAAAGTTCCACCTATACGTCTGTTTACCTTTTGATATTCTCTGCTATTGATTCATGACTCAGGACTTATATTCCCTCTGGTTTTGCCGTCACTCTTTAAGGCTTCATAAAACAGGGTTGTGTCAGAGGCACAGCAGGTTCTCTGTTCAATGAGCCTCTTCATGAAAAGAAGCTTTTACTGTTCCTTCATGGGTGTATCACGGAAAATATGTCACCTAACCTCTAATGGTAGTCGACCGGCGGGTTCTCAACCGATGGCTTGTCTTTAGAGAGTAGCTAGCGGTGCACAGTATAGCAACAGTTTGCCCCCAAGAGATTGTAGCTAACAACTCCTGGGGCATTCAAAAATTATACATTCCAGCACCAGCAGCTCCTTACCACCTAGACTTTACCAAAACAATGCTGTGGTATAAAACTGGCGGTGTGATTCACTTTCTAGTTATATATTATTATCTCCTTGTCTCCTTACATTGTCCCCTAGGCACATGTCTTACCCTTGTAGGGGGCATTTTGTTCTAGGGTATATATACATTTCACATGTTGCCAGACAGCTTGTAAAGTGCTGCCCCCTGCAGTGTGTGGGATGTATAACGGAGCAACCGATTCCCTGGGGTGAGGTTATACATCCCAATTTACAAGAACAGGTCAGGATCAAATGAAAGCTATAAGTCTCCTGGAAAATATGGACAATATGGTCACCCTAGATGGCATGTGGCCCCCTGCAGCTTGGTACTTTTAGCCGAGATGTATACCTACCTCTTATTTCACCAGCTGGGTTTTAATGGTTTTACAGATGGCCAGTGATATTCCAATGAAAGCAATCCATTGGTAGTATTTAAATGGTAGTACAAACCTTCTAGGGACACTCCAAACAAGGCATCTTGGATCTTTATGTGTATTTCCCATAATGATCTGGTCATCAGATAAAGCAGAATATGAGCAGACTGGTCCATTTAGAGGGACACTGGAGCCATCAGATGGACCTTCAGCTATATACCATGTAGGAAATGTGTGAGGGAAACATCTCCCTACGGTTCTACTTACCTCCAGTTAGCTCCTCCATTTGCGTGGTTAACACTGTAGGTGCATGCGCAGGAAAGCGCTCCAATTAAAGCAATTTCCTGCCATTGATTGGCTGCTCTAAGCATTCAATCAGCGGCAAGATTTATTTGACCGCAGAGGAGGAGGGCTGCTGCAGATTCGTGCAAATATAGGTACTTCTTCCCCCAAAGCATATGAAGGTACTTACAAAGTATTTTTTTATATGCAAATTTTGGTTAGGGGGCTCCCTGGGGCACGAGAGCGGCTCTTTAGGATTTTGGAGACAGACTAGCTGTCAACAAAAATGTTTGAGATATACCCCAGCTATAGATGTCTACTAGAATAGGGCCTCATACACCGGGCAGAGGAGGACAAAAGGACTGATGACCTTCCTTGTGTGATGTTAACCTGTAAGTGGCAAACAATAGGAATGCCATCCTTTCACTAGTTGGGGGACCAGGGAAGCACAGAAAAAAATCTATAACTGGTTTTTCAGACGGCCAGAGCAGCTGTAGAGCTGTCCTAGTAACCAATTACCGATACACTTTAACCTTTCACCCTTACTCCAAACCCCTTCAACCAAAGCCAATTAAAGCACATGAAGCTGATCAAATCCCTCTGCTATGTCTTCTGCTCTTCCAGGTTGTTTATGCAGCCGTATTAAATGCATGAGCTGTTACTGAAAAAATAAATTGTTTTCATATATTGTGCTGTGGTTTTCTGGCAAGACATTAGCAGCAGATCCTTTAAGTTGCGAGGTGGATGCATCCTGGTGCCATGTGTTCTCCAGGTAAGCAACACACAGGCACCGGCCATCCACGTGATATAAAAGCAAACGTGAATCATCAGACCAGGCAACCATCTTCCATTGCTCCATGGCCCAGTTCATATGCTCACGTGCCCATTGTAGGCGCTTTCAGCAGTGGACAGGGGTCAGCATGGGCACCCTAACTGGTCTGCGGCTACACAGCAACTGTGATGCACTGTGTGTTCTGACACCTTTCTACCAGAACCAGCATTGACTTTTTCAGCCATTTGAGCTACAGTAGCACGTCTGTTGGATTTGACCACATGGGCCATCCTTTGCACCCCCCAACACACACGTGAATCAATGCGCCTTGGCCGCCCACGACCCTGTCGCCCGTTCACCGCTTTCCCTTCGTTGGACCACTTTTGATAAGTACTGTCCACTTCAGACCGGGAACACCCAACAATAGCTGACGTTTTACAGATGGTCTGGCCCAGTCGCCCAGTCTAGCCATCACAATTTTGTAATTGTCAAAGTGGCTCAGATCATTTTTCCTGCTTCTAACATACTTGCAGCCTATTGACAGGCGCCATGATAACAAGATTATTGCTGTTATTCACTTCCCCCCTCAGTGGTCATAATGCTATGGCCGTTATATATGACATGTTTTGACATTTAGATACATATGGATACACACAAGTAGAGCAGGGCACCTCAACACCAGCTTGTTGGGGACACAATTTGTGTTATGTCTGTTTAGAAGCACTCCGTGATCAAGTAGTCAGACCTGCGCTGATGCGGATTCCAAATCCAGTCATATAAGAATTGTAGTTCATGGTTGCTAGAGGAATATATTCTATATATATATATATATATTCTATATATATATTCTATATATATATATATATATATATATATATATATATATATATATATATATATATATATATATATATATATATATATATATATATATATATATCTTTTTTGTGGACAAGGGAGCATTTGCAAAAAGAGTAAATGGGACAAAATTATACAAAATAATACACTCAAAACTCCTATCACTGGCAGCTGTTGATAGACAGTACAAATAAAGCCAGCGGTAATATTACATGGTATGGGACATGTACGCTGATATTTTTATGTGTTTATATAATTTGTGGCGAAGGCTCTCATATATTATCTGTGAATTATACACAGAAGTTAGTTTTGTGAAAAGCCCTTCTATGGGTAGCTTTCAATCCACTTAGGAAGCCTGTTCAAAAAATGTAAAGTATTTTCCATTGAAAAATATCATGTCTGAATAATCCAAAGATATTTGAAATATCTTTTTCATGTCTTAAAACTGTCTACTGTCTTAGTTTAGGCAGTTTATGGGGTTTTGATTTATGGGGTATAGGACAATGGCTCATGAAGAAGTGTGCGTCTTTGGACTTTAAGGTTGGAGCTTTTGCATATACAGAGGTGAATCCCTTTTATAATATTAAATGAGATCTCTGCTTGAATACAGGTGATATTGTATGTCAGGAGATGCGGGAAATATTAAGTCACCACAATGGACTATTTCTAATGGACTGTTAAAGGAGAATTATTTAAAGATTATTGAGTTCTCAGAAATATAAGCTATACAGCAGGGAATTAAAGAAATCAAGGATGTGTTGTGTTAAAGGACTATGAATGAAGTTCTTTTAAGCACCTATTTATAACTATATCTTTCAACAGATCTTTGAAAGTTAATATATGTAAAACTCCAAAAGTACAAAGAAAGAAAGTAAACTTCCAATTAGTTGCTGTGACTAATACTGTAGGGGTCCATCTCCAGGCATCTGATACACAGTGAGTGTGGGGATATGATGCATAAAAGCCAATGAAGGTATGAGGAGCCCTGCATATAATCTAATATCAGCATGAGTCACAAATGGTATTAATCAGTATTCCTCCAGCTAGCGAAATGTCGCAACTCACACATTCCACCCACTCTCACACCTTATATTTAAGTTACACTCCTACTTCGCCCTTTGTGCTTAAGACTGATTGTGCATTCTAAGAAACTTTGTTTGTTCAACTGATCCAACCCACCGTACATACATGGAAGCAGAAACATCCATATTATGCAAGGTTAAACAATATTTCGAACAGGGCACAACAGTAACATCCATCTGTATGCTATGAGATAGTTTCTGATTTAAACTGTCTTTTTTGGATATCACTACAGATGGAGTTAAGGATAATATCTTTCAGGTCTATTCAGTGCAATCTACAGAGATGGAAAAAATATTCACAGCACCAGTACAAGCAGGGCCCGTCTGGGAATGAAAAGCAGCCCCGTAAATACTTGGATACCTGCCCCGTATAATTTATTGCGTGGTTGAGCTCATGTGCCCACATGCCACATCAGGGGCATAACTAGAAACCACAGGGCTCCAGGGCATTCCAACTTCCCAAGAATGTCCCACCTTTGTCCCTAAACATCTTGCCATCTTTGCCCCCAAAGCAGCTTGTCAGTGCCCCCAAGCAGCTTGTCTGTGCCATCTGTACCCCCTAAACAGCCTGCCTGTGCCATATCTGCCCCTCCTATCTGTGCCCCCTAAACAACCTGCCTATACTACCTCTGCCCCCTTAAGCAGCCTGTCTGTGCCATTTCTAACCCTCAAACAACCTGCCTGTGCCACCACTGACCCTAAAACAGCCTGTCCGTGCCACCTCTGACCCTAAAACAGCCTGCCTATGCCACCTCTGCCCCGAAACAGCCTGCATGTGCCACTTCTGCCTCTAAAACAGCCTGTCTGCCACATTTACCCTTTAGCATACAAAGTGCCTTAAGTAATGCAGTCCCTTAGGATGGATATATCTGTGTTACATATTGAAAATATGAACTGGTACCGGTAGTGTAAGTAACCCTTTCACCAACAGGGGGGTGTGTGAACTGCTTAATTGATAATACATTGGCGCCCCCCTCTGGTGCAAAAAAGGCTTTAAATGCTTTCAGAGCATGTTTAACATTTTACTTTACAATATATTCTCTGATATGCTTCAATGCACCACATAGCAATAACGAACACTAATAAGTCTTAATTACCTATTAAAACATTTTGATGGGTCTAACTGGTTGAATTTATTGTAAAATTATGTGTTGTCTTCTTCAACTATATTTAATGAAATCGCCAATAAAGCAGAATAAGAAAATCAGGGCCCTGTAACCCATACAACCACAGCTTTCCCAGGATTGTGTTTGATGTTCAGAAAATCCCTGATTGCTTCTTATACTGCAACATTTATTCATGAAGAATTAATCAAGAAACGGTCTCCTTAAAAGATTTGAAATATTGCTCTATAAAATTAAATTTTCAATAGTAGCTGAGCCTGTAAATGATGTAACTCTCTGCTGGAGTATGGAATATGAGACCTAAGAGGTGGGCTTACTAAAGCTTTTTCTTTGGTGTTTAGTTGCAATTCCATACTTTGCCATCAGGGTGCTTAAACTTACAAGGACACAGAGCAGCACTTACACTCAGATTGGATTGAATGCGTGGTTAATGTGGGCACTTCCCATACAGCCATACGTGAATGCATGCAGAACTTTCACCTGTTCAATAAAGATTCCAGCATCATGCTGTTGCAAAACAAAAAACGGCCACTAGGTGGCAGTAAATATAAAAAGATATATAAAACCAGGTTATACTGCTCATATAATGCTCAAAATAATTTTCTGGAACAGCAAAGCCAACGTCATAGTTATCACTACAATTTTGACATGAAATATAATTATAATAAAAATAATAATAATGTAGCGACTCATAGGTTTCTTCTTCACATGACATCTAAAGAAGTACCTCTTAAGACAAGATCTCAGAGGTCCCAAAGCTTCTGCGACTTTACATCTTTCCTTGTGTTGAGCCAATTAAAATGTATCATTTGAAATTTTTAAAAATTTGGTCTCCTTGGATGAAATATGCACATTCACGGTAAAAATAATATTTATATTTAAAAATAAGTAGATGCCTTAAAAACTATAAACGATACCATTTCTAATTATTTGAGTTGAATGGTAATAAATGTGATGTGTAAAATATTGATATCTTAATGAATTTAACACCTTTGAAAGTATAATATGCTCTTAAGTAATGATATAATATAAATGAAATAAGGAGCATTATTAATATAATGTATTAAGTTTTATATTTTATACTTTGTATGGAATATTTATATGTATGTATGTATGTATGTATGTATTTTGTACGTCTTTATAATAAAATAAAAAAAAAATGTATCATTTGACTACAATAGACCACTATTACATATATAGTGTATTTCTGAGGCTTTGATCCATTTTAAAGTTTCCAAGAAGGCAAATTAACACATATTAATAGTAATATTATGTATATAGATACATTAATAAGAAGGAGAAATGGTTGATTATAGGAAGGAGAGAATAGTGAGGTAGGAAGCTTGTAGATTTTGATGACATTTTCATTAAGTTTTTGCCGTGTTCATTTTCGGGCAACAAATTTCAGTTTCCATCTGTTCGGTTTGGATGAAACTCAGAGACCTTTTTTGATTTAAAATAGACATTCAGAGGACGTTCCCATGCACAAATGGATACACACATTTTTTTTTAAAAAGAAGATCCTTCAGCGTAAGGAAGTAGACAGAGGAGCAGCAGCAGATGTAAGGTATGTGGCCTGGGCAGCTGGCAGATGATGGGCACACACAGCACCTTGGTGCAGGACTGAGTTTCCCCAATATAAGAAAAATCAAAAGAAGTGATCCCGTAGAGTAAGGCAGAAGATAGAGCAGAAGCACTACTTATTATTTCCGTATTTACCCGAATATAGGCCACACTTCCCCCCCCCTATAATTGGGGTTTAGCGCAGGGAATGCGCATGTCCCGGGTGTTTTTTTTTTTTTTTTTCTTTCTCATTTAGCCCTGCTCCGGGCAGCACTGCAGGGGACCTGGATCAACCTCTCCGGCAGCCATGGACGTCGGCGTGATGCGCATATAGACAATCTCTGCTGCCAGCACTTCCCCCAGGCCTTCTCTGTCATAGAAACCCCAGCAGCAGCGGTTATCTAAGCGCAGTGGCGACTCTAGAAACAGTATATAGGGGGGGCACACAAGATACCACAGTCAAACTGGGGGGGCATTAATAATTTCCACCATTAAATCATACCACTGAAAAAACATATATATACATATATATATATATATATATATATATATATATATATATATATATATATATATATATATATATATATATATATATATATATATATATATAGCCAAAAGTAAGGTGCTATGGAATTATACTTTTGTTATTGGACAATACAATACTTGATCATTCAACATGGGAAGCCTGAAGCCACAATTATTAGATCCTGGTGCTGATATATATATATATATATATTAGCCCCTGCTGCCCATATATATTATTAGCCTCAGTTGCCGATATATATAAATATTAGACCCTGCTGCCGATAGCAGGTATAGATCAATACGTTAACACACAAACCAAGCTTTGCATGTATAGCTCAATTGAAATTCACTTGTGATCTCAGCACTGAAGGTATATATCAAATAAACAGAATCAGACATACAAATCCTGTATTTGCAGGTATACAATGGTATATGAAACGTAGCACTGCAGGTATAGATCAAATAAATACATGGAAACAGCATTGCAGGTATTAATCAACTGAACAAGACATACAAACCCTGTATTTGCAGGTACACATAAATAATGTATGGAAACATAGCATAGCACATATGGATCTACAGAATAACACAGAAACCCAGGTTTGCAGGTACAGATCAATTGGAATTCACATAAAAACACAGCATTAAAGGTATAGATAAAACCCCTAAATTACAGGCATAGATCACAGGATGCACACCCCAAAGCCAGCCCTGGCGTCCACACTGCCAGCATAGAACCAGAACAGCACCCAGATAACACACATACGATTTGCCATCTTTGTCCCATATACACCCTGCCTGTGCCATCTCGGTCCCCAAGGCTCAAACATCCTGCTAGTGCCATCTTTGCCCTTCCACAATTATACATCTATGATACACACAAACACATTAACTCATGCTCTCCCTCATTCAGACAATTCATCCATTTTAAGAAACTACGCCCCTTGGAGCTTCAAATGAGGGGCTACATGTATTTCTAGGACAAAAGTTGAGTGCACAAATAATGATGGAATATGTCCCTTTGGCTAGAAAATATGTTTTTTCTATCCATAGCGACATGTTCATTTGTGTCTAGCGCACTCCAGGTTTGTACTAGAAACACATACAGACCCTCATTTGATGCGCCAAGGGGTGTAGTTCTTGCAAATGTGTACTTTTTGTGCCATAATTTAACTTCCTACGTGAGCAGTAATGCCACGTCAAGGCTTCAACCCTAATTACTGATCATTCACTCGCCTTTCATATCTCCATTCACTCGCAGAAGCACACACCATACTTTCCATACATTCACTCACAGAAGCACACACCATTCTTTCCCCTTACTATCCCAAAGAAATGATGGTAAAGGGAGAAAATAAGTTTTGCAGTAAAAATGCAAGGCGCTCCAGCGATGAGATGGTTACTCACGTACCGCACAGGCTAAATGGCTGATTTTATTAATATTTGCAGTTCATCAGGATTTCAAAAATTGCCTCCCTCTACCGTTGGCTAAATTTAACCCCATGATCAAAGGGATCATGGGATTAAAAATTAGTATCGGCCATTTTTAAAAAGGGAATGTGACTTTTTATAGCTATATGATCACTGTGGTAACATTGGCTACCACAGTGATTATTTAGCTAGAATACGTAAACTTAAAGTTAAACTAGTTTATGTATAGATAATTTAATTAGGGGGTCTCTAGGCAATTTTGATCTTTATTTATCTGCCTTTAGAGACCCCCAAATCATTTTTTTTACTTTTTTGGTACATTTTTATTTGTTTTACTTAATATTTTTTATTCTTTTTTCACAATCATTATACCATTGGAAAGGTGAGGCGATTACCTTTCCAATGGTATATGTTGGGGGTCTGTAGCTGCTTAGGTGCCTGAGATACAGGCATCTAAGCAGCATGCCCCCATACCGCTTTAACTGACAATTGTCAGTTATTAATAAAGTTGCGCGGTGACGTCATCGCGTCATTGCGCGTGCCGTCACCGGCCGGATCGGGTGGCCCCGGTGATGCCCTTCAGTGTGAGGGGCAGTTCGCCGGGGTAGGTGGTGATGGGGGTCCACAGACCTCCATCAAGGTAAGATAGTGCTAGTGACGGCATGGTGCCGTCGTTAGCACCTGACTGGGACTGCTAGCGACGGCACCATGCCGTCGTTAGCAGTTAAGGGGACTGTCCTGGGTGGCTCCAAATTCGGCGGGGGGGCAACAGGGGGGGCAAGGAATATCCTAGGGGGGGCAATTGCCCCCCCTTGCCCCCCTGTAGCGACGCCACTGTCTAAGCGTATCGCACAGACGTCCACGGGCTGGCCACGATAGACACCAGAGGGTCTGGGGGTGCATTGGTAAATCTGGGGTGGGAGTGGAAATTCTAGGGGACATAAAGCATTTCAGGGGGGGCAGAGTGGCATATCTGGGAAGCAGAGGGGAATATCTATAAGTAAGATGCATTATGAATTAATTTTTGAATAACATTTTTTAATGTCTTTAAAATAGCACCAAACTTTTTGGCTGCGGCCTATAATCAAGCCAATACGGTATTTATTGTTTTACATAGCACCATTATATTACATAGCGCTGTACAATGGATAGTCAGGACACAACAAGTAGCATATAACATAATGATTTGACTTACAGAGACAACAGGTGAGGAGGGCCCTGCTCAAGCATGCTTACAACCTAAAGGGAGAACCACACTCACTTTGAACATTGAGTGCTTGGTAACCTAATTTGGGCAGAGTGCCTTACAAGAAAGCCATCTGCTCCACCAGGTGTAGGGAGGGCTGTGTTCTCTGGGGGTTGAGTACGTTGCCTGTCACAGAGAAAACCCTCTCGCTTTGGACACTGGAGGGAGAGGCCTGGCCACATAACAGCTTTCTGGTCCCAATAATGTAGAGGGACAGTATTCGATAGTAGCAGTTGCTCATCATAGGTTGACCACCAAGTATCAAGGGCCTCTACCCAAGCGTCTAATGTTTTGGTGGACCTAGTGCTGTTGCTCTGCATCAGTGCACAGTATTAGGAATTGGACACGTGGGTGGTGTATACTGCCACTGTGCTGGGAATTTCCATTTCCAACTCAGGCATCTCTCCTTTGCTTAACTAATATACTCCTATTGTGCTGCATCTCACACACTCCAAGTTTTAAGATTATTTTTAAAGGGCCAACTTGCCTTAGCCCTTGGTTCGCAGACGGTGGCCAGTATGTATCGTAGGAGTGTTCTAATGGCTTCCATGCGACCTATCAGCTCTTCTATCAGTGTTTCAACGTCAATGTATAATCTGTTGCCCGGGAAGCTATCATTTTGTTCCAGAAATCATGCATTTCTTTTATTTAAGGTAGACGAGTAGGAGGTGACCTGGTCCAAAGAGACAGTGCTCCAACTCATTCCTTTAAGACCACCACCACCTGCCCCATTAATGCCCATTCCCCTCTGCCCAATGGGCTGGACACTCCAATGTTCTGCTCAGAGGACATGGAGCTCACGGATCAACTCCATCATGTCCAGGGTGGAGTTGCAGCAGGTGACTATACCCTGATGTCAACAGCGGTGGAGTAGGCCTGCCTTCTCCTGCTCCTCCCTCAGCTGCTTGCTTGCCTTCACAGTCCAGTGAAAAAGTGCCTGGCAGTGCCTGCACTTTTTAATCAGTTTTGACAGGCTATACTGCCTGCCGATCACTACCACTCCCATTTCTACAGCTGTCTGCCTCTAATCCATTACCCTGCACCAGTATCTTCCTAAGAGCTACAAGAATGAGAGATGATGTGTGCTGCTCATCTGAAACCTCAGCATGGAGTAGGAAGGATCTATAACTCTGCTGCCCTTCTGCCCAGGTCTGCCCATCCTGTGACGTCACTTGCCTAAACCAGCTACAGTGGCACTGTCCTCTAAATAGTTGTGCAGCCACTAGTGTGCAATCACACTGGTGGCTGCACAAGGCATGCTGTGCACTAGTGGAGGATAAGTGGATTGTTTGTCACGCAACATCGGATATCTCAGCCTTCGCCTTCAACAATGATGAGACGTAAGACCTGTAATGGGCACTAAGTCCTGCTGAAGGTGATGGGACAGGGGACGCGGTAATGGCGAGCGAGACCCTCTAGCAGCTGCTAGAAGGGCTCCCCCGCAATCTTGGAAAAGGAAGCACTTCCGACAGCTATAAGGTGACCAGTCATGTCAATTGTTTCGACCGCTGCTTTGACATGCCCCTCGGAGCTATCGGAGGCAAATTCCTTTCAAAATAAACTTCATAAGAATCCAGAATCTCAAGTCTAATAACCTGTCCTAAGCTTCTGACTGGGAATATAAAATCCATTTACAGATGTAAACCAGACAATGAAATATCAGAGATGGTTAGCCAGCACATATTTTGCCTTGGCCATGACAAAAACAATGCACCTGGGCCCTGCCAATTATATCTTCCTTCCCCAGATGCTCTTCAAATGTCAGATGTGTCTTTAAGCACCTCTTAACCTTTCCATACAATAATGAGCTCATAAAAAAAACTGTCTCAGCAGCGAAAGTGCAGGAAACCAGATTAATACATTTGGGTTGCAGAAGGGCAAGCATTGTATTTGCAAAACATTTCTGATTCTTCCCTCCTGTCAGAGGATTAATCAAGGCAATCAGGGTTAATGGGGACAGAAGAAATGTCCTGTTTCAGATGACTGTTCCAGGAAAAGCTAGTTACAAAAATATGCTTCTCTGAGTAACATTTACTGTAGTTGCCATAGGCTGCAAAATAGGATAAAAAACATGTCTGCTTGTTATAGCCTCTTTATCGTTAGTTAGCATCCTCACTTTGTACGTATTCTCTCTCTTGTTGCATATCATGTCTTCGCTTCTGCAACAGTTACCACAGCTACTGGGTGACAAACACCATACGATTTATCAAATTGCCCACCTAACTAGCACTACTGATTAAGGCACATTATGGCAGAGGGGCGCAAATCCCAGAAGAATGCACTAATTGAGTATTTTGTATTATTACATCTATAAAAGGTAGTTATTCAAGGACATGCCTTCAGTTTCAGCTAAACGGCTTGCGTGTGGCTCTCATGGACTACTTTGTGTGTTCCTGAGGCTTGTTATTTGTAGCTAGCTAAAGATTAATGGAAAATCATGCATCTGCAACATTTTCATTAGATTAGAGTAATAACACACCCTAACTCAGAACTTTTTAACCACAAAGTACTTTAGAATTCTAGATAATATGTTAGCCCTAAGGTGATATGAATTGTAAACTCAGCCAAATGTGGTGTTTTATTGCAGGAAAACAGCTGTCGTTAACAGAGTTGTATACAAACTGGCCTCTACACCCAACACAATCTAATCACGCTATAACAGTTTAAACTGTTTGCATCGTGCACCTTGAAATAAACATTCTTAACATGTCCTGTATTCTTGAAAATTGTAAACAGAAAAATTGAGGTTAGGGACCAATTTGACATGAAAATTGCCACTTGTCTTTAGTGATACTAAATGTAAGTGGTGTCCAAGAAAATTGCTTCCAAAAAGTAGAGAAACGTTACCAAAAAATCCCTTATTCGATATTTACTGTTATTTTTCAAGATAAAGGCTTAAACGAAAATGTATTTTGCAGTACGATTCGGTTTTGTAATTTGCACGTTTACAGTCTTTAGTCAAAGTTGATACCTCGTAGTGGGGCAAGATAAAAAGAAAAGAAAAAAAAAAAGCATTTTGACCACTTAAGTCCCAAAACCTTTTGTTGCCCCAATAAAAAGGGTATTAATGTCAACTAAAGACTATATGTTCATCATGTGCTACTATGGCTAAAACCATTTTTCTTTTCATTCCTTCAGCAATGCATTTCCAAGTACACAAATCTTATCCCTTTCTCTTCTCCAACCACAACCCTTGCTCCTTAATCCCTGTCTTTTCTTAGAGATCATAACAGGAGCCCAGAAAAGGCTACCGCTGGGCCCTGTCTGCCTTTTTTGAAGAATTTGGTCCAGCCCGCTATAGGTGGTGTTAATGCAGCTGGGTCAGGCAGTTACAAATAGCTGGAGGAAAGCACTTAGATCTATAATTTTTAAAAAAGCATTATTATTAAGAATCAGCTCAGTAGGCTGAACATGGAAGGTCACCTCAAATATCACATGACCAAAAACAATGGCAGCCCCCAGGGCTGCAGATAAAGTAAGTTTATTATCACCAATTCGAGAGTCAGCAGATGATAAAAGGAATGGAGCACTTTAGTTTTGAAGAAAGGCTTATTAATTTAAATCTGTTTAGTTTAGAAACACGGTGCCTCAGAAAGGATATGATAACGTTATATAAATATATTCGGGGCCAATACAAACCATTGTGTGGAAATCTGTTCATAAACAGGACTATGCATAGGACACGTGGTCACGCGTTTAGACTGGAAGAAAGGAGATTTAGACTAAAGCAGAGGAAAGGGTTTTTTACAGTAAGGACCATAAGCATGTGGAATTCTCTGCCTGCAGAGGTAGTTTTATCAGAGTCTGTACAGACGTTTAAACTGCGACTGGATGGATACCTGGATAAACATAATATTCGGGGATATAATCTTTAATTATGGGGAAACAGCTTATTGATCCAAGGAGAAATCTGACTGCCATTTTGGGGTCAAGAAGGAGTTTTTTTCCCTGGTTAGTACAAAATTGGAAAGAGCGAAACCGGGGGTTTTTTTTTGCCTTCTTTTGGATCAACAGCAACAAATTAACAGATATAGGAAAGGCTGAACTTGATGGATGCATGTCTTTTTTCAGCCTATGTAACTATGAGCTGAACATTTCACCTCCCTGATCTTATTATTCTTGAGCAGAGATAACCATAGTGAGTTTTGCCTGGAAATAGGGTTGAAGCTGCTTTGAGAAACACTTATTAAAGGGGGGGGAATCATGGATTTATACATGGTGCGCTTTGACCTCCTTGCAGGAACTCATGGAGATAGTGATAGCAAAGAGCTGAAACAAACACCACCAGTTTACTGAACAACTTATATTAAGAGATGGGTGGACAGGTTAATGCCTATAAGAACAGGCTTTATCAGTGCACCAGCAAAGCAACTTTTGCAGATGAAACTGTAGCTGAGTTGCAGGGGCAAGCGAGAAGGAGCTGGCAGTGCCCAAATCCACCAACACATGTATATCCCTTTAAATGCAAACTGCGTAAATCTGTACCCCAAAAGGCAGCACTCCCAGATGTACAGCACTACAATACCCAAGTCGTAGACCAGAGGGGTAATACTCCAGAGGCTTACATACATTAAGACTGTTAGCTCACGGGTTTTGTTTTTTTACCAACTGGTTTTATACTCTCATATTAATCAAAATTACCGCCAGCCATGTGGTATTATAATTAAGGTTTTGCTCAATGGCTCAATCAGATCTCATACTCTGTATGCTTTTTCTTGTAGTTTAATCAATATTAACCATTCCGATTCAGCTGCTAGCTGGGATACCTGGAATTCCTGGCCTGTTTTTAACCCCCAAACCCAACCACAACGTATTGCATGGTAATTGACAAATGCAATGATACTTTTTAGCATTGAAAGAATAATAGTTACAGTATGTGCACATGGCACACTTGCAGTTATTCAGCAGCTGTAAGAATGTTATTTTGGCATTTATAGATCTCTTTGTTGCTTTCATATTATGAACCAGCAGGTAAACAAATGCAACAATGCCAACATTACACATGTATGGCCTCAAACGCAGGCATAGTATCTATTTTGCTCCAGATGAGACACGGGTCTATGGGCTTTATTTATTAATGGGAGAACATCCTTCATTTCACTAATCATTATGAAGAACCAACCCCAATGAGCTTCTGCTGCAGTAGAACCTTGGTCAGCCCTCTATAATGCATACATTTGCATGATTTCACCAAGGTCTCCTCAGCGGTCATACCAGGGTACTTTTTAAATGAGCCGACTCAAATGACCTGAGATTCTTGAAATATTAACCCTTTATTTGCCCATTGCGAAGATTCTACACAGTGACTTCCCAAATGTCTTAACAGAATGGGTCTAATACAAGTCCTCACGGAAACCTAAAGTTGCCATTATTAAAAGATACACTTAATTCATGCAGGGATATCAGCAATAATATGCTGGTAGTCAAAGCACCAATTATAATTCTTGTATATTATAACAGCGTAGTCCCAGACTGTGCGATCCAGAGAAGCTGCCCCTTCACCCTGATATCCTAGAGAGTTTCCAGGTATGATGCATTATCCATGACCAGCTCACAGACACGTGAACATCTATACCATACATGAGTGTCTAAATTTCAGGGACTTATACAAAATATATAGAGAACCATGTAACTATGCAAAGCTGGAGAGCATTCCCATACTCCATTACAGAACATATTCAGAAATTAAATGTTGCACTTTACAGGGTATTAACCCTATATCACAACTGCGGTGGCATCAGAAGTAAATGAGGCAGTTGGTTAGGGCCTTACCTCACTGCTCTGTGTTAAGAAGAAAACATTGATGCCTGTGTGACCCAACTAATGATATTGTAGAACCATTACACAATTAAGAAACCATGAACAGAAGTCACATATGAATATACTGTTTTTTCATCTTGTAAATAGAAATCTTAGAGCTGCACACTGACCTGACTTAGCAACATTAGAACATTCCCTGATAGCAGTTAATGGCTATAGAACAATGAGAACATGTCAATTGTAAGTATATATTGGTGGCTACCAAATATAATCTATCTAGATATGGTGTCAATACCTTGCCGTTTTAGAGGCCAGACACATGTAATCAATACCCCCAATTTATAAAAGTTTTTTGATAAGGTGTTGGGCACAGGCAGGCATCTCGTCACCTTTGTGTAGGATCAGCTTTCTGTTCCATACCGTATATTAAGACTAACAAATGAAAATGGAACACTGCTAAAAGTCATCCTTCTTACCGACATCCTTCCGTGCTCTATCCAAGGATTTTCTTGTTGGGTAGTTTAACTCCCTCAGATGCTTTTCACTTTGTTTATTAATTGTTTTTATTCATTTGGATACAAGGTGTTTATATGTACGTTGGATCTGGATCAGTGGTAAATTTGAATAGTACCGTATTTGCTCGATTATAAGATGACCCCCCCAAAATCTAAATATTAATTTAGGAAAAAAACAAAACCTGAATATAAGACTACCCTATAGGAAAAAAAGTTTTACTAGTAAATATTAATTCAGGTAAACAATATTTTCATATTTAATAAAAGCTATGATTGAGAAAAATATATATATTTTTTTTATTTCCTTTTTTTTGCCAACCTGCCCCCCCAGTTATGCACATCTGCCCCCAGAAATGCCTTATACCCCCTATTTGCCATTCTGCCCCATGATATGCCTTTTAATCCCCTATATGCCAGTGGCAGAGTGGTATATAGGGGGTTAAAAGGCATTTCTGGAGGATATATTATATATATATATATATATATATATATATATATATATATATATATATATAGCTAACAGCAATCACACTCCTATTAAGCCAAGGCAGCCAGTACATGCTGGAACCTGGGGATGATAGGAGTCTGAGTACAGCCTCCCTATGCCATGCTACCCCCCCCTTACACATGCATACTAACACACACACACACACTCATTCACAAACATTTAAATACTCATTCATTCCATTAATCACACATACATCACAAAAACCCTCCCCCACCCCCTTACCTGAACTGCAGATCTCTCACTCGAAGACTTCTGCAGGGGCCCGGCTGTGCGAGCAACTTCTCTAGCCCCGCCCTCAGAGGAAGGAGGGGGAGGCAGAGTTATGTGACACTCTACTAGCTTCCTGTTGCACGCGACCAAAGCCCGGTAAGCAGCATGGCCCCAGCGGGCATTTTGAGGTCTGATTAGAAGACGACCTCGATTATAAGACGAGGGGTATTTTTCAGAGCATTTGCTCCTAAAAAACCCTGTCTTATAATCGAGCAAATACGGTAATATAAATCATGGTATGAAATGATTTCTTGCAGAATACTGCATGCAACTCATTGTAAACTACAAAACAGTTACCAGATTACATAAAACCATAGAAAAGAGTTAGGCTACCATTTGTAAGTGAGAGGGCAACATTAAACAAAAGAAAATTTAAAAAATTGCACACAAGCCACGTTCACCCCAGCAGCAGGTCAACAAGACGAGAGGCAAGGAGTCCAATGTTTTATTAGAGGAGGCAAATTGTATTTGGATGGTAAAATACAGCTTACAGGATCCAACATAGCAGGATATCACTTTAAAAGTCAGGGCCCAGGCAAGGAATGGAATGAAGAAGAGAAGAATCTGGCTTCTAGGAGGTAACAAGTTTAGGAAATATTGCATGACATGAAAAGCCTCAGGCTCATGTCTGTTATCCAGCGTTGGAAACAGTGGCTACTTATGACACAAGTTAGAAATAATAAATTAGAACTTCATCTTGCTGTTATTTGGCAGAATATAGGCATGTTTACAATTCTTGTGTTTTATTTAAATAAGGCAACACCAGCCAGCACAATGCTTTCAGTCCAAAATATCCTATTGTGCTATGGATGTTCCAATATCACCAGAGTCCACGACAGAGACCAATTAATGTAGAAGATCTCTGACATGGAGAAGCTCACTCAGAACACCTTGGAATAGGCTAAGACAATTAAATAAGGTAACAGCGTTGCTCTATGCAACACAAACATCAGTAAAGAAAATAAAAATGCTAATCATTAAAAAGCACAAATCATTTTAAATTTTCCAGATATGCAGCTTTACAAATAGATATTCTAGACTTGTTTCTCCAACCGTTAATGAATTTACCTATCCACCTAGGACGTCACTTCAAAACTTCTTGTTTAATAAATTTTAGCTTTTTTCCCCTCTAAAGGAAGTTTCTTAAAAATAAAATAAAATAAAAAAGTAGTAGTTTGGGGACTGGCCTTCATTTTCCATTCTTCTTCACTGCACGTGTTACTAAGTTTATATCGTTTATTTTCACATAGTAATGGGGATTGGTGGGTAAAACAGCTGAAAGAAAATGTTAATTGTGAGGCTTCACAAAATAAAAATACATGAGTGAATAAGAGGTTAGGTCCTGTGTACATTGAAGGAAGCTTAATGACTAAATGCAATAACACAGAACAAAGCGGCAATACTAGATTTCAGATTATAAAGTTTCCCACTGTCCGTTTGGTCCAGAAGATTCTAGTTTTCATGGCTGTTGGGTTTACATGCTGATACTCATGTCAGCTGCAGACTGTTTAGATTAGACTTTATAATGTTCCAATGTGTCTAGTCTACACAAGTCTAATATGACTAGACTTATGTTTGGTGACCAACTGAAAATATTCCAACAAAACTGGGAACAGAATGTGGTTGTTAAAATGGTTTCTCCTACTAATCCTATGAGCCAAAAACATGATCTAGTAATGGTGCTTCCATTCCTCTATTAGACATGAAGGTCCACCAAGGACTCAAGGAGTAGCTGGAATTATTCTTTCCATGCGTGCTACTGGAATCAATTAGAAAATATTGAACTTAAGATGATAAATCTGCAAAACAGAAAACCCAAAAACAAACTCTATAGAGGCAAATACTTAAGGCTTTGTCTTTTTCAGAAGGTTGGTGAAGGGCGCAGCCAGTGACGTGGTGGGTTCACTCATACATGTCTACTCAAACCCACACTAACAAGCAACATTCGTACAGAAATATTACACTTAGTTACAGTAGTATAGCATTAACTTTTAGCCAGTGTACATTGAAAGAATTACATTTTCATTTAGAACATTCAACCTCAAACTTCGTTGTGATCATTATATCCAAGTTTCACGAGTAGTAATCAGAATTCATAACGCCGTGCATCAAATGAGATGGAGAACTTCACAGTGCCGGAAAGTCCACAGGGAGTAGTATGCCTTGGAAATAATTAAGGAAGAAAAAAAGAACCCTGAAAAAACTACAGGGCACTCCAGCAGCTAACAAACCGTTAATATGAGGCATTGATCTATATATTAAGGTCCAGAAGGATAACAGCTCTAAAAGCGACATTAAACTGTTATGTCATAGGAGCCCAAACCTTGGAAAGGGCACAAAAAAAATGTCACTATGAGTAGAAAATATTGCATGCTTTAAAAATATAATACGTGAATTAGCGAGAATGGCTTAGAAACGGACGCACCGAGTACGTTCTCCTTAACAAAATACAGTTTAAAATGCCTCTACACACGAACTAGTTTTTTTCACAGTTGACATACTAGCAGCTTTTTTTGTTTGTTTTATTTTCTTTTTTGAAATTATAGCCCCACTTGTTTTCATTAGCATGTTAACCCTTTGGTTCCTGCGGGGCAGAAGCTATAACAGTGCTTCACAGTGTACTTCATGCTCATTTAACTTTTTTCATGAGCTTGGGATTGTGACAAATTAGTAGTTTAGACAAAACAGTTATTTGATCTACAAGAGGGCATGTGGTTTGTGTGAAATAAAAAAAAAAATAAAAAAAAAAAACTACTGAAGGGGAGCCAAGGAATGAGGCCAGCGTTTAATATAAACAAGGGCCATACCACCTTCCATACAAGCGCCAGCAGAGAGAGCTTACACTGGATACACAACATCCAGCGCTGCTGGTGGAATTCTGCATGTATCTGAATATTCTTCTGCGAAGACAGACAGAGTCTGACTGCTTTTAATTGATCCCCAAATCCAGCAAATCAGTAGTCAATTGATTAACACACTGCTGTAAAATACAATGTCAGTTGCACACTAACCACATCAAATGTGTTGAAAAATCCTAACACTGTCTTTGCGGGATATTGGTTTTATACAATGCTTCATATCAATTGGACCTTTCAGTTATGGATGCCTGCATATTTAAAAGATGGTAGGATTTAAGAGAAATGTATGTTGATACGTAGTCTGCACTGTCCCGTTAAGCAGTGCGATGATTAAAAAAAACTGATGACTCCCTGGGATTAATTTGTATGCATCAAGCAACTTTTGGCCTCAACACACAATATGTTCTGTACACAGAGCAATTCTGGAGGGAAAAAAAAAAGTTTGTCACCATAGCAACCAAGGAAGTGGCCAATCAGCAGAATAGCTCTTTAGAGATGATCTTCAAAAATTCTAAATACAGTACTTGGCATTTGGGCCCCTACATGTTTAAACCGGAGCAAGTTCAATATCTTGAGAATAGTCACAGTGTTCAGTTGCATACTTCTACAGAAAAAAAAAGTTCAGAAGTTAAGGAAATACCTAATCTCCTTTCCTATTTCGCGCTACATAAGTAAATAAATTTGGTAAATGATGCCAATGACGGATGTTGATAATGTTAAGAATTTGCAAGAATTACGCACATTTTGCTATTATGTTTATAGCAGAGGGAAGTTATTTTTTCCCAGCCGTTAAATGGGAACTTCCTTGTACCGCTAAGCTTTTGGTAGACAGAACTATTATATTACTGGGACAAGAGAAGAGTTCCTGATTCCATCAGAAAAAATTCTTCAATACTACCAAAGGGGCAGGTCTTCACATTTGTTAAGATGATATATATGCGTTTCAGATGGTGAGGGATCCACTTTAGTACATGAAGACTTGAACTGCTCAATCAATTACAATGTGAAACCAGAAACTTCAAGAAACAATCTTTGGTACCATATTTAAAATGTGTTATCACTGCCTGCTTTGAACAGTAACAACCTATTGATGGAGGAATTCAGTCAAGCCATAAGCGCTACAGAAACTGGAGCACCGACAGGTCCCTGGGAGAAGTCCGACAAAAATAAATTTGGAAAGTGGAGCATAGACTTCAAAAACAAATATATTATATATGTAATGTATGTCCCCTTTAAGAATGCTATTGCCCATTCAGTCATAGTCATATAATTCACTGCAAACTTTCATAAGGGCTGAGAGAGAATAATTTGGAAAAAAGAGGGGACGTGCTAATCTCATCTTTATGTTTAAAATATTTTACCAATGTGGGCGAGTAGACAAGGGGTACGCCACATGGAAATATCTACTCAGTAACAAATAATTTTTTTGGAGGGGGTCAATGAGTATTGGTTAAGTAAGCATTTAACTGCTACGACGGCCCAACTCGGAGTTCAAAACACCCTAAATCAGTTTTCTGGTAGCTTTGAGAGATTTTCAGACAGGTCTTCGGTAAATTAAGATGTGGCCCATAAACGCATGATAATCTTCAGCGACATTTATGGTTAGTTTTGTAGTTCTAAAGCAAGGCTACAAAGCAGGTTGGGAGAAAGCTTGGAGGCTCCAAACAACTAATTGGTCATTGTCAAAAATCTAGTATAAAATAGGAATGAGAGATGCACTGGTCTCATAAAGAAGCAAGGGTTGGTTATATGTCAATATATTCACCTTTAAACATATTGCTACGTCCGCCACTTTTATGTATCAGGGCTAAAAAGTCTCAGGCAGGAAGGAATTCTAGTTAATGATGGCGTACAAAGTTCACCATGTTGTTTGAGGAACAAATAAGTTATCCTCAGCTATGTTCATTCATATATGTGGACAATGTCTCAAAAGACAATAAGCTAATAAACGAAACAAAATCAACAGAACCCCTCGACGGGTAATATGCTTAGGTCTTCGGCACTCGGACAGACAAAGGACACGTATTAAGAAAGAAAAACAAAAGGGGGGTGCGAATGACCATGGCCTGCACAAGAAAGGCTTGGGAATTTCAGAACAAGCATTGCGCAAGGATTTTTGGTCAACCAGAACTTGTATCAGAGAAAAGCAGCAGCATGCAGGCTAATAAATCTCAGACAGCATGCTTTAACAGCAGGTAGCTTCCCTTACAAACCCCATCTAAGGCGGTAACATTTAGGAGCACCTAAAGTTTCTGTAATACCGCATGCAAACTTGTTTTGCTAAAATGTTGTGTATGACCATCCACTGATTTATACAAAATAACATTAAAAAAAAAAACAAAAAAAAACAGCAAGCTTCAGAAATTTCACCAACTTGAGTTCAAGGCATTCAAAGTGTGCCACTTTGGGGGTACAAGTGGGGGTACTATTAACTGCTTGTGTCCTAGACATTCTTGTACACTCAAAGCAAACCGGTATATTTAAGGTGTGCATCTAGTGATAGTCGGTATAAATCAATGCAACTGTTAGTTATTTGATTAAACAGTCTGTCAACAGCAGTATAAAGATACAATCTATAGAACAAAACTCATTGCTTCAGGAAACAGGATGGGTCACGGCCTCGGGTATCTGAATTTTGACTCGTCACTAGCCACCAACAGAATATTAAAGGTGGGCACGTGGGGGGGGCACACACACAAACCACATGGATGAAAAGAGTAACACTTGGGGGTTTAGTGTTCCCATTATAAAAACAAAGCAGCATGTTGAAGCCTTTCAGTGCAGGCAGACCAGTAATCAATTGGATTGCAACCTATTAGAGACACTGATAAGGTTTAACAGGATAAAATAAATTAAATTATAAAGGGACTTGCATAAACTACTCTGAAATATAGCACTGTGTCGCTAGATTTGCATACAATGATCACAACAAGTTAGCCAATTGAGGAGGACACAAGATCCTTGCTAACCATTTAAGACTAAACCCTCTTTTCTGCAAAAAGTGACTGTAGCCTATCTATACCCTGGATGCTGAACATGAATACTTCGACTATCTGCTGATTCAGGGGCTCTGCTCATTTGGGGTCTGTGAATTTTCGCTAGAGGGGCCAAGCCCTGATCTCTGAAGCAGGATTGCTGAAATTCTCCTCCGCTCAGGTAATCCATCGTCTGCATCATGTTGCTCTGGTTAGAAGATCCACCCCCCATAGCTCTATAGTGAGTCCCCCCTGCACAATCCAAGGGTGCACCAGCTGCCTGTGCCCCATGAAAAGGCATAGCAAGGTCTTGGGATCCAGAGCTGTCGCTGTTTGGAGTAGGCAGAATGTTATTCCATAGGGGCTGAAAATAGTGCCCATTTGTGTATGGCAAAGGACCCGGTAATCCGTTCACAGGAGGGGAAGGAGTGGGCTTATCAATAGGGGGCTTTAAGCCAAAAGGCTGGCTCATACACAGTTCCTGTGGATAGGATGCCTGCTTAGCTGAAAATCCTTGGGCAGCCATCTCCCTCTGAGTGAGTTTGCCAACACCAGTTTCTCCACACATCTGCTGTAGATGAGCCAACTGGTGCTGGTTCCATGCCATTGGCTTCATTTCAGCAGGGTATGAAGTAGGCACTCTGCTCATGTTTACCATAGGGACATTACCGGTGGCAGCAGAGGAAATAGCAGCATGGTCTACAGATGTTCCAATACAGGAAGGCATAGGTATGCTGTGAGTGGAGACCCTGGTGCTTGCATTGATAAGCAGGTTGCGACTAATCGGGCTGGGGTTGGCTATCTGTCCCTCACATACTGAGGTAGTGCCTATGCCAGCCCTGGCCTGACAGAACTGGTTTATCTGGTGAACAATGCTTCCCAGGTCTGGTGGTCTGTTCTGCTGCAGAGTGGCAGCCATAGAGAGGGGGATGGTTGAGGTAGACACTGTCACATTCGGAGGGGCGTCTGCATCTGGCATCTTTCTAGCTCCGTGTAAACCTGACTGCAAGAGGTTATTGGCAGGGTGCGGTACAGCCTGATGTGCCACACCAGGAGCATGTTGTAAAGTCGGCTGCTGGGGCATGCTTTGGGAATGCTGTTGCTGCCCCATGTTTTGAGGGTGCTGCAATCCCTGTGTGTGCTGCAGCGCTTGAGACATATTCTGAGAGTGCGGCATGGCCTGCGGAAGGCTCTGTTGGTGCTGCAGAGTCTGTGACATGCTCTGCTGGCGCTGCATTGTCTGTGGAAGGCCCTGGGCATGATGCAGTGCCTGCGGCTGCGGTATGCTCTGGGTATGCTGTGCACCCTGTGTGTGCTGAACACCTTGTGGGTGCTGCAAGGTCTGTGGTTGGGGGATACTCTGCGTGTTTTGCAGACCCTGAGAGTGCTGCAACCCCTGTGGCATGCCCTGAGGGTGCTGCAATGTCTGAGGGTGCTGCAGACCTTGCGGGTGTTGCAGACCAGGCTGCATGCTCTGACTGTGTGCCAAAGTCTGCTGCTGCTGCATACTCTGAGCGTGCTGCATGGCCTGAGCGTGCTGCAGCACTTGCTGGGGGCGAGATAGCCCCTGAGGGTGGTTTAAAGTGCTAGGTGCAACGTATGGAGCTGAGGGGGGATTCATAATAGACTCTGGCAAAAGGCGAGAGCGTGTGCCGTCAAAGTCCTTCAAGACACCTTTGGCTGGAGACTTAACAATGGCCAGAAGTCCTGTCTTTGTGCTGACTTGCAAAGGGTACGGACTGTACCTCTGACCAGACGTATCTAATCCGTTCACGGTGCGGCGAATATGCTTCCGCTGGGGGACCTTAACGCTGTTTGGGAAAATTTTTATTGTCAAGGGATTGTTGGCAACTTTCTTAGCATAAGCATCCAATTCTGCTGGAGTAGGATGCTGGGCAGATCTCATCTTCTGTGTAGTATCCCCTGCCAAAAAATAAAAGGAACACAAATTAGTTAAGCAAGTGGTTGACACGTGAACCCATCACCGCCAACAATATTTTCACGTTTTACATATACAGCACAGATTAGGGGACTAATGCTCGTTCTTTGCATACTCCGTGAGCGTTCTTACATTTTAGTTTGTTGCGTCTATTAGATCCTACTTTATTTCACAAGAAATCTTAGGTAATGTTTATCAAAATGAGTGATGGCTAATGGCCATTACACAATCATTTGATGCTAATAGAGCAACCCATGGTCAATAGAGGTAATGTTACCAGTCAAGAACCTCACTATATAAAAACTGTACAGCTTAACTCACACAACTACATTGGTTCATGGCTTTGCAAAAATGCATAAGAAAATTTAGCTCAATGTATAGCCACAAGGGAAAGGCATGGAACAGCAAAAGGTGGCAAGATAACTGGGAAAAACACCTAAATGAAGGGCTATTTTGAAAAAATATCCATGCAGAAAGTGTCTATTAGAAGCCTACAACTAAATCTTATTTTCAATTCAGCTACCTTGTAAACATACAAAGATGTCCAACACCCTGCAATGTACCAGAGAGATGCTCCAAGTGATTATATATCAGTAGAAAGTAATGAGTGCAGGTATTCAGATAAAACACAATTTCTTAACACTATGAAATGTAAGTTTTGGGCTGCAGCAGCGCATGGACTGATGCACAGAAACCCAAAGAATGTTTCAGGAACTACCATGCATCTAAAATCTCTGCTCAGCCTAATTAGCATATCTCTGCGTAAGCACCACTAACTAAAGACTTAAAAACCCTATTGTCAGCACTCTGTCTTTTCTTTAAGAAGACAATAGTCTTGATAAAACTGTAATTAAGCGAGCCGTTTGGAGAGAATTGGTAATCCTTTCAATGCTGATTAAATGGGGGGGGGGGAGCAAATGTTATCACAGGCTGTATCATGCTCCAAACCACTAGGACAAAAACTCAATCTAAGAAACTAAAATAAAGGACAATAAAGGAAGAGAATTCTCATCCCACTCACTCAGGAAAGGTCAGCCCAATATTCTATATTTAACATAGATCATAGAAAAGGGTCTCTGTATCAAGCATGACAAGTAAAAGAAGGAACGTTTCAGGAAGCATTAAAAAAGGGATTCACATAAACAAACAAAAAAATGCATTGGCTCCCATATACACACAGTGAATATGACTCTACTCCTAACTAATAAATGCCCTCCTCTGACAAAGGCGAAAAAAGCAAAGTGGAAAAAAGCATCCCCAATGAAGTCAATGAGAGAGCTTGCCATGCACGCACACAGGGGTCCGAACAAGCCTGCACCCACCGCTTCCGCCACCTGTTGGTAAGAATATCACATACAGAGAGAAATGTTTGGAAGAATGCGTCGCCGGCACGCAATATGGTACCTCCAAAGTATGCAAGTTAATGTCCGTAGGGCTAGTGGGAAAGCACAAGCATCTCGGGAATGTTCTGAGGCACGCTGTGTGTGCAGAAATCGGGTTATTCCAAAATAACTACAATGCTAAACACAGAAGGCAGTTTTGGGGAGATCATCCTCCTAGATTGTAAACTTGCAACCAGTGCCTCTATTTAATGCTGGGGTTCTCAACCTTCCTAATGCCGCGACCCTTTAATACAGTTCATGTTGTGGTGACCCCCAGCCATAAAATTATGTGATTATATATTGTGAAATGCGTCTTCCAATGGTCTTAGGTGAATCGCTGATCTAATGCATCAGTTTGTCCAAGTCTATCTGTTCTAGTTTTGTCAGACTGAATATATGTATTGTAAAAAGCGCTGTGGGAATTGTTGGCGCTATTTAAATAAAAGTGAATAATCCAACTGTTCATTAAAACTTACCCTTAGGCAATCATTTTTCTTTGCATGAACATTAAAAAAGCCCTTTCTGAAGCAAATAAACTTAGACAAAACCTGTAACACAGATGCACATTTCTGTAAACCGATTCCCACCGACAAAGTATCCACATGTCTTTTACTTTCAATTATAGAATAAGCAAATCTTCCATCTTCTAGTAGGTGGGTAAAAATGCAAACTGCACATTGCGTGGGACACGACTCCAATGATCATTTACTTGACTATTTCTAAGAAAATGATGAATGGCTTCACTAGCCCTTAAAAAAAAAAGTGTATATGTTAAATTAAGGATCCAATAAATCTACCCTGGAAAGGAACAGCACAGCACTAAATTCACACTGTGACAAATGACTGTCATAATTAATGAGCTTGTTGTTTTCATTGAAGCCGTATTTTTGAGACGACAGTCTGTTCTGTTACGCACGTTATACATAAAGATTGAAGCTTGCAATGCCATCTTCGTTCCCCAGTTAATGCTCTACAGCCTTCTCTGAAGAACGTAACGATCTGAGAGCCTCCGGGTTATACTTACATTTCTGAAGTCCAGTGTTCATCTGCGAGTGAGAGAGAAGCTGGAAAGAGAGGTCACCTGGTCCTGGTAGACAGGCCAGCATGGCAAACCGGCACTAACACCGCATGGGGATCCCAGTCCTCCTTGCACTGCACAGGAAAGAGGGAAGACAAAGCGAATGGTGAGATAAGAGGCATCGCAATGCTGCCATAAAGCTTACTAATAGACCTATGTGACTAAATACTGGGTGCCACATATTTGTGAAAGGACATGAATACCAATGGACCATTCATGAAGAACCAATAAAACTAAGAAGTTTCTAGTCAAATAGTAAGACACTTAACAGTCCATAAATCAAGTTTTAAAGGAAATGTAAGTAGAAGAAAAATATAATCAGTTCGGTCAAAGGACACAGAAATAGCAAGGCTAGATAAAAAAAAAAATTATCAGGGGCTGCAAAGTTTTCATGAAACCCAAGGAAGCAGGACTAACTTTTCCAGCTAGTTTTACCTGACCAGGATATGCGGTTTCTATATAAAATCATGTTATTAGGAGTATCCTTATTAGGCCAGTAATATAGATATTAAGTAACATGTTGCAGAATCTTGAAATCTTTTTATTGGACTAACAGTATTTGGACAAGCTTTGGGGAGTCTTCCCTTTATCAAGTCAAACATTTCCAGCCAGCAAAGTAAAAACACAAAAGGTTAAATTCCACAAGTACATGTCGTGCGTTTTTACTTCGCTGGTCAGAAATGCTTTTGACTTGATAAAGGGAAGATTAGTATCCTGGCCATGCCATTGAAACGTCTCTATTTTTACCCTTCTGACAATCTGACAATTGTCTGTTATATTGTTTGCTTATTTTCATACTTTGAAATCTAAACTTACAATTTCCCAAAATAACTACACAACTGCCTCCCCAAATCATCTTGCAAACATAAAATAGTCAAATGGGCATTTGGCTTAATTTCATTTAGTGTTTAGAGAGCTTGATGACCTCTCAACCTTGACACATTGCGGTTGTGTAGCACAGATTGACACTAAGTAAACGGCCGAATGCTTCCTTTTGCCTTCACAAGAAAGAAACGTCTAACACTTCAAGAGGTTTGAAATGAAAGATAAATTGTTTAAACCAAGATCTGCCAAAAAAAAAAAAAAAAAAAAAAAACTGGTCATACATACCGGCATTTGAGGAAAAGCACGTTGTGTCATCAGAAGTAAAAAGGTAATCTACATTACATGTCGGAAGGAAGCGCTTGAGTTTCGGACTGAAAGTAAGAACTACAATTCTTCACAGCCTGCAATAAGCAGTGTTTTCAAAGCCCTCTAAAAAAGGAGCAAAGTCACAATACCAGCTTCCAACCTTCAAAGCTTATCTGAAATACATTAGGAAAGACGTCCTGTGACCTCACCATTTACAATTCAAACAGGCCTTTCAAAAGCCTATGAATACAAATGAAGGGAAAGAATTCCACACGCAAATTTTCCCAGCATCCGCCTATTGGAAATGGCAACTAACACAATTCAGGTCTCTGCTCAAACCCGGTCGCCGCCAGGGAAGCCGAGCCCTGCCGTCATCTGGAGCCACAATCGCTTCAAGCAACATATCAAAGCCTTTAAATAGAAGCAAATAAAGTGCAGAGTAATAACAGGCATCCAAATCAGCGGTTTTTCTGGTTGCTTCATAAAATATAACCAGGTAATGCGTGGCCACCGCAATTATTTTTAACCATATAGCCCTTGGTGCACATGGCTTGGCAAGAGCATCAAATGCATTTCTACCATCAATACAAGTAATCTGCAGAGTAAAAAAGCACCCTTACATAATTCTATGTTTTCCTCAAGAATTATTCCAGTAAACTGTGATATCCCACACAACATACATCCAGACTAAACATTTAAAAACATTTTTTGTTTTTGAAGGAATGATGTATTTTAAGAGAAATTCAACACTAGTGAAAAAATAAAAGACACCACACAGCCTCCCTGCAGGAGATACTGGCAGGGAAAGCGAGCTAGTAGCCCTTTTAGAAGTTTTACTGAAATCCATAGACTGAAGTCACTTCGGCCACTCCGCTGACATTTCGATGAGAAAGCAGCTTTAACGGCTGCTTTATGAGCTTATTAAATATATTTAAAGAGTATAGAACCTGTCGTTAAGAAATAAAAGCTGACAAAATGAAAATATGGTCAAATTGTCATGTCCATTCTAGAGAACTTGTTGGCATCACCTTCTTCGCTGGGCAAGACTTTGGAGAGCTCAAGAACTCCAAATTAAAACGCTTAAGGTGGGAAGCCTTTAAATATTAAACCTGCTATGAAAATGGTGGTTTACAGAGACTAGCCACAAGTTTAAGATACGGATAGAGTTCATAAAATCGCACAACATCAAAGACATCACGCAGCTCTGTAGTAGCGGGTTACTAGCGAACGCAAAGAGATTCAAGAGGGGAGGACAACAAAAACACATGCCTCACAGACATCCCACACAGACTGTCTGGAAGCTTTGCATGCTGATGACAATTGTACACTTCCCTTCACAAAGTGTTCAGAGGCTAATTACGGAGGCACATCAGGTAAGCATAACACCGGCTTCTCCAATTATTTCCAAGATCAAAAAGAATTGCTGTCATTAGCAGCTGTTTCCTCACAGCCTCAAATAAAATAGTCATTCAGTATGATGTATAAAACGTACAGTAAGATCAGAGGAGTCAGACTGTATACAGTATTTTAATATTTCCTTAAAACCCAAATCAAATTTCTCTATTTACAAGGGTCAAGAAATGCACTTTACTGATAAAGAAGCCAGAAAGAGGCGATTATAAGAGGATCAGACTCCCGCACCGCTACAAAAGTGCTGTACATGACACAGAGCACCGAGTATGCAGCAGGATGTTATACACCGACCAAAATCTAAACCCAAGGGTGAATTTACACCGATATCCAATTAAAGTCTGAGGAAGACACCAGAGGTCCCAAAATATTATGCAACTTAAAACGGGTTCCTACGCAGTCCCCGATAAAACAACGCCAACTAAACACTCAACAAACATTAACAAAAGGGAAAAAAATAAACAGATACCTAAAAGAAACAATCATTTTCTCACTAGACTAAAAACAGACAGGACTCCTGCTGCATTGCCAAAATTCCTACGTTACATTCTAGTGCACTACCACCAAGGGCCAAAGGAACATTTTTAATCTTTTCCTTAAATTTTAGTAATTCTCTTTATCCTGTTTATCACCCTCCTCTTCATTCTTCTCACAGGGACCTAATTTACTGCTATAATCGATTACTGTGATCTTTATCTTAGCAGTCTGTTTTTCCTGAACCATACCTTGCCATAGACGTCCGGCTTGGAGTTCTGTTTAGTATTGCGTTTGACTCGGTAGACGTTTCTACTGTTGAAAGCGTGTGCTAAAAAGGACACCCCAGCCACCAAATACACTTTAATGCGAAGAATAACTACATTGTCCCTTTATCTTTTCATGGCGTCCCTTTTTGCAAATGCATGGGGATTCTGTTCCCGCATCATCATCATCATCATCATCATGAGTCCCCTGTGACTTGGCACTCTCCGTATACGCTGTCCAGGAGAAGCGTTTGGCTGAACACTCCTGCTTGCACGAGATATAGCACCACCAGTCAGCTCCAGCAAACTAAACCCTTTGTGCTTCAAGCAGCTAAACACTGACAAGAATCGGACCATGGGGGAGGGCAGCTGCAGAAACAGGGCTGCTGTTTCTTTATCAGGTAAATGCTTTCTATGAATTCTTTCTTCCAAAAAAACAGACAAATACAAGCACTCTGATGTGCATTATTCAGCAGGGCTGTCAGAAACAGTCAACTGTCCCTTTTAATCAAATAATAATAAAAAAAAAAGTTATTTCCATTAACTGCAATACTCATTTTTTAAATTTAACAGTCAACCAGAACTTGAAGAAACTTTACCATATTAGCTATTTAACCCCTTTGTTTTTAAACCAGGCATGAAATCATCCCTGATCAGTGACGACTCTCCAGCCCAAACAGCTCACCTGTTATCGTCCTTGCACCATAATGACCTCTCAAATAAGATGACCCAAATAGGGGTTTGCAAAGCCGATGCTGGAAGAACACAAATCACAGGCGAACAGTTTCGAGAGGTCATTACACAAGCTGATAATTGAAAACCATTTTTAAAATAGGTTTTGGAAGTAGTTCACAAAAGCCTAAAAAAGGAACCAACAATTTTACTGTCTGCTGCATTACAAACCATAATCTCTTCTAAATTGATCTGGCAATAAAAAAATGATTGCACAAAGCTTACAAACATGAAGGATTTGTATTCAAGAGGTAGCTGGTATTTACAGATACTGCAGAATAACCTTCAAAAATATTTAGAGAAAAACCTTGCAGAATTTCACCGGTTTTCCGCCAGGTGGACTAAGGCAGAGGTTTCTGCGCGACAACAAAAACGGGTGATCAGGAAGGGTTAGTGTAAGGATTACCGTCTTCCACTTACAGCACCTTATCTATTGTCTAGATACCAATTCATGATAGTCGTCCAAATAGTCTGCAAAGCAAAAAGTAGGTAGATCTGGGGCCCAAGGGTTCACGTCTTTAAATTGTCAATCTAAATAACCACAAATCAAACAGTCTAGTCATTGGCCATATCATCTTGAACTGAGGTAAACCAAGAAGAGATTAACCCCTTAAGGACAATGAGCAGTCTCTAAACCCATTGAAAACAATGCATTTTGAGCCTGTACATGTACAGGCTTTGTCATTACGGGGTAAAAATAAGGCTGTAAAACTCCAATCCTAGAGGGGCATTAACAGGCCAGGAACAGTTTAATGAAATGTCTATGCTCAAACCGGGAGTTCCAAAAATTGTAGCCCGTCTACTGCTCTTGAGGACAGAAGTTGTGCAACCGTGGGTGAGAAGGTCTGTCATAATTCATTAAAACCAGACATGTAATTATAAAGAGATGCTATCATTCTGGGTGAGCAAACTACATATCAAGGCCTTGTGAGTTTGCGCGTTTTAGAGCAGTCACACTGCAGCCACACACAAAGTAATGCCCCTGACAAGGACCTAAGATAAATAAAAATTATACATCAATTGAAAAAATTGCTAGCTCATTATGGGGGTCGCCGTCATGGCCATCAAGGTGCCAAATCGATGACAGGTGATCTTTCTGGGCTTTACACTTAACAACGACTAAGAAAGAAAGTGAGGAAATCTGCGTTATCTAAGGGTTGTATTCATTTAGGAAGAGCACAATACGCTAACAAGGAGAAAAGCACTATACCACAAAGTCATTTTACATCATTTCCAAAAACCTATTCAAAAGGGTAAAAAAAAGTTTAATTATACACTGCCGAGAGTTTATTGTCCCTAGCATCGTCACATGTTACCAATCAACTGTTATTAAATTCAGTATCCAGTATTACAGGGCCTATGGCACTTTGGGAGGTGGATCAAAGATAAAACTGTCAAGAATGATATTAGGAGGATGACACATGGAACAAAGCTACTCGACAGAATGCTGGCAAATAATTGGAAGTCATGGGCAGTCTAACCAACAGATTCCTTTAAGCACAGAATCCCCTTTCCGCAGGCAAGTTGTAACAATAAGAATGCCAACCCCACACATGCAGCCGTGTCAGTGATGTTTAATTAGCGCACGCTCCACTTTAATTAGATACAAGCTGCTTTACCAAAAGAGCTCCCAACTTCTAGATTCCAATTTGTATCAATGGTCTAAAGAAATCAACCATAGAAAAGATGTCCATCACACAAACAGAAATCCCAGTAAATGCAGGAGAAAATGAAACAAATACATAAATGGTGGCCACAAAGGGAATTATAAAGATTGTCACTTGGTCTCTACCCCCACCTTTTGTAAACGGGCACAGCAGGAGTATAAAAAAAAAATGCAGCAAGATCTTTGTTTTCTGGGTGGTCTCCAAAAACAGCAGTAAGCCCACTCTGGATAGAACCCTACTGACTTAAGACTCTCAAAGGAATGCCGTCAAAACCCAACCCGGTAGGTTACTGCAGGGCACTCTGCAAGAAAAGCACAATGGCTGCTCCCAGTAAAACCAATAGCTAGCCAATGCGTGCAGCAGTTTAACATAACCCACTGAAATGCCTAAGAAATAAATGAATAGCATGTGATAAAAATATATACCTATACTAACGTAAACATCGAAAGCAGAGCTGAAGAACGGAAAAGGAAACTGCAAAAAGCTAAAATCGTACAAGTACAATAATAAAATGCATTATATTATATATATATACACACACATATATAAATATATATATACACATATATATATACACATATATATATATATATATATATATATATATACATACATACATACATACACACACACACCTAGTAAACTCACTGTTCAACTTCAGAGGAACACACAAGGTTGTTGCAAAGGAGACACCAATAATTCAGGAAATACTTTTCTTTGCAGAATCCTAAAAGTTGAGCTGTATCGTGTGCAGCAGATCAGGGACATCACTGTCTTATGCTGGCTAAAGCACATCAATCTTTAATCCAACACGCAGACCGCTTAAAGTTGGAACGGAGTGCTTAAAGTCATCTATAAGGATTTACATCAGTGTGTTTTCCTGTACCTACCGGCTCAGTCATAAAATAGATTATAGGAAGAGCTGGGATCTTTAACCTAAATGTTCACTACATGAATGCATCCTGACCTTGTCACATTGGAGGGCTGGGGGGGAGGGGGAGGCAGGCCAGCAGTGCGTCATTTCATCTTATTAAAACCTATCAAGCTAATATTTTAGCCCAGGGATAACCACAGGCAAGTCAATTTTTTGGAAGTAATTATCGCTGCTATCTGCAATAAAAGTTAATTGGACATAATTGAACTGAAGCCCTAATCTGAACAAAGCACTTGCTGGCAAGAAGCCTTTGCCAGCACTTGAAACTGCTCCCAATAATTTGCAGAGACAAACAAGAACAGATTTGTGTGCTTCTCTCTCACCGCTAACCACGGAGAGTGAGACTGGGTGCTTCACAACTACTTAGCTATCAGCATTCAAAAACAGTCAGTCACGGGGCCCCAACTGGTCCGTAAAACACAAGGGGAAGGTTGCTTCACAGTTGGCTACAAGTCAGAATTAAGTCTTATCAAACCTGCCTGGTAACAAATGGTATAATTAGGAGACTTGTGCAAATGGACCCAAAAAAGCTTGACTAATTTTTGTGTTACAGGTGCATTTGTTTTTGTACTATGAATTTAATTCCCTGCCAATTCAGAAACACCTCATTTACCCTCATGCTTTCTCTCTCTCAGCAGCTTTCTAAATTCTTCCCCAGCTGCTTCTGCGTCCCCGTCTCCTTGCCCTCTGCTTCTACCCATTTGCTGCATTACTCAGGGCACCTGGAGCAGTTCTGTAAAAGGGCGGAGCCTCCACTAATACCCTCCCCCAATTGGAGAAATGGATCTACCCCATTCCTCCAATCAGGAAGGCACAGAGGCACAGTCCTGTTGCAGAAGGACTTCACCAGGCCAGAATAATGGATCCACGGAGAAAGAAGCGTTTATTCCATCCCATGTGGAGAGCCTCTGCCCCATTCTTAGAATCAGGGGAGAGGGTGTACGCAGCGGCTCTGCGCTTTCACAGAAGAACCCGGGAGGGCCGTTTAACAGAGCGGATAGCAGACAAGAAGCAGAGCTGCGAAAAAGGACACAGGGACACAGAGCAGTTGAAGACGGTAGGGAGACATTGAGAGAGTCAATGAAATGCTTACATACAGCACGTAAAATAAGCAAGATAAATGCCTCCCTGGCTCCATCAAGCCCTGATTTACAGTTACTTTGAAAACATCCATTTCAGTTTTGATTCAGACCAAACATTATATGCCCAAGATACTCACATATCCCGAGTGGAAAGAACTAATTTTATAGGTGCTGAAGAATAAAAGCTCACAGAAGCCGTATGTGATTTACAGGAGTAATCAAAATGTTAATTTAAACAGAAATTAGGTTTCACTCGGTTGAATGTGTCTAAACAAAATTCAGGATGCCAGACCCTATATAAATAATGGCTACAAAGAATTTACAGAGGCAAAACAATTGATTGCGCTCCCATGAAGTCCTATTGCGTCAATAACACACTATTTAGACACATCTATAGGTTAGCACAGCACAGAATGCTGCCAAGCATTTCCTGCTCCCAAGAGGGGCCAAAATAGATTTTTTTTCCAGGTGTCAAGATGAAATCAAAACAAATGCGTATTCTTGACAGAAAACTACCGCACTACGGTATTAAAGTTCTATCAGGACTGTCATGTGCTAGATCAGAGGACACAAAGCCATGTTAAATCGTGTGGCAGGAAGGATTGGGGAAGGGGTTCGCATTAATGTTGGCAGACAAACCAGTTCATGTACACGTGTAATAGCATGAGTCTAGAATGAGAGAGAGAGAAATATATTTAAAAGAAAACAAAAAAAACAAGGCAAGCATTTGCTCTGTAAAATTCTGCACTATTGCAGTTATTCATTCAAGGTGCTTTAACATACATCAGCTACTAAAGCAGGAATGGAAGGCAGAATAGAAGAGGTAATACTGCTGTAGGCTACTGTAACCTAAATTACCTTCAAGGCATTACTGTGACTGGCATTTACATTCTAGCTGGTAATGTTTAAAGTTTAGTGGGGGACTGAAGTTATAAAAAGCAGCTCAGCAGTACAGAAAATGCCTAGTACTTACCTGCCGACGCTCACAATTTTAATCATTCAAGAATATACAGAGACCAATAGATTGCAACACCCATATCACTGAACGCTGAAAAAAGTCCCTATTATTTAAGAAACTGAAGCACAGGCACATTTCACGTTGCTAAACAGCACACTCATGGAACAACTGCATTTACAATAAAACTCAAATGGTCTCAATAGAAATTAAACTGTTGTGGCCATGAGACAGCTCAACATTATAGTAAGCATTTTAAGAACGACTGCATGAGTTGTACAGACAACCCAATAACTGCACTGCACTGCACATGGCCAGCTCTTCTGTTAAGGGAGAAGGAACTAGGGTTGGCCCTTCACAGCATTTTCCATCACCCCATAGACAACTCTGGGAGCTCTTGTCTCTGGGGCTCATCGACAGCGAGAGTGGGTGAGCAGTGGCAAGCAGGAGATGTGTTAAACCAAACACTCATGCTCAGAAAGCATTCATTGATATATACACACACACAAACACCAGGGGTTACTGGGTTACATAAGGAAATTACATGTGTGATTATATATTTATTATATATAGACCATCTATAAAAGTACTCAATTCAAATTGGTTGTTGTTGGTGAGGCTGGGACATTACTTCCCCTTTAAGTAAAACCAAGAAAAGAGCTGAAAATACATCTAAAGCAAACAGTTACTAAAATGACACGTCCATATACCCAGACATGGGCTACACATTGACTCACTTTGAATGCCCTGTAACCGGGAAGGCGCATCCACACCAACTGAGTAAATTCATTTACAGTATTCAGTCAGAACAATCAGTAGTCAATTTATTCTCCGAAATACCTTAATCAACCTTGTGTGCTAGGACTGTAAAATCCTACTTTAATCTTAATAAAACAGCATTAAACTGCGCAATGGATTTCCTGTGTTTTGAAGAATATGGATCTCGGATCAATAGTTCACGCTAGAAAAGCTTATAGCTGTTAAGGTTTATTATTATGCGCTACAGAAATGCACAGCTTTGATAAGTCTCATACTAGCAGCATTTTTAATAATAAAAGGCTGACACTGAAATAAGTGTGATTTTTTTTTATTCTCTTCAAGTGTCAATTTAGCACTAAAAATATTACGCCCCATAGAATTAAGGCAACTGCTGCCTCCCGAAACTGCTGGGCAACAGAAGTGGGCAAGCAGACCAAACGCAAAGACAGACGCCACACGAACCCTGATTGAGTAATCACATCAAGACAATAGTATAGGACAGTGATAGCAAATGTTTTTGTGCCCAATTTTCAAAATGAAACCAAGTTGCAGGCCCCAAAGTGCCAACACTGCATGTTGGTGCCAATCCCTGGGGTAGTGTAGCGTTTTCACCGTCCAGAAACAAAGTATTCATATCATACACAGATTCTGTTGATCAATGCAGTAATCTGAATAATCTACGTTATGTAGAACCCTTATTTTCTAGTATTTTAAGAAAAGAGCCGGGAAAAATAAAATAAAACCTTTTTTCTTGCTTAAGCATGATCAGTGTCAATATATGAAACATGACCAAGTATTATTACCTATAGGGTTTTAAGTGCATTTGAAAAGCGATGTGTTTACGGTATTGGGCTTAATACATATTTTGAAGAATAGACAGTTATATCAAGCCATTCACAAGCTATGCTTACTATTTTTTCACTATATAACTACAGACTTCATCTATGTTTATTTATACTTTCATGCATACATTTTTATAGTATACAAGTATAAAATGCAGTCATTGCCCCCCACGGTCCCAACATATAAAGTTTGAGAGCAAACGTGAAATAATCCAAAATCATGTATACATTTTTGCCATCTTCAAATATTAGCATACAAGATTCATTAATGAGTAAAGGTGACAGATTCATACCTAGGACGGCAAAGGAAATTAGTCAAAGCACTCTGTACTCTGCGTACGGTTTCTTTTACAGCTGGCTGAAGATATGAGTGGCTGTAATGGCTAATTTTGACTCAAGATGGCCTTGGGTACCAACTCCTTAAATTGGTATAGAAGCTCTAAATTAAGTTTAGTAAAAAGGCTGAAGTGGTTATTAGGTCAGGTAGGCATAGATGGCAATGTCGTTTTTGTACTGGCGCATGGAAATAGCGCCCAACTTGGATGCGATTTTTAATGAGCCAAGAAACGCCACACAACGTATTTTAGGAAGAAGGGCAAAGGCGCATCACGATGCAAGAACCAAGACTAAATCCAGCGCGGTGACAATTAGGGTGTATTTTTTCTTTGTGACACATTAAATACAATGCTGTCACTTAGTTGGCTAAAACATGTCTTTATAATTAAGAATCTTGTAAATGTTCACACAAGCAAGTTAACAACTACCTTACATTCCACGGTAACATCAAAAATAAAGATAAACTGTCTGTGGCTGCAATAGAATTAGGTTTAAGACGTGCCTTTGGTTTGGGGCAATTCATCAAGGTTACCATCGTTTGCACGGTCATCGCTGTGGATAGCGATTTAGGTAAAACCCAAGGGCAAAACCATCAGAAAGGTTTTTAAAATCTTTAAGTGACGGAAACGTAACTGTGCTTTTATTTTTAAATAAAGTTCCCGATGCTGGCCCTGTATCCTTAACATAAACCGAATTTACTTAAGGGTAAGCCCCACAATAGTTAATGTTCCAATTGTTTAAAATGCTTTTAATTTTCAAACCACCAGCAGAGGTAATAATCCACAAAAAAAAAATCCTTCTGTAGCCATAGACAAATTAAGCAAAAGAAAACTGTGTGATGCACAGAAGTGGAGACGCACTGTAGGTCAGCCTATGAAGCAGCTGTCCGTTCTTGGTTGAGCGCTTCATTCATTTGGGGATTTCTTGGGTTACCAAATGTAAAGGTGAATCCATAGATGGATCGCCTTACTCCCTTGTGCCTGCAGGGATACCAACTGTGCCTCAACGATGAGGCCAAAACATGTCTGGGGTTTGTTTGCTCCCACATGAAGGGGACATTTTTGATTCTGGACTGCCTTCTGGGTAGCATCAGACTCATACGATTGAGATTCTTCCTCCGTAACAGAACAAGACAGCCAAACCTGAGATACTCCCAAGCAGGGTCACACCATAGAACATGCTATGAAGTGGCTGCCCGTTCTTGGTTGAGTGCCTCACGTTTGTTTTGCATAAGTGGGAAAGTAAAGACTATCTTAATAAAAAGAAAAAACTGTTCTTGAGTGTAAATATTGGAGTTACTAGCCACAGTCAGGAGGAATAGCTTACCTTTTAGAGCCTTGTCTCCTTGAACAGAGAGACACTGGGCGCTGCAAAGCCAGGATGGCACCACAATACAAATAAAAATCGGTGCAAATTGTCAAACCCTACAGAAACTGTCCTTTAGCCAGACCTGAACATGTTGTAAAACTCCCCTGTTAGGAGTGCAATCACCTGCACACAGGCTGGGGGCTTTCACATGCTCTTCACCTACTTTCCCCTTGAGGCTGGGCACAGCAAAGCTACACAAACCTCAGAAAGGTATTATACATAAAATTTTACTTTGGCGCTTGAACAAATAAGTTACACACATATATAGATATGCATTTATAATATTGACCTTCCAGAGCCTTGTATAGATGAGCAACCTTACAAAACAAGAAGCTCAAGTGGCAGCGCAATCATGAAAAAAAAATTCCCCAAACCTGAAATGACCAGGATACTTTGTAAAGTAACCATTTACAGATACTTATTCTGAGCTAACCTGTTGTCTGCTTGACCTGAGCTGATTTAGTTAACAAACAGACCTGTACATGACATCCAGAGGATTAAACTGATTGAGATGCAATTTGCTTAGCAACCATTCATTAGACTGGGTTCAGAAACAGGCCAGCAATCATATCCACCTCCTTATCTGCCCTTCGAGGAGATAAGTCACCAACAAGGCCTTTAGCTTCTAGTTCAGCCATAAAAGTAACAACTACCTTCAGGTCTAAAATTTTGTATTACCCACAAACGTGCGTTTGTAGCAAACTACCTTTGGGGGATCAAGGAAACGCAATGGGTTATTACTTAAAAGTAAGGAACTGTGCATGCAATCTGATCCTTGCCATAAAACAGTTTTGGGATGTCTTGGATAGTCTCAGGGTTAACATACAGTTATTAAGGGTTGATGTTCTCCACTCCTAAATCAGTACCTCAGAAAGGCCAGCTATGTCAGTGAACTGAATAAACTGGGTATATGTAGATGCTTGGCATTAGAGGAAAATAAATTAATAATTTGTCAGAAGGCCTTATTCAACTAAGTGTTCTTATTAGAGGTGGGAATACAAATTTAACTCCCTCTTTAATATGGTCCGTCAAGTGGAGCTAGTACTCTTAACACTTCCACTCCCATATATTTCAAGCAACTGGTCAAGCAGTTAAAGAAGCCAACACACACAATGCTAATTTCCATTTCAATGTCATTACAGGGGCCATCTTAAACACAACACATGCATTCAACTATCACCGCTTTGAGCTCTAGATGGGTTAAAAGGTTAAGAAAGCCTTTCTTCTTAACAGACTTCTATGACCAAGCACTGCTCCTTTAAAATGCAAAATATAAGATCGATGGACCAATCTACTAGTAACCTGGTTATCAAACAGCCACCTGCCACCAAAATTTAAGTTCCCGCTGTATTAACAGTTCTGTATTTCGCACACCGTATGCAAGGTAAACCAGAAACCGGTCAACTGCTTCTCAGTTTCTACTGGGACTTTGCAGTCTTAAAGTAGATCTTGAAATGATTTTATATATAAACATTGTTTTAACATTTCCTACGGACGTGGCGTACAGAAGTGACAGCTTTAATGTTATATGCAAGTGTTTCTACATGTTTATGAAAAGACAATGGATTTCAGAACTTACTGAACATCCACACCAGCCACTTCATGTATACATCCTATAGCCCATAAAACACATAGAAGTTAACACCTATTTTACCCAGACACAGCTTTATTGTATATTTCCTTTTTGTCTGTAAAACCAAAGCACATCCAGGCCACTTGACTAATGAGGACTGGAACTCGCCATGCTACAATGTAGATAACGGCTAGGAATTTGCGTGATAAAATCTGGTAGTATCAAGTCAAACAAATACACAATATGGCTGCGGCATCTGGAATCAAGACACATGAACCAACCCCACAGACCATAGAGCGTCTGGTGCCCTAGTACAAGGCTGTTGTGATTAGGAAACCCCTCTTTCTAGAAGATTTAAAATTGGTTTATTCTCTCAAGAGCTCAAAGGAGACTTGTGGTTTCTGCTACCTAACTTCACCATTCATTATAAAGGGTCAACAACAGCAACTTTCTCCAGCAAGAAATGGCTGAGCTGGCCCTGTATAATAATGGGAGAGAAGAACAAAAAAAAACTATGGCTTAATCATATATTATAGAGGGCCAGCCAGACGGCCTTCATAATGGATAGCGAAGAAAAGGGTTTGAAACAACGGTCCCTTTAGAGAACAGACATTGGAGTGGAGGCGCAAGAACATATCCTAAACATTCTTAGTGGTAAAAGTCACTCATGTAAACAGCTGCAATCTTTTATAAATGATAGATTGGAGATGGAAGACATGAGGCAGCTTGAGGAAAAATGGTCTAGTTATATGACGGCATGGCAATCCTCAACTGTAACAAAATGAATGACTCGCCAAAGGAAACTTGGTATAACACAATTAAGTTCACCGTTATTGCCCTATCGCAACAAATTCGTTCATTAGGCATTTTATTTTCTCCAACAGTGCACTCCTGTCACCGGGATCAATGAATCACTCATTAGCAGTCTAAAAGTTCACTAACACAGGAAACCACACAAAAAAAGTGTAAATATATATATATATATATATATATATATATATATATATATATATATATATATATATATATATATATATTCTGAAACAAACACCTGGAAAACAGACAGTTTCTAAACAAGCTACTACTTACTGCAAATATGTGGTTTATCTGTAAATTCTAGAAAAACAACTCAGGTAACGCTAAAAACAGAACAAAAGACTGCACCAGCATATTGATTTTATTGCCATAATTAGCCTCCAGTTACAACGGCCTCAGAGGGATACATCCGACTTGCCGAGTAACCTTAAAATTCCTTTTAATATCCTCCAAAAAGGTCTCCTAATAATTGACATTCAGCCTTTCTGCAGTGCGCGGGGTGAATTAGCAATGCTATTTGCTAATCACCGGAAGATAAACTTCTTCCACATATCTAGTTAGCTAAAAGTTGCTGCAACTGGGCATTTCTATCATAGCAACCCAATTAGCATGCAAGCACCAGCTGGCTGAGAGATGCCAATTTTAGATCTTTATGTTTAAAAGCTAATTAGCTTTCTACCCTCCATTTATATAAAAAAAAACTGGCACTGACCTAATTTAAGAGTAGAAATACAAATAGCTGGATCTATGGTTATTAAAAATATATATAATGGTAATTAGCTGGGAATGTATTGTGAGAACATGAGCAGCAAAGCAAAAAAGTGGTTTGGGAGACATTTATAGTTTAATGGCACCAAAATCAGATATTAAATTTGCAACTTTGTCATAAACTTAGCAATGTATTAATCATGCGGCAGTTTCCGTGGAAACCAAAGAACTGGCATTGCTGATTGCCTTACATGAAGAACTATGCGCCAGAATTGCACACTAAACACCTGGATAGGGTGCAAACTGCTGTATGCATGAACAGGCCTTACAGACAGCACAATTTGGGGTTTAATCAACAGATAAAAGGAATTAGACAATAAATGGGGCAGTTCACAGAACTCATTGCTGCAGCAAGAATCACAGGGGATTATTTGGAGAATTTCGTGGAATCGTACCGACCCAAATAAATCCACAAGCCAAAGAATAACTCAACTGATGCCGGTTAGCGGATACTAAAAATGTGCATTAGTGTTAATAGTACACCCCTGACGTTTGGAGCTCAAAAATATTATTAGACCGAGTGGATTTGTATGTACGCCAGTAGGATAAATTGTATCAATTACTACTGGCAGCTACCCAACAGTTAATTACATGATATATGCCATGAATCAGCCTTTTAAGTACACAAACCGAAGCTAAAGTTTGTTGTGAGCAGTGCGGTTCTAAAGCAGCACACGGTTTATGGTATTTCACAGGCTAGAGTCACAGGTTTTATAAATCCTAGTCACCCTTCAAGCGAAGACAACCTAAATATATGAAAAGAGAAGCCACGGGATAAACTCTTCGTGAAAATGCTCGCTGAGTCCCCAGGCATAGACACCTTCCCACAGAGCCTTAACAGAGAAACCATTTGCACTCTGTACGCATCAATCAGCGGCGGCTCAGGCCCCATCTTTCAGCACATGGCAGAGAACGCGCCGCACAAGCTTTGCCATGGGGGTCCCACTTACATGCGTCAGGCATTTGGCACAAAAACCTGTCTGAATCTCCTCGACCCAGGCTGAAATGTCTACAACTGCATGAAGACTTGGGAGAAAAAATAAAGAAATTGATTTGCTGCCAAGAATAACTGTCGAATATGACAAATTTTACAATTTTCTTCTATGAAGTGGTTCTCAAACTGCACATATGTCTGCCACTATGTTTTGCTTTGAAGACAGCACTACTAAACACTATCAGTGAATTAAGCAGAGGGAGGAAGGGGCACTAACAGCAAACTCATCCATGCTAGAGGGCAATCATTACAATACCCTCAAGGAGCAGATGATGTCTGGTGATAACAGGGTGGTTGCTCCACAAGGAAGTCATGCGATGAGAGGCAAGGAGTACAGGGCCCCTGCTGCAATGTGAAGCCGCTTGGGCCAGGTCTTCCTTCCAGCAGAGGTGAGGTCAGATGACCGGGTTGGGTCTGAAATTCCATCTCAACAGTAATGGATCAGATTCACATCAGCAAAAAAAAATTCACGGCATCAGATCGGTGTCGGAGCCACCCATAGATTAACGGGGAATAATCAAGTCACGACCTCAACGAGATGACCGATTTCTAACTACAATCCGCACCCCTGCAGCCCCCACCAGCCCTTACCAAACAATTCCTATGGTGAGAACACGATTAATGGATGCACCACCGATCACCAGAAACGGAGCTGCAGCTGCCGGTCAACGGGATGCGGGCGCCCGCATATTATGTGCGGCGGCCCGGCCCTGCCCGTCCTCCCCGGCTGTTCGATCTCTAAGCCCCGTCGTGGTGCTGACGGCTGCTGCATGGGGGCTCAGCTCAGCATCCAGGTTCTTTCTTATCCTCTTTGCAAACTCAGCTAGCAGCAGCCTGAGCCTCCCCCTATGCCAGCAGCCGGAAGTAGGGCCCTCCCTCCCCTCCATGATAGACACGCACAGTTAGCCAATCCTCAGTCACCAGGCCACCGGGGCAACCAACCGCCACCACTAGACGCGACCCGAGATGCACAGGATTGGCCCCCTGTGGCAGCGGATGCGGGTCGTGACGTCACCTCTTTGTTACCCGCTACACCAGGCTGGCCATTTAAAGCCTGCGGATGGAGCTCGGGAGGGCCTTGCGGCTAGATACAGTAAGCGTGCTGGGCCCCTGCACCTTGCCCTGCACACACGGCACCCCCCACGCGAATTAACCTCACTGCGACTGAATAAAGGTCACCAGGCTGGCTTCTCTTATGGGGATATCATACGGCAGCACTGTGTCCAAACGGAATGCACAGATTGCCGAACCGCCTGCGAACTCATCACAACTATTTCATGTACCAGAATAGCAAGCGATCACCAGAGGACTAAGCGCAGGACAGACAGCTTCTGGCAAACCCCCGGGCCACGCCCCCTCAAGGATGGCCGAGCATCATGTGAGTCCGTCTACAGCAGGTGGATTTCAATCATCGTGCTCTGCGGGCCAGCGAGGCGGCCTTTATAAATACTTTACACGCGCGATAAATAAAGCCATTTGTTACCCTGGCAAAAGGAGATCTTCACCCACGAACGAAGTGACAAACACTGGGGTCTATTCATTAAAGGGGCATTATGTTTCGGCTCCTTGACATCACTATAGTCAGCAAGGTCCAATGCCAGTGCGCTTCTGCTGCAGGAAGGCTTGGCTGGCCCTGTGTAAAGTATAGTTAGTGGGATTTCTTGGTTATTGAATCATACATTATACCGGGCCAGCTCAGCCCTTTAGGTAGAAGCTTGCAATAATCATAGTGTATAAACCCCAAAGAGTGGCTTGAGGTTTGTTCACACAAATACATCATAAACATGGCGCAGCTATCACAAAGAGCCAACAGATGAACGAATCAAGCCAAGGAAAGCCTGCATTCACATTTAAAAAATGATGTATTCTGAACCAGCAGAAACATTTCTACAAAGAACCGTATCAAGGAAACGCCCCCGTCACAGTTTACATCCATGTAATAAAGGGGGTGCTTCACCTACTGTTTGGCGATTCCCAAACCCATTCCAGAAATATTTTAATCAAGTCAAATTGCTGCATTCATAATTTGTCCTGGGAACATTTGTCATGTGACACAATAACAGGCACTGATAGGGTGTTGCCACAGAAACTGCAAATGCTTCTTAAAATGTCCTGTTTTTAATGGTATTAAACCTTCAGAGGAGAACATAACAACATGATAGATCTGGGGATAAAACCATCAATATTCTGCCCTGAAATCCTCTCCCCATTATAAAAGCTACCAAAACTAGATGGCGACCAAAGGAAAAGTCATCTAACAAAAGAGAAGAACTAGCGTCATCAGGAGGAATAAGAACACAAGGGACAAGAAGACAGCTGTACCTAGTAGCATTCAAGGGGTATTCCTCAAAGTTACATCTGTTCTACAAACACCATTTGGCCTATTTTGTATCGTAAAAGCTAAAACGTGACATTTGGGAAAGAAACAGCCCCATATAAGTTGTTTTCAATAAAAGTAGAGGGTGGATGTTACCATTTGCCCGTTTAGACGGACTGGCCCTTAGTTCCCGGGAGTTTGGTTATTCTCTGTGTCTCCATTGTGGAGAACGAATGTGGGGAATAAGCCACATGCCAGTAAAAACCCAACTGCTTCTTCAGTTAAATTTGCATTTGTACAACACTTCCCCCGACACAGTGGTTAATACAGGACACGGGGGTCCCCATTCCCTAAATACATCACTGCGTTGGACACTCATCTACATTTTGGGTTTGAGGACACTCAAACGAATGTCTACTCATCATAAGGGGGTATTTGCTGAAGGCTGTATACAGACTTTTAGTTTCTCCAATCCTAACTGAAACCACAGCAATCTTTGGTTGTCTAACACAGCGCTGTCCGGCTATATATTAAGGAAGCTTCCATATAACAGAAAATCAATGATGTTATGCCATAGAGCACAGGAGAGTTAAGATCATAAAATATATACATAGATGTACACACTGTATGTAAATGTCTGGTTATAGTCCATGGTCATACCATAAAAAGAGATGTCCTTTTTAGATCTAAAATGGTAACATACGTGGCAATTAATCCTTTGAATTATGTAGCCAACAGGCCATCAGGTGTTTCTTAGAGCAACAGTCCTGCCAAAGATGTGTTCCCAAATTCACGAAAATATAGTATACAACATTTTTCAATAATTTGGAGTTTGTTATAGATTTGCTACCTTCTGTGTTGCAGGGCTTGTCTTGCTACGTCATGTGCCTTAAAAGGTAACATTTCTATTTGAGTACAGAGGTGGTTAAAGAAAATCTCTACTCATGTGAGATTAAGTAAATAAGCAGCCCCATCGGTATTCCTGGATGAAACAGACGTTGGAGAGATCACAACCTATGCGAGGCGGTCCCAGTTTGTTGTAGAATTGGGAGATTTTGCTGCTATTTTTAAACTGCACACATGATTTAATTATCGGCCGATATTCTCATTCATTAGTAATGCAGGGGGTAATTATTTTTAAACTTCACCTATATGAGAAGTGTTACAGAAAATCCATCAATTGGGAACAGATGAGAGAAATAGAGCCCCCCCACCGCGTGAGGAGTAAGAAGGCCCCGGGTACACCATTGCAAGGTTCAGCAAGCGCACACGAGACTGACCTGCCCCTAAAACTGCATGTTTACACAGACATTAATGGAGTTCTTGAAAGGCCTTCACAGACAATCCCTTAATATAGTGTGGCTTTGTTTAGTTGCAAGAAAAATGATTTTCGGGAAAAGTGACCAGCCCATTTCTAAAATACAGATAAATAGAAGCCTCAAAACTCCGTTTTCTAGCATCTATTTATACAGCCGTTTGTTTACAAGAGGGCTGTATACTAAAAGCTCCTAGGAAAGATGGCAGACTTTACAGGCCATATTTATATATTTATTTACATATAACTTAGCTGCGCAGGTTTTAAGAGCCCCAGAATTACAGAAATTGGGTCAGATACATGATGCTGCTCAGAGATTTTATAATCACAAGAAATATTCTCATATCAGTAATTTTATAACCAAATACTGTTTAACTTAAGGGCAATTTTTTTATTATTATTTATTTTTAAATGTGCCACTTGGAAATGACATTCGACAAGCGATGTATTCGGTTAATCCGGCGCAGGACGCAGAATACGCAGCCCATAAAATGAGGCAAGGGGTAGCAAAATACCGTGATTGATCTCCATTTGCAGCAAGAACTGCAGGCTTACAAGGACAATGGGGCAGCCATTTAACATCATAACGCACATTACTTGTCATTAACCGATTAGCTGCGCAAGTATTTCAGATTTAAAGGGGATTGCATTTGTAAACGCATTGCCACCAAGCTTTATACATGTTGAAATAAAAATATACATCTAAAACGCCACTGTAAAGGATTTGAAGGGATCTCATTCAATATATACCGGTACATCCATACAATGATTATACTATATTATGAAGTGGTAAGGGGGAAGAAAATCCCTATGGTAATTGGATACAATAGGTCACAAGCTGCTGTGAAATTCACACACACACCACAGCTGGGAAGTACAGTAGCCCTTTCACATTCCAAATCACTGCGCCATTCAGGACTACAATAGCGAGCAAGAAATTGTATGACAGCCACAGCTGGCAGAGGCAAAAAAGTATATGCGTTTCAGACTGAAAAAACAGCTGACACAGATAAGGAAATATGTTATTAAACATCTGCCAGAGCAAAGCGATCGGAAAATACAAGGAGGAAAAGACTCCTACATCCCTTACACTGGTTCAGAGAAACAATTACCATAGAGAAGGAATTCAGGAACAATCGCTGAAAATAGTTTAACGTCTTAGTACAAAAGTGAGTAAAACAGGTGTATAATTGAAGGTGCTGTTCCACTGAAGGTGCAAAACATCCATAGCACTCTCTTGTAAGTTAAGAAAATAAACCTTAGCATGTTTGTCACTGCACTCATATAAATGGGGGTTCATACAACAAAATGACCCTCCGCTTGTATAGTTTCATTGCTTTATGATTTGCCACTCTCCAAATCCTAAATTTTTCTGTATAGTACAAACATATATAATGATGTTTAAGGAGCACAATGGGCCATTTACGTATTCGAAGCCCACTCAGTGAGTGTATCACGGAGGCCGTTCTCTTTCTATGACTATCCCTATACACCCATGGAGTTACCCTTCCTATTTCTTTAGTTACCGCTGCTCTTTGAAAGCCAAGTAGTTCTGGCTGCCTTTGTAATTGTGGAAGAAGAAAGGAGAGGATTTCAGGACAGCGTTTTGAATAACATGCTACTTACGCCACAGATCCCCGTGGGAACAATTTTCCTTATTTTTAACCCAAATTTCTCGACAATTATACTGACTGTAAAAACACAACCATGAGTAGTTAACTCCCTGTTTTCATACATCGATAGGTGCAATTTGGGGAATGTCTGCAGCCCTGGGCTCTAGTATTAAGTTTAAATCTCTGTAGGTGACGCTGTGCCTTTAAAATGAAAAAAGTGCCACTTTACGATTACAGAGCAGGAATGCATATGAATTAGTACAAAATAAATAAAAAGGGCTTGTATTTTCTCATGAAGCTTCTTGTTCAAAGCCATCGTTATATTTAAACAGAGACTTAATTGTTTCATTAAATCAACATCTTTAGACTTCACGTCTTAGATATGTTGCATCTAGTGTTTACATTCCGGAGGCAAGCCAAATAAAGTTTAGCCCTTTCTTTAGAACACCTTCAATAACTGGGGTTTTACAAGTGATGGGTGCAACTCAAGGACCCCGTCAGTCAGTTCCTGACTTTGGGTCTCAAGCAGCCTGAGATCCAGAACGTAATACAGGTCTACCCTTTACAAAGAGCCGTCCACCAACTCCCAATAAAATAAGCAGATCGACAAACATCTGTTCTATTGGCTAGTCAAAAAACATTACATGCATTCATGACAATAAGGTTCCTCCATGCAATGTGTAACCTATGCCGAAAGTTATCTTACCCTCTAACTCCGTACAGCTTGGATGTAGAATTTTATTCATGCAAACTCACACGTTTTAATCATGTTCAATAAATATTCAGATTGAGCCAGTTAAATACTTCTCTGTAAATGAATAATTGAAACATGATATCCATGGAACTCTGACACTACATTGTAAACGCACTCCAGATCATAAATTCACATAACCATGCTTTAATTATAGGTGACCTGCAGTTACAGTTACAGTTTATGAATTTTGTTTATCAGTCGAAATGCTTTAGAGATCGCTAGTTTAGAAGTTAATCTTATGGATCCACTGTAACAAAGGTTGCCTGAATCTATATACGTCTCTATTCTATAAAGCTATGTAATAGCGTTTACAGAACTAAGTACGTAATATACGGTAATAGTCTATTAGAATTCTATATTCTATTGTTATTATCGAGTTATATATTCTGTGATGGCCAAAATTCCAGGAGTCGACCGCAGCTCTTAATATTTTACTGCCGTCACCTATTTTTAATGAATATACTCATTCCCATCTCTTAATTTCTAAATGTGTAAGGTGCATTGCTATTCATTGCACCATCATATGCTGAACGCTTAGGCACTTAAATCATAAGCCAAAAAACTGGTAGCGTAATTTGGGGGATTGTAAAGTCTCAAACCCAGTGCTATAAAACAGAGGGATTACCTATTGTCAGTAAATAGTTTTCTTGCATGAAACGCAGGACATGCTCAGACCTACACAATGCATCATGCTAACACGAAAAGATGGAGTATTTTCACTTCTCTGTATACCCGTGTTTGGAGAACGTACCCGGGTGACTTGGCACACCTTGGATACACTACAGACCACACAATTAAACTACATGGTCTGATTGAGAATCTCATGCACAAGCTACAGTTACCAGGCAGTATACTCGAGGGGACCCATTCTGTTGCCACTACACAGAAAGACCTATTTTATCTCCAATTTCTCATTAGTATTTTCAGAGCGTCACAAAGGCTACTTGATCCTTTGACCTCCCAAACGAATGACTATGAAACGTCGTAACCCCCTTTACAATATAATAGTCATGTGACTATTTCTAGTCACAAGGTCAGTATTACGGCTGGTTAAGGTGGCCACAAGATTTTTTTCCGCCAGATTGCCAGGAAGATTATAAACTGGTTTGAGCAGCGCTCTCCTTACACTTGTTTGTGGTGAGACCAAGTTGTTAAGTGATGCACTACTCCTGTTCACCCATTGTACAGCGCTACAGAATATGATGGCGCTATATAAATCAATAGCTAACCACAGGTGGACTCTGCTACTTCACAATACTGTCTGTTGGACACGTCCTCGCCAAATTATCTTTATTTAAACCTTTAGGCCCGACCCTACTCAGGGGAAGCCAGGGCTCTGTCTCCATTATATGTCACAAATACCCGGCACTCCAGCCGTGGTATCCTGTATCGTTAAGGGTTCTAACGCGAATTCCGTAAAACCCGAGAATCTCGCTGACTAATTTCACACCCACTGGTATAGGCCTTTTATTTGTGAATAAACGGACCTTACAAGCAATGGAGGTCTCTGGTAAAACGTGGCCGGTCTTTATCTAAAACAGCTGCCTCGCTACCCCGCGTTGATATGAGAATAACCCCGGCCCCCAGCACAGTACTTACTGTCGCTGGAAGAAAACCATGTCTCCAGACCACCGACTCTCCCCTCCTTCCCTTCTGTTGAACGTTTCACCGAAAGTGCGGACCTCTAGCCGCCTACATCCGGGAACTGCCCGAGCGAGGGGTCCTTCCTCCAGGACAGAGCTGTTCGTAGCGCTGCCTGAACTCACAGCGGCGTACGGGAGCTGCAGCCAATGTGATGCTAGATGTGGAGTGGGCGTGGCTCTGCTACCGCTCTCTATAAGATTTAAAGGGAAGAAAGCGACCTCTGAGGTTTAAAAGTGTTTACCTCTCTGCATCCAAATATGCTGCTCTAACACGGATCTAAATGTATGCAGCTGATCCTGGCTCCATATTGTTTTTCTATTTGCTAAGTTTATCAAATATGTCCCCATCACTCCCCAGAACAAGTTCATTTTCTGAAACTATGATGTCACATGTCAAGAGGCAGCCTTTGGGCTGGTAACTAACAGTTGATTACCATTACTGCTGCAGCTTGGACTGCAGAGTTTACTTTATGGATCCCTGGGAAAACACTAAACGGAACAATAGTTACCTCTCCATATAACGCAAATGAAAGTCTCTTGGAAACAGTGGCAACCTTAGGGGAGGGTGGTCTGCCCTGGGGTGCCACTCATCAAAGGGTGTGCCACAATTCCCCCCCAGGAACGGTCCAAAATTGTTCACAAACTGCCAGTCCATGTCGGAAAAGCTGTTTGTTAACAATTTTAGACCAGCCCAGGGAAGCAGGAATGCAGCAGAGTCACATAATGTAAGGTTACGTGACCCTGCGGTAAAACATGTGGCTGTCAGTGCCAGAGAGAAAGCTGTCACCAGTGAGGAAGCTATAAAGTATTTTTGTGTGAACAAGTATGTATGTATGTGTTTATGTGTCAGCATGAATGTGCATGTGTAAATGTTGTGAGCACAGATGTGTATGTGTAATTGTGTGTGTCAGCATGCATGAGTATGTATAATTGTGTGTGAGCATAGATGTTCATGTGTAAGTGTGTGAACATGAGCATGTATGTGTGAGCATGAATGTGTAGGTAAAAAACTATGGGTGAGTCTTTCAATGTCTACAGCTTCTGTCAAAGAAGGACAAACGAAAAATGTATGCATTATATAAATCATATATATATATATATATATATATATATATATATTTACTCACAAAGTCCATTGCATACCATTCCAAATTTCCCAAGCCTGGTGCTAGTAACCAGCAGTTTCCATATACAGCACTTTCATATATATATCCGGCACCAAGACGTTAGCCGCAGATCCTTTAAGTTCTGTAAGTTGTGAGGTGGGGCCTTCGTGGATGCATCCTGGTGCCACCTGTTCTCCAGGTAAGTGACCAGCACGCACCCAGCTATCCACATGTTGTAAAAGAAAACGTGATTCATCAGACCAGGCCACCTTCTTCCATCGCTCCGTGGTGTATTTCTTATGCGCATGTGCCCATTGTAGGAGCTTTTGGCAGTGGGCAGGGGTCAGCATGGGCATCCTGACTGGTCTGCAGCTATGCAGCCCCATATGCAACAAAATGCATTAACTTTTTCATCTGTTGAATTTGACCACACAGGCCAGCCTTCACCCCCACCACGTGCATTACCTGCTCGCCGGTAAGTACACACACATTCACTATATGGACAGAAGTATTGGGACACCTGACCATTACACCAACAGGGACTTTTATGACATCGCATTCTGTATAAATAGACATTGGTATGTAGCTGGTTTCCCCCTCTGCAGCTATAACAACTTCCACTCTTCTGGGAAGGCTTTCCACAAGATTTTGGAGTGTTTCTGTGGCTGTGCCCAGGCATCTAATAGAGTATTTTTGAGGTCAGGCACTGATGTTGGACGAGAAAGCCTGGCTCGTAATCTCCGTTCCAGTTCATCCCAAAAGGGCTCTGTGCGGGTTAGTCAAGTTCTTCCACACCAAACTCATCCAACCGTGTATTTTTGAAGCATTAAGATTTCCCTTCACTTGAAGGGGCCCAACCCCTGAAAAACAGCCACATACATTATTTCTCCTCCACCAAACTTTACAGTTGGCACAATGCAGTCAGGCAGGTAATGTTCTTCCTCTTCCCTTTTGATTCATTATCCTTCTGAGTACGTTATTGATATTTACAATATTGTGAAAACATGTCTTTAAGTTAATATACCTTGTCATGAAAAATATGAAACATGTATTATATTCTATATATTATATTAATGTATATTAAACTCTTCCTCTTTTGTAGTGATGCCAATTCATTTAACCCTATGTAATATGTTTTACAGTATAGATGGATCTGCCTGCCCAGCCTGGCAAACTGCCACCAGTTTAGGTGCTGGTATTTCATAACAATATCAATTACTTGCTTAGATTGACAGACCATCTACATGTTGACAGTGCCATACCCTAATGAGGAACATGTCAAATAGTAGGAGGGGCTATTAAGGAAACTGTACTATGTACTATGAGGGGTCAACCCCAATGAGCTTCTCCTGCTGAGCTGGTTCTGCTTAAAACAGTGGATATGGGGAAGGTTCTCGAAAGTCACCAGCTTTGAAGTTCCTCGGCATTAGCTCGGTTGCTAATTCCTCCTATATCACCATGCAGCCATTTAATCAAATCAGTCCTTGAACACAGTGATTCATTGTATTGGATATGCTTATACTGCAAGACATTCATTACTGCAGTGGTTATTTCAGGTTTTGAGTTTGACATTGCCTTCTATTATTTTTTTCTACTTTGACTTTGGATTCCTATATGGAATGATGATAAAGCCCAGAGATTTCAGTTATAGCTGTAACAATGAACTCTATAATACAAACCAATGTCATGGGCTCCGCCTAAAGAGTGTGGTGTGATTTCTGACATGGGCTGAGTAAATGTTCCTATGAGAACGCTCACACGCATATATTACATAAAAAAGAACTTAAAACCACATAAAAGATTAACAAAAAAAAACAGGGAGCCAGGAATGAACACTTTCAGAAGACGTAGAGTGGTTTTTTTGACATTTCAACACCTTACGCCTCTTTTTTGGCGCAATATAGAAGTATGTAAGGGATCTTGGTGTCTGGGGCAGAGTCAGAGGTCCTGCCCCGTGTTGATATCGCATCCACTTTTGGAAGCTGCACGTAGCGCAGAGGCATAGCCATAAGGCAGCTCAAGCAGGCCCCTCGACTTGCAGCATTGGGAGCAGCTCCCCCTTTTGCCCCATGGTAGTTACAATACTGGCTTATTTAAAGGTGCTGTTCCACTTTGACATTTTTTCCCAACTTTCCAAAATAGTGTATATATATATATATATATATATATATATATATATATATATGTTAAATAAATTTAGTACTTTTTTAAAATAATATAAAAATAATATATAATAATGTCTTGTTCAAAACCTTTTAGTGAGGCCTTCTTAATGTGTTCCCTCTGCACTCCTCTGTTCCACCTGACACTTTCTGACATCACAGAAGGGGTGTTCCCATGAAGGTCTTAACGGGGACTGGGAGTGGCTGTATGAAGTCAGACTGCTGTGATGTTATACATGGAGAAGAGCTTTGGAAGATTGATAGGACTTAACTCCAATAAACCTTTTAATGCAGTTTTTAAGTGACACGGAGGATTGAGAAGTAAAATAAAATGGCAGATTGACTTCTTTTAACTCTCTACATGATGCGGCACTTATCTGTAGATATTTTATGAGACACCCCAGGTGGAACAGCACCTTTAATAGCTGTGCCCTAGCTAATTTAGAAAACTTTACTGGATAATACAATGTACGCAGCAGGCTTTACTTTGTCCTGGGATGAGTCTGAATCCATGGTCTTTTTATAAAAATAAAAGATATATGGATGTAATGATGAATTGTGACCATTCACATAATACAAAACAAAAGCTACAAGAGTGAGCAATACAAAAATCAATTTGCCTTTATGCTTTATTCTTCAACTAAACCTAAGCCTTTTGGCTGTTTCTATCTAATTAATCTTCAATGCCTGACTCATGCTTTGTATTTATCTTAGAATTTAATATGCTGGGGTTTTTAACCCTAAATTTTATAAAGATTGACATAGCCCCCTCAGCTAACATTTGTTTTTCATCAATTAAAAAAAATACAATCACTTCAGTATACAAATTTATGTGTACACTCCTACAGGCACCACCTAATGCACACAAAGGGTCCTATTCACTAAAATGTGTGTTTGGAGGAGAGTTGATCCTACTCATTATGAAGTGCAAACCCAAATGAGTTTCTGACACCCTCACTAAAGAATGCATATGAAATTATTTATATGTTAATAAGCATTCTTCCAAAAAAAAAACATATAATAAAAAAACTAAATACAGGACTTAACTGAGGTACAAGCTGCAGCCCTGCAGCTGCCCTCCATCTCGTGCTTAAAGCGGCCAATCAGTGACAGGAAAGTATTCCCATTGAAATCAATGTGGGTGGTATCCTATCCGCACATGCTTCTACAGACACCTACCTGCAATGTTAGTCATGCCAACGTTAGAGCTAACTGAAGGTAAGTATTTCACATGCATGATGTTGAGGAACACATCTCTGGCACAGAACATTGGCTTACTTACAGGGGCTGCAGCAGTCACAACTGTGTGGGGCCCATCTCTCTAGGTAGCCCAGGACACCCCTGCGACCACTTGTTCCTGTCTCCTTGTGCTGCCTCAACAGTGTATGTGAGCATTAATGTTTATGTATAAGTGTATGTGAGCATGGATGTCTATGTTTGAGTATGTGAGCACGGATGTGGATGTATAAGCGTGTGTGAGCATGGATGTGTGTGTGTGTGTGTTAGTGAGTATGAGGAAGTGTGTTTACATATGTGTCTATTGGAGGGGGCAAGGGGCAATGCGGGCACTGACAAGCTGGAGCCAAGATGGCACAGGCAGGTTGTTTGAGGGCAATGAAAAGCTGCTTGTGGGCACAGGAGGCACTCACAAGCTGTTGGGGCAAAGGAGGTTCTTACAAGCTGTCTGGGGGGGGCACTGTGGGACATGTTGCTTGGTGAAGTTGGGTGGCTATGAGGCAATTTTCTTTATCTGCTTAAACACAATGAATTGATTATTCTTAGAAATGCTATGGAAGTCATCAATCTATTATTATGAGGCGGAAGGTGCTACTAACTTGAGGCGTGCTTGTCTAGTCTATTGGCCTTAAATAACACAGTTAGGATACATCCATGTGGCAAATATGCAGCTGCCTAAAAACATATTATATGAACACTAGAACTTATTTACAATAGAAAACACAATATTTGAAACTTTGGTGTTATAATAATAATAAATGGTGGAAGTCCCATTTAAGCTTTTTTTACTATGTTTTTTTTTAATAATTCAATAAAAATATGCTGGTAGGGTGGTTAACATCATCACTATATTTAAAGCATTTCTTAAAGGGACACTCAAGACACTTAATGCTATTGATAGCTGAGCGGTCCCTTTATATTATAACAGATTCCTTGCAAAATCATGGGGTGATTCCTGTTCAGCAAGTGTTCTATGGGGGGTATTAACGACACCCCTAATGCTTAGAAAGTGTCGCCATTGCATCAAGCAGCAACCGTGTTGCCAAGAAAGGTTCATTTGTTTCTATTATTTTTTCCAGGTTTAATTAATGCATATTAAGGTAATTATAGAGTAATTTAATATGCATTAATTGTTCAGGAGGCTGTTCCAAATTACTAGAACATCAGAAATGTCTGTGAGAAATGCTATGGTAACTGACATTTAATATGCAGCCTGTAATCCTTCATAGGATAGACTTTTGTTTGTACAAACTCTGGCATCTATAGATTTGTGCTTCAGCCCCAGCTGGATGGCAGTTGCTTGGCTACTTCTGTTTGAGACATCCAGCGCTGCTATACTTCTTTTATGCCAATAGAAGGGTTATAACGGTTTGTCTTTAAATGAGATTACCCGATGAAGCTCAATATTTTCAAACCATAATGGCTTTACACTACCCTTCAGCGCGGCTTGAAGGTAGATGCCAGGGAAACCTTGCAAATAGATACTATTGTCCCTTTAATGTTTTCTGATTCCTAAAAGCTGATTAGAAGGACAGTGTTTTGGAGCCGGTATATCTGCAAATTATCTTTCTGTTGGTCTAATCAATTACAGCCTTGATGGGTTGAAGAGAAAAGCTCTGAATGGTGACTATTATTAACAAAGAGTTCTAGCCATTATCTTAGAAGTGAAAGAACAGGGTCACTCCATTTAAATCCACGGCGGTGGCTGCGGGATATAGAACAGGATGAGATGAAAATTATTGTGGAAAATGGATTAGATTAACATTAACCCAGCATGGCAAAAACCCATAGAATTACCATTATTATTAGAGCTAGATGATTCGTACCCTTCACCTTACTGTATGAAATGATTTTAATGTACTTAACAAGAATCATTTAGCAAACAAAATGTTTAATCATATCTAAGTACTTCTCTTAAATCACTTATATATATATATATATAAATATATATATACAGTATGTAAAATCAACAAATACAGTATTGCTTTAGGAATGTCATTGAAATGCAGTCTCCATTTTCTATTAACCATCAGAAAATAAATCCTTAAAAAAAATAAATCCTTTAAAAAAAATTGTGACAGCTTTTTAGGCATTTGCAATATTAAATGTTAGACCACCTGCAGCCAAACTCACTTTCCTTATTCACACCATTTCTTGTTTTTTTGTCCATCAGCCATTGTTATTATAATTTAACAATTTATATAGCTGCATCATATTAACATCGTCTGATTGTCCGTCTTGGTGATTAGGAGTATTTTTTGTTGCACTCAGGGCCGGCCCGACAATGGAGCCGAGTGGGGCAACCGCTCCAGGCTTGTTTTTTTTTTTAAAGCGAAAGAGAGAGAAAGGGGCGCCGAGTGGTTTTCGCTTACCAAGCTGTCAGTAGCCGCCCGGCGCCCCTCTCTCTCTCCTCTGCGGCGAGTCTCCCTATTCGGTCTCGGTGCCGGCTTGTAATGCTGAGTGCCGGAAGATTACCTCATTACAAGCCAGCACCGAGACCGAACAGGGAGACTCGCCGCAGGACTGCTGAAAGGTAAGTACAAGGGGGGGGGTAAGGGTAGATAATGGGGGGGTAGGGGTAGATAATGGGGGGGTAAGGGTAGATAATGGGGGGGTAAGGGTAGATAATGGGGGGTAAGGGTAGATAATGGGGGGGGGTAAGGGTAGATAATGGGGGGGTAAGGGTAGATAATGGGGGGGTAAGGGTAGATAATGGGGGGGTAAGGGTAGATAATGGGGGGGGGCGGGGGGAGAGGAAGGGTAGATAAGGGGGGGGCGGCATTTTAAAATTCGCCCCAGGGGGCATTTTGTCTTGGGCCAGCCCTGGTTGCACTTCATGTAACAGTTAATATTTAAAACTGCATAACAAACGAAGGAAGTCAAGTAAGGGGTTGTTTGATTAGTATTATTGTTCTTACAATCTTATGTAAGAACTCTGAGGATCCCGACGTTATCCGGGACACTTTTGGGTCTGACTTTGTCTCATAAAAATCTCAGATTAAGTTTTTGATTGTAAACTCGTTTCTGTTATTCAAATTGTTATGTTACATACTACTTGTTATGTCCTCTCTACCCATTGTACAGCGCTACGTAATATGATGACACTATATAAAACAAAAACATATAATATTTATATACAAATGATAAGTACATTGTTCAGGGCCACACATGTTGTCCGTAATGAATCAGCGAAGAGAGACAATTTGGACATTTACATACAACTAAATCAAAGCACACCATAAAAGAGTCAGCTTCAGAATAGTGACCCTGAGGGTCTCCCCACCCCCCATGATATTGGTTTAAAAATATATACCTTTTTATGTCAAAACTGAAAACTGCTATTTCTTCAGAAATAAATATTGATATATCAAAAAAATGAGTTTGTTGGGTATCTGACTACTATGTCAGCTACACCCAAACCTTAATATGGGTCATTTTACTATTATTATTTTCTTGAATTTGTGTGGTTTTGCATGGCGAATAGCAGCCCTCCTATTATAAAATATTACCCCTGTTATAAGAACGCATTGCTTACACCTTATGCGGGAAGAGCTGCTTCCTCACACACCGCCAAGTGTCAGCGGAAGCGCTGTCTCTATTGGACCAGTGGGTGGAGCTGAAGGAAGCTCCGTGTAACCTGGCATGCGCTTGGTCTCCGGCAAGATGGCGGCGCCCTTGTAGAGAGGCGTGAGTTGAGAAGTGTTCCGGGAATGTGGTCTGCGGTATCCGTGGCTCTGCGGGCCGGTTCGGTCCAGATACTCGCCAGGCGGCAGCCAGGTTAGTCTGCACTGCCGGGTCTGGTACTAGTATTCAAATTGTGTTAAATTAATGTTGCCTTTCGTTTCTGATGACGATCGGCTTTTGTGTACTAGAACTTTATATTAATTTATTGCTCAGTTAGCATTGGTATAGGGACGCCGACTTAACTCTTTAATCAAGGATATATTCTCTATTAAACTGGTTGCCCAATGCTAGGTGTCATTGTGTGCCGTGCACTTGTCCTGTGTTGCTCCTTAAGCAGGCTAATTATATATCACCATACACTGTCAGATTCAATGCTATTATTATTTATTTTATATAGTGCCATCATATTCTGTAGCGCTGTACAATGGGATATTGTACAGCGCTACAGGTATATGATGGCGCTATATAAAATAAATAGCACTGAATCTGGCAGTGTACCTATGGAAACCTATATATATATATATGTGTGTGTGTATATATATGTGTATATATATATATATATATGTATATATATATGTATATATATGTGTGTGTTTTTTTTAGACTGAGTTAATATTCATAGCTGCCTAGTTTAATACAAGCTGTTCTTCAGTATAGCGTTTCTCTATTATACATATTGTAACCTGACTAGGTAACAGAAATTACATTTGTTTTCTGAAAGGCCCTCACCCCCTCGGTATATTTAAACCGGTATATGGTGTTGTACATACATGTTGATTGCTGACAGAGCCCATCTTGTTGACATTACATAACATATTGATGCGAGGTAGGCGAGCCTCGAATATATGCCATAATTACACAAAAGACGCATTTTCCTTAATTACACCGCTCGTTTTGTGCCGCTAGGGCACCTACGTGCAACTGCAGCGACTCCATCAATGTTCTGACTGAAGGTCATATGAGTTGCGGTCAACAAGAGCTCATCTTCTCTTCCTTTTACTTAAAAATAACTAAAATATGAATGTCTGAATTTCTTTTTAATAAAGTGTGGTTTTACTGACAATATCTGATCCCTGCATGTAAGCAGGGATCAGACAATTCCTACTGCATGGTGTCGTCTGCGTGCGCATAAAGGACTCAAGGTGTTTTTTCTTTTTTTATACACAGATTGATAAATGCATAATAAGTAGTTTCAATGCGTTCTTTATTGATGGGCTGCGCAGGACACTAGAGTGTCTGTTTTATTTCTGGTTTAATGATCTATTTTAGTGAGGCGAAGCTTCCTTTTTAAATCCTAACAAATATTTGTAGCTGTGCTCCTGTATTTCCTCGTACAAAATGCAATACTTTTTCCTGTACCGTCTTCTTTTGCAGTGATTTCCACTCTGCTGAGGAAACAAGCGCTACAAAGAATCAATGTGTTTGTTGCATGTTCATACAGTAAGGACTCTGCCATTGGGCGATTGTTGGGGATAAGTCAAGAACAATCATCGAATGAAAATGTAATCCACAAATATGCACCGCCTGTCCCGTTTGATAAGGGTAAATCCGACGTTCTTTACCAAATATTTAAGTTTTATATGAACAGCCTTAGTATAACATAGATGTGTTAATCTCAGACTTTAGTTGAGCAATGCTTTCATTTTTTCATAATGTAATTTGACTCGAATTCTAATGGGCAATTTTTATATATTTTATATTTAATTACCATTAATTGTTACAGGTGATGGCAAAGGAAAGAAACAGAGTAGCAGGCATGTATAGAAAAGAAGGTGTTTTTTTTTTTTGTTTTTTTTTTCTTTTAACTCACAGCTACTGTAATTCTCTATTTAAAAAAAAAAAAGAAAATTAAAAAAAAAAAATACCTTTTAATCCCTTAAATACCTTTCATGACTTAACGGTAATAACAGTCTAGGTCTTAAAGCAGATGTCTTAAAAAACATGCCTTACATAAAATCCTCATAATATTATATCATCCCTGTTTAAAGAGGAATTTACACCGTAATTTTATTATTGTCCTATGGTTGTGAAGTGTGTGTGTGTGTGTGTGTGTGTGTGTGTGTGTGTGTGTGTGTATATATATATATATACCTGGCCATGATATTCTGCTATTTATGAAGCTAGTTTTCACAGATTGGCCTCATCCAGGAGATAGGAACGTGGCACCTGATTGAGTCACATGTGATGCAGCCTGCAACATAATCATGTTAATACACTGCCCCTATTATTATTTATTGCTGCAAAAAGCATTTTTATTTGCGATTTATACTCTCGATCCACATGTGGCACTTCTAAAATCAGCTGGACTAAACGCAAAACGCTTAACTTGTAGGTAGTTTAAATTTTGTATGCTGTGGCAGTTTCCCTTTAAACACTCTATACTAGTTTAGAACATGCTAGTTATTTTCATTCAGAAGCTTAATAGAATTTGAGTGGGAATGTGGTCTTCTAAGGCCCAGGTTTTGTTGTATTTCATGCTAACTTATGACACTAATTGGAATCTCATGCTGTCTCGAGAGATCCTCAGGATCTGTCACCTTAAAGATTCACCGCAGCCGTCGTACGCACTTTAATGCATATGAACAGGTACTGAAAGAAGAGTGAAAAACCACCAATTACGCACAGGTTATATGTGGCTGAATTTATTAAAAATATGGAAGGGCTGATTCATATCTCTTGAGGCCACAGCACCCAGCATGAAACTAGATGATTCTATTGGTCTACATTAATGCAATCTGATGCGTTGAGATTCTTATCACAGTATTTACACAATATTTTGCCTTTCCATTGTGTACCTTGTATTGAGCAGAGAGTTTTTACATATTGAGATCACCACTGGGATGTTGCAACGTTGGCTACATGGTCTCACAAGACCATAGCCAGCTCACTACTGGTACTATCCCCCCCTTTGTTTTTCCCTTCCTTCTTGCTCGTCTTGCTTTCACCTTTTTCTTGTTCCTCTACCAGTTCTGGAAAGTGACCATTATGTATTTGATTTGAAGGCTGGACAGTTGGTAAAATGGTCAATTTTTCTAATGCGAAAAAAACATGAGATTTAAAAAAATAAATAAAAAAATATATGAACAGGAACACACTAGGGGTGATCATCCCCGGCCTGCTGGGTACATGTGGCTGGACTCTATAATCTTATATCTTCACGAGTATTTGTACTGTGTGTTTGATGGCCGTGAGTGTTGCTTAAGGATTATGTTATTTTTTGGAATGCAAAAGAGGAACTCTTCAGAATAGACTCTAAACACAATGACCCCCCCCCCTCCAGCTCTAGTCCCTTGCCCAAGGCGTTTTGTCCAAACACTGTAAATACTGGTAAATGTGTAATAAATCATTGTTTCCATGCCGGATGCATCTTTGCAGTGTTCGTGTGTCCTTTAGGGCTCTTCTATTGCTATTACTCATTCATTTTGATACTTAACATGTTTCAGAAATCTCGTCATGGGATGCACCTGGAGATTTAGGAAGCTAAATTAAAAATAAGGGAACAGCCCAGTTTTTCCATGTAAAATATTAACACATTGGCTTACTCGTATATATATTTTTTTTATCAGATTAGGTTAAAATCAGATGGAATTCCTATAGAATTAGCAAAAGTTGAATCCTACGTGTTGCCACTTAGATACAAATAGCCTGCTTGTTTTTCCTCTTCCTCTCTCTGCAGCTGAAAGTGAAAGTTTGCTAATACACAAACCAGACCAACCAGAGAACGCAAAAGTCCTAAAAGTTGCAATTTTAGGAGCACCGAATGCGGGAAAATCAACTTTATCCAACAAGCTTCTGGGTAGAAAGGTAGAGCATGGCCTCCCACAATATCAGTCTCTTTACACAACGCAATAGGATTTTTTAAAAATGTTTTGCAGACTGTATAGGAAATGCCATTGCCGTGGATAAGTGAGCTCTTAATTTTTGCTTGCATGGTTTACAGTAGTTTACGTTGAGAAAAGACTTGCGTCCGTCAAGCTGAACCCTTTTACTATTTCTTGTAAACCCGCTTGAGCAGAGTACCCCCCACCTTTTGTTTCTGAGTCCAAATAGTTATGTGATGACTACTAAGTCATGTAAAAAGAAAGTACCCCCTCTTTGAATTCTCTTTTACATATCACGACATAACAATCATCTGCTACGTAGCAGATCTAAAAAATAAGGTAAATGCAACCTCAGACGAACAACACATGACATATTACAATGTGTCATGATTAATTTTTTTTACAAAAATGAAGCCCAGATGGAGAAGCCATGTGTGAAAAACTAAGTTCACCTTATCATTCAATAGCTTGTAGAACCACATTTAGCAGCAATAATTTGAAGTAATCGTTTTGTGTATGACTTTACCACTCTCTCACATCAGAGTTTTGTCCCACTACTCTTCACGATGTTGCTTCAGTTCATTGAGGTTTGCTGGCATTTGTTTACACACAGGTGTGTTAAGGTCCCGCCACAGCATTTCAATTGGGTTGAGGTCTGGAGTTATAGTGAGCTATTGCAACACCTTGATTCTTTTCTCTTTCAGCCATTCTGTTGTAGATTTGCCAGTGTGCTTCAGATCACTGTCCTGTTACATAACCCAGTTGCGGCCAAGCTTTAGCTGTCCTTGCATTTGACTCCAAAATACTTTGGTATACAGAGGAGCTCATGGTCCACTAAATAACTGCAAGGTTCCCAGTTCATGTGGCTGCAAAACAAGCCGAAATCATCACTCCTCCACCAATTTGCTTGACTGCTTGTATGAGGTGTTTGGTTTTCTCCAAACATGGTGCTGTGAATTACGACCAAACCTCTCCACTTTGGCTTTATTTTTGTTGAATAAATCATGATACAGTGTAATTTACCTAATTTTTAGACCTGCTAAGGAACAGATGATTATGTCCTGATATATAAAACAGAATTCAAAGAGGGGGTATGTTTTCACAGAACTCTGTCTTCTTTACCCATTACACTGCACTGCTTAATATATAAATCAGTATGTAATAATCCACTAGCAATCAGTAAATTAATGCGGTGTCCGCACAAATACTGGTGGGTGAATGTCTACCTGAGAGTTTCGGAGTCTGGATTCTCAATGCATACGTTTTTTTTGTTTTTTTTTGGATCGACCTTTCGTATTATCGCATATCTACGGTTAAAGAATTCATCTGTATGTTTGTTTGTATTTACTGCAGGTTTTTCCTGTATCCAAGAAAGTGCACACAACCCGCAGCCAAGCGTTGGGCGTTCTTACAGATGGAGAAACTCAGTTGGTAGGGTTTGTCTGTACCAAGCAAAACAAATACCTTTTATGCATCAATGCAGCTTGTTGCTTGAGCTTTGAGCAGCGTATTTGCACCAACTACATGAAAGAAACCTATACTTATTCACAAAATCTCTTCACATGCAAATTTTTCTGCACGTTCTTTTTGTTATCATGTCTCTTGTACGTTGAGCTCTACAGTTGCTCGCTGGCATTTAGATGTATTCTGTTACCTTCTGATGTATGTCATACTGTCACTTAATTTTTATTCTATTAAATATTACTTCTCGTTTTTTTTTATTCATTACTTGTATGTAATTTCGTTTGTTTTCCAAATGCAGGTAATTCTTGATACGCCCGGCATGGTCAACAATAGGAAAGTAAAAAGGTATGTTCTCTGTTGTCTGACGTGAGTTCATTAATGTGATTTTATGAGCAGTTATTTTCCTAGAGTGCTGACGTGATGACATTTGTACTTCATTTTGGCTCTTGGCAACCTTTGTGTTCCTTGTTGGGGTTAAGCTGTGGTCTTTGTCACCGATCTTGAGAATAATGTCAGTTTTATGACTAATAGAACTTTGCCAAGTTTCTCAGTAAAGTAAATTGAAAGTATAGCGTTCTTTGGTTGCGTTTTACATCCGGAACACTGGTTTGGCTGTTTTTTGTATCTTAAATGATTACCCTTGGTAAAAGCTGAAGCTCCTCCGTGGTGGTAAAACTGTTAAACGATAGCACCTATTTAAACCTAATGTTCATAATCTTTTGCCACTTATTGACTGCTTTGGCCAAACACTTCTTCTGCATGGGAAATGGCTGTGGTGCGGAAAAAGGGGCAAATTCTTCAGAACCCCCTATGCAGTTGCAAGGGGAACACCACGTAAATTGAAAGGCATTTATCATATGCATTAAAGTGCATACGATAGCGGAGTGTCCCTTTTAATGTTTCAAACTCGCCTACGTAATGGTATGAATCATTTAACCAAAGTGTAAAAAGACATGAAGGCTACACTGCAGAAGATAGTTTCTTGATGTTGTACCTTTTTCTTGAAGGCATAATTTGGAGAAGTCCCTACAGAATGACCCCTGGGATTCTATGAAGTCTGCTGATGTTGGTGAGCGTTGCATTCTATTCTATTCTCATGTGTCTTAAAAGGTCTGGAGTCTCTAGAATTGTATCAACACCTAAACAGGGGGCTTCTCTGGAGGCATACAACATCTTTTGGGGGGTTGGCATCATTACCTGTGCGTGGTGGAGAGCTAAAACACATAATAGCATATAATGTCTGGGCACAAGCCAAGACCACCATAAATTTATATTTAAAAAAAAATAAATAAATAATAATAATCGGTTTGATGGGTTAATGCAAGAGGATAACTTGTCAGTATTTCTTTTGTCTGAAAAAACTAGATTAACATTGACTGCCGCTATACTTTTCAGACAGAGACTGGCCTGTTTCTCCTAGGAGCAATACTTTAATCCACTTCATGTACTCCCAGAGATTTCTTTTATACTCAAAGGGACGGTTTACTAGGACTTAATGCATATTAGTGTTCTCTGTGAGGCCATAGCCAGACAGAGGTAGTAAAAAAACCTATGACTACCGGTACCTTGATCTTCAACTTTCCTTCGACTGGCTGCAAATCTTGTGGGTTTTTACTCGGTCCCTGAAGTTGTATTGTTATTATTATCTTAAGACGCTAAATACTCCCATGAGTACAGCTCCTGTTACAATGGCTAGAAGTTGAATGTTTGGCCTTTCCCTGGAAGCAAGAAAGCAAAATAACTACCAGCCCCCGTACTGGAATGGGTGCAGAGATATAAGGCACAAAGCTTTACAGTGTCCCATTTTTACAGCTGTAGTTGCTTTCTTGTTTCAGTGTTGGTTATGGTAGATGTTTCGGATCACTGGACCAGGACGTCTCTTCACTCTGAGGTCCTAAAGTGTTTGTCTCAATATTCTAATATCCCCAGTGTTTTGGTGATGAACAAGGTGAGTTCACGTTCCGCATGTTTCATCAGTCTGGTTGTTAAATTTACATTTGAATCTTAGATCCCTGCTGTATTGGGCCTCGACAGTTTGTAACACAAGCTGAAAGGCGATGGGATGATTTCCATTTTGTGTGTGTGTGTATATGTAATGTATGTATGTGTATATGTAATGTGTGTGTGTGTGTGTGTGTGTGTATATATATATATATATATATATATATATATATATATATATTCTATATCTATCACACCAAATATAAATCATCCAATCGCTTTCTCAGCTTGTCAGTGATATTCACATTATCCATATTCTGTCTGGGTGGCCAAATTCTGCAGAAACCACCCTCCAATGAACAATTGGGGGGGGGGAAACATTACGTCTTATTCTATATCGCATAACACCCTTTTACCTAGAGACAGCGTTGATTGACATGAGAGAGGGAGATGCCTAGCAGTCTTAATGCACGTTTAACTATATTTCCTTTCTCTGGTTAAAACACTTTATTTTCTTCTTTTTTGCACAGGTAGACCTGGTGAAGAAGAAAAGCCTTTTGCTTGATATTACCAACGTATTGACTGAGGGTGTAGTACACAAAAAGAAGGCTGTTGTAAAGCCCTTAGTAAAACCTTCATCACGCCAAGGTCCCAAACCTATGGAGGAGGAAACTTCCACATCTCGGTATGAAGAGCCAGGGATGACTGTGCAGCAGCTGGAGGTGGATAAATCCTCTGATAATGTCATAAATCCAGAGGCTATAAAACAAGCCGCACTCACAGACTGGAAAAGCCGGAAAGGCTGGCCTCATTTTCAAGAGGTTTTTATGCTCTCTGCTATTGATGGCGATGAGGTGGAGACATTGAAGGTAAATTAATTCGGCAACAAGTTGTGCATAAGATGAATTCAGTTTAGATTTTCTGTTTAAAGTATGCAGAGTGAAGTTTATAGCCACTTACCAGTTCATTCAATTTGCTATACATCTTCAGAGCTTTAAGAGGTTTTGATACCATATTTTGCCAATGACTTTTTGGGCACTTGTCATTTATTTGCTTCATAATCCCGGGTGTAACAAAGAACACAAGGGAAGTGTAAAGACCATGTCACAATCACTAGACAATTAGAGGCTTAGATGTAATGTATTTTACCTGGAGGGTTGTAGACAAGTGGAAGGCCAATACAGTGAAAGATGTATGGAATATGCATATGGCTATTGAATCTAAGAGAAGGCCAATGACTGTTAAAGGTCTGAATCTTTAGAACAGGAAAACAAGTAGGGTAAATTGGCTCAAATTCTGTGTTTCTATACCCAAAACTCCAAATTGATCTAATGCCTCTTTTAGGTCTGTTGTAAAGAGCGGGAAATGTCTCTTCTTTACCGTGTACCATGGCGTAGAATACAAATGTTTTCATTGTTTGCTTTCAGAAGTACCTGCTCAGCCTGGCTAAGCCTGGAGAGTGGGAATATCACAGCGATGTAGTTACTACTCAACCCCCCCAAGAAATATGTAACAATATAATAAGGGAAAAATTACTGGAATATTTGCCCCAAGAGATACCATATAACGTGACCCAGGTAAGATCCATGTTTCTTTTTATGGCTCAAATATGACCCATTTCGGAGATTTTGGTAAACATCAACTTTTAAATCTAGGCTGCAATGCTAACTTTGTAACTCACTTGATTTTTTACAAGCCTGACGCACGAGTAATACCTGTCCTGATGATCCTCTATGTTATTAATGGATTCATATAGCGCCATAATATTCTGCATCTATGCTTATTTTAATATTGCAACTACAGGTAACGGATATATGGGAGGAAGGCTCTGGAGGAGAGTTGGTCATCGTACAGACATTGCTTGTTTCAAAAGAGAATCACGTGGTATGTACTTCCTCTCTACTGCTGCTAAGAGTTGTTACCCCTGAACGGGTGAAATGGATGGTATTCTGCATTCTAGGTACATTTTTATTTGTTTTTTGCACAGAAACTTCTTATTGGCCGTGGAGGTCAGCTGATCAGCAAGATCGCCCAGGAAGCTGGACAGGACCTTATGAATATATTTCTCTGTGATGTTCGGTTGCGACTTGCGGTGAAGTTTAAGAAGTGATTTCGTACTTACTCTGTCCTTCCCATGGTAAGGGCAAAAGAAGAACCTGCGTTTCTGAGTTGGCTAAATGATCACAATTACTGTGATTTAGTCAGCAAAGGGACTTTTATTACCTTCAGCAACACCCATCAACCAAGCATCAGCATCCTGCCCTGACACATTGACTGTGTGAGCGTCATACCCTATATGCTAATATACCATTCTTCTGAACTGTCGCCTTTACAAGTTGTACTTTGTTTTATTATGGGTTGTTTTTTTTTTTTTTTTTTTTGTGATCCGCAAAGCAAATAACAAGAACGCTTTATGATTTCCTTACTGTAGCAGATACAATGGGCCAAGTAAAGTACAACTAATGCTGTAGTTACACAGCAAAAATATTCTGTTCGGCTCAGTAATGGATATAAAAAGCAATTGTGTATACGTCGGCAGAATGTCTGAATGCAAAGAGCCATTTTTTTGATACAGTACTGGCAGACGGCAAGGGAAATAATAACCGTAGATTCTTCATTACAAATGCTTTTTTTTTTTTTTATATAGTTTCTTATAGATGCATTTATAATTTGAACTCCCTTCCTAAAATTCCCCTCAGTGTAAGTATTATCTGACAAAGCATAATAAATTGTGTGTTAATATGACAGTTTTGTGTACCTTTTAGATGTCTATAAAAGTTTTCATACATTTAGTTGACAGACGGGGAGTTGTGGGAGCATTGCTTTAAAAAGGATACCTCTTTAATTCATGGACAACCATCCACAGATGCTGCCCGACTAAGCAAGATGGGAATAATCAGCCACAATGCTTAATATGATATGCAAGGTTTTTACAAAGTTTACCTCCCATCATGCTCTTACTGTAGCTTGCTGTGTATGCTTGGATGAATAAGTGGGCAATGTGTCTGTAGTATGGCTTATGTACTAAGGCATAAAAAGTCAGGTAGCACCCCAATATCAAATCCGCTCTGCCCTGTAATGTATATGTTAATCTATAGCGCTATTATTGATTTAAATTGCAGTGTATTATCCATAAAACAATATGTAAAACTAATATATGAAGTTAAAGTACTGAAGCAAGCGCTGTGCTTATTTCAATGAACCCCCTTTGCCTCGTCCCATGTTCATCAAATGTTAATGACAAAAGCACAATACAGGTTTCATAAAACATAATTCAGTAAACGAAAAACATACTTTAGTGCATAGCACTAAGAGTCTATATGATCACTAATAAATATCAGCAATAAATACTTTATTAGTACAACAGTAAATCGTATATAAAGGAAGAGACAGGTTTTTTTTGCATTTGTTACACCCAGCATTGCAAGATGTTCCTCAGGAGGTCTTTTTGGAGAATGTAGAAGCAGCAGTAGAACCCTTACCATTACTAAACTCAGTAATGGTAACGGTTTCACCGCCACTCCACGAGAGATGTCTTGGTGCAGAGGATGCCAAAGATGTTCTGAAGATTTTCTGAATATATACCAATATAACAGGCATTTCCTTTCTTCCATGTAATCCACTATACAATAACAATAATCTGTATTTTTTCATAGCCAGGGATGTGCTCCAGATCTTGGATCTTCATGTGTTTTGAGCTTAAACTTTCCTGAGACTTTCATTTACTGGGAGTTATGTATAAAAGGTAATTCCGGTGCAGAATTTGGGAAGTGGGGCAATCGGCAGGAATATCCTATTGGTTGTTACGATGATAAAACCACAATTTGAATGTTTCACTAGAATTGCTTTGTATACATAAACCTCCAATGTAGTTCTACACTAACCTGCAGCAGCTCTACAATTGAATGCTATGCACATGAAAGGTTAAATAAGAGCATGAATCTGAATAGCTAATGTAAAAGAAATTCAGTCCAAAATACGGTACATGTCCTATTCTGACCAAAAAACGATAGGAGTTATTTGTTCTTCTTATGCGTTTTGTGGATCCTGATGTACATCTGGGTTTGGAATAGTACATCATCTATACTGTAGTGCCTTATAACAAACTTACAGTATATGATGATATCCCACACACAACCCTGACAGTGATGTATGTCTCCATCATAATCCTAATTCCCCATAAGAGACCTATAAATAAAAAGAGTAAATTAAGTCAGACGAACTTAGTGTTCATTGTAAGACATTATAATTCTTGATGCAGGAGTTGGGAACTTCCAGTACCCTCAACCAGTCAACTACCACTTGAGTGTACTGGGAGTTGCAGATAAACTGAATTTGCAGACCCCGCTTCATCAATAAGGCATAACATGTAACAGAAAAATAAAATCATTGTTTTGTAGTTCTTTTCTGCACCCATCCATACATCAGGAAATAAGTTCATATCCTGGAAGAGTTGCAACAGTAGTCCTTCAACATTTCTTACCTTCCAGAGGCTGAGTCCAGCAGGTTCCTATCATCCTACGTTGGTCTCAAAGGAGAAGCTCACGAAACCACATAATCACAAGCTGGTCTCCAAGCTTCTCATTTATAAGGAGCCCGCCTCATTTAAATATTAAGTAACTGCTCCTGTGTACACCGCCCTTTTAGCGATGTCAGCATAGTATGTTATCATTCATCAAGAAATGTGCATGCAGAGGAAACCCAAATGCGGATACTTGGGGCTTACTAACATTTGTTTTAATGTAATATATAACTCTTTGTTTTATGAAGCCCACGGTATCATGTCTTAGTGATTATTCTCAACTTACCCCAGCCCCAAGTATTAGAACAAATTATATCTAGACTGAAACTTATATCACCAAATATAATTGGGAGACTGTACTTCTATTTACAATATTTAAATGGACGACATACACCTGTGAGCTCCGTGTCCTGGAAGCAGCTAAATATTTCATGTGGTTTTCAATGTAGAGATCATGAGTACATGTTACCTGTCCAGTGTAATGATTCTCTGGTTTATGGCTGTTGAACTCCAGTCAAAACAATTCTAGATAAATGCAGTTATCGAGGTAATATTACAAAAAGGTTGCTCAATGTCCACTGATAAAACCACTGAATAACAATTAGGGCTAAGGTAAAAGTCTAGTGATTGAATCCACTGATCAATCCCAAAATGTACAAAATAATACAATAACAATGCTAGTTTTTAGTCTTGATGAGGGCCTTCTATGGCCAAAGCATTAACCTAATGAACATATTTTCTTATGCTACCAAAGTGTGCAAAGGCAGACTATGCATTTATTTACTATATTTCAAGTGATTCTCTTATTATTCACTATTTTACTTAAAATGAGACTCCTCTCAAGGGCTGACAGGCAGAATCCATAACGATACCACCAATATCAAATGCGGGGCTTTGTAAGATGTGTATGACAATACTATTAATATCAATACTGTTCTGAAGTGTTGCTTATATATTACGATTTAATAGCTCATTTATGAGGGGTAGGTTTATTTTCCTTTGCTTGATTCATGTAATTCCTGATGTATATGGAATACATCTAGGGATATCCAGGAGCATTCTTGTCCTCCTGGGTCTTGTCTTGAGGGTTTTGCCTGTGAAAAAAATTGACGGCACAAACAAGAACTAGAAATGCACCGAGGCGTTAAAAAAACATTATAGGTGAGATTTGGATGTTTTAGCGCGTAACGGTAGCAGCTACTTAAACATTGAGTACCTCTTATCCTGCGGGCTTCGGACAAAAATAGTGGAAGGAGTTTTAAACGTTATTATGGGTGCTCTGATACCTCTTTGATGCATTGGGTTTCAAATGAAGAAATTCACAGAAAATCAATGGCTTAACCAGGCTTTTAAATTAGTTAAAAATACTGGAAATGTAAAATTCATAATAGGACCCTAAATAGTGTTTGCTATGAAAACTAATATCTATAACTAGTGAATTGTTTGTGTTTCTTCTTGGATGTGAAAGTGGCTTATCGGCATGATGGTTCATACTTTACAATCCATAAATCCAATGTTTTTTTCTTTCAATGATCGATACGGACATAGATTTTTGTTAATAAATAAATATTTTACAGAAACGGCCGATACGAGACGTTAAAAGCCGAGCAAATGCCCTGCTAGGCTGTCTGACTCTACACTTGGCAGCCGGTGCTTGGTCATCGTGTCTTGCTCAGGGTGGATCTTGCAGACACACCTCACCCGGGGACGTGACTTGAGATAGAGAATGTTGCTGATGTTTTCGTGGCTTATCTGTACGCTCCAGAGAACTTCATTACAGCCCCAGATAATTTAGGCAATGGCATTTTACATTACGGTTTTCACACTAACCCACCATTACATATTAGTTGAAGCATCATTGCAATATTTTTAAAGACAAAACACTTTAAAGTTGCCCCCAAACAAGTACAATATCAATTATTAAGCCGTTGTTCGTGGATACATTTGATATCAGCGTTTACTTAATTTTCCAAGGCTTTAGAACCTCAGGTGTAGCAGTGATATTTTCACCTGCCCCTCCCCCGCCCACTAGACTGTTTTTCCTACCAAAAAGCCAGCTGGATCCAAACCAACTTGATTTTAGAGGCAGAATGTTAGGACCCCAAAATCCTACTAACTAAGATTTATGGGACCCATTAACTTTTACACAAGTATATATGTTTAACTATAAACAAACCAATGAATGCAACACAAGTTTATTTCTTTTATTAGGAAAGATATGGGGGTTTATTGATTAAAGTGGATGTTGGTAGTAGCGCTTGCAGTAGAGCTATGGTTTAACCCTTTCTCAACCACTGACGTATCAGCTTCGTCATGAAAAGCTGTCCATGGAGGACCAATGACATACCGAAATGTCAGCCGGTAATGTGATCACAGGGTCAGGCCACTGCGGATCCCCTGCACATCTGGCTGTAGCAGTGATCACTGCTACAGCCAATCACATGCATGGATACAGTTCTTTGTCGCTGCTCTCGGCCCCTCTGTGATCTTAAGCTGGAGAGAGAAAAAAAACAATAGGAAACAGTGATTCCCTGGGTGTCAACTCCCCATATAACAACTATATAGGAATATAGGGTGGTCATTAAATCAAGTTAATAAATGTATACTTGTTTGGACTCGCTGTGAATAATTTATATACCTTTAAAACTGAATGAATATTTGAAATCCATTTTTTTAATTGTATTTATAAAAAAAAATAACGTGTTGCATATGTGAATATGGTTTTAAAAAAAGCCCTACTTGTCCCCAAAAATATGTAATTTGTGTGGGTAACTAAATGAGAAAGAGGGAAATAACGGTTGACGAAAGACTGCAAATCCACGCAAATTGTGTGTAGAGTAAAAACGCCCTGATCCTTAAAGGGTTAAACTCACTATGCACTATAAATGGGCTACCCTAGTAAGCTTCTACTGGTGGATCCTGTAGCATATAGTTAATCAGAGATTTCACTGATTCAACTACACATTATGCAGGGCCAGCTCTGTTCTTAATGCTGTGGAAACCTGCTAGGATCAGCCCTGCTTAATGCATGCTGAAGTTAGTCGACTGAAACCACGACTGCAAAGTCCCGCTTTATTAAATAAAACTATGGTACTATATATCATACATGAATAGACCCCTAGCCTCGGTTGCCTGGTCCTCCGGCGTACATTCTCCAGCTATGCGAGGATTGTCTCTTGTAAGTAAAAAAATTATTTTTACATGACGAGTAATATTTTAAAAAACCTTTACATATTTGAAGATAAATGTAGGGTGTTAAATTACCTGGAAATCCACTTCTCTCACCTGTATGGGTATAATATATCATTAATTTTGTTTATTTGCAGTGAGCTGAGTGCCGTATTGTACAATGGGGAGCAATGTATACACAAGATACTTCGTCCCTTGTGACTGTCGGGAAGAAATCACGCTATAAACGCATCAACAGATCATAAAACCAAGCTCGATTTCCCCAGAGTAGCAGGTGAAAATGTGGTCAATTTCTTTTGTTTGTTCACGAGCGTCACAATACTGTAGGATGAGTTATTAAACCCCCGGGGATATGTTATCAAGGAGCTTGTGAGGCATCATGTGTGGTTAAAATGATGCTGCCAACAGTTTGCATAAATCGTCAGTTTTTTGAAACACTGCAATATGTTTATCTGCAGCTTGTCTCAAGAGTGGAGCGTCATAAAAATATATTTTCCTCCTTAAGCATAAAATACAGGTTATAACCAACATATAGGCTAGCGATGACAAGAATTTGTTTAATTTTGCATTAATAAATGCAGACCTGGGGGCAGCCATTGTTGTCAGTCATGTGATATTTCAGGTGACTTTCCCTGCTTAAATACCACACTGAGCTGATTCTTTATGGCAATGCTAATGTTCATTCATCAATACAATAGTCAGGCTGGGTAATGGAGGCTGAGCCATTCTATTGTTTACCCCAAAACAGTATGATAAGGATTCAGGGCATTTGTCTAGCAGATTGGCTAGATAACACATAGACATGACTAACACGGAGCTGTCTGGGAAAATCACATTATGCAAAAAATCAGGACAACTTTTTATTTAACAAGACATTACTTTTGACAATGTGTTTTAATCATCCACTGGTAATATATTTTTTTGGTGAGAGCTCTCATTTAATACACTTTTTAGGGAGCTGTTCTAAAAAAAAAAATGTGTTTTTCCTCCATGGCTTTTTTTCTGTGTAAACCAATTCTCGGATAATATTTTGAGGCCAAATATACCGCTGCACCAGAATGGTCAGATGCAACCAGAGCACTGCTTAGGCAGAACTTTGAGGAGTTGCCTTGGCTGATGCCCATTTGAAACTGGCCTGTGGGCTATAGGCGACCACTGTGGCTGCACTTGAGAGCACTGATTGAATTTTTTTAATTAATAGCCTTTGGAACATGGCTACTGTAGCCTGTTGTGGTTTTCCTAGAAGGTGATAATACATTGATGTTGCTGTCACACCATGTCTTGCTGCCATCTCCACAGTGCATGTGCTTGACATATTACATTTTACTTATTGAACTTATTGAAATTCAGTAGCGGTAGAAGATTAACAATAATCATAGTTGACAATATACAAACTTGACAATTTTAAGACATATCAGAACAGAAAGGGGAGGAGGGTCCTGTTCTTGGAAACTTACAATCTATTAGGACATTTAGGGGAATGAGACGAGAAGAGAGGCTGATTAGACAAGGGTGATTTGATTGCAGCGAGGGTCACCTGGAGAGCTCGAAGCTGAGATGTTATGGAGAGATGACCTGTGCCTGACCATTGACCTCAACCTGTCATTAAAATTAGACCAGTTGGTATTCCAGCAAACTAGAGTCTTCTGTAAGAAGCAAACACTCATCTACTGTCATCCCACTCTTCTGTGTTCTGGATTTTTCTTGCATAGGGTGCCCTTGTTTTCAGAAACGTTGACAGTGACTTCTGTTTGATGCTAGAATAGTTCTCTGCAACTGGATTCAATATAAAGGCAAGTTATTATTCAAAAGCAAAATTATAACAATAGCCAAAGTTAATAGGAAAAAAACAACACCCTTTATTATATTGATAACGGAGCTAAAACATTAGTAATAACAATGATCTAATCTGTGCTTATATCTCAAACAAAGCAAGTTTATTTCTGATTTTACCCCATTTATTTTTAAATTTCAAGTACATATAGCCTTTATCTTGGACCCAATAATAAGCATTAATAGTGTCATGATTTAATTTAGAAGTCTGCTCATCTTATTCTTGTGTCTATTGGTCACTGCACAGGCCCTCAGGTGTACAGCTTAGTCACGCATGACTCCAATAACCCTGATTCTGGGATATGGCCACCCCTTGAAGGCAGAGACCGGAGATGCAAAAGTAACTCAGCCTGACATTGCATGGAGCACGGGAGCTGGTAGCACCTATATATGTTTTGGGGTAGCTCCAGGGTGAACTATGTCTCCATGCTCATTCCAGTCTCCACAGGTGGTACCCCATGTCCTCACGTACGTAACCTGGTGCTGGACTACTTCCACGCTCAGCTAAGCCCTGCTCATCGTGTGTGATGTTTTATGAAGATTCACTGCTCTCTCATAACTGCCTCTACACCAGCTCAGTACCGTGGAGGCCACCTTGGATATCTATTCAGAGGGCTGGTTTTGTTCGTCTTGTGGGTTAGAAGACCATTCTAACTTCTTCAAATTATTATGAAAACCACTTTACAGACATATTTCAATAAAAAATCAGAGTCTGATAGCCTTCACTGAGAAGTTGAGTAAAACCAATGAAAGTGTATTTTAAACTACAAACCGTAAACCATGGTTCCATGTCCATGTCACTTTAGAACTTGTTTTCTTTGTCCACAGGCAAGAGTGCTACTCTATGTTTGCATTATATATTACTGACGCCCTGAGACTTTCTGTAAACAGATTTTTGTCATGTTTATGAGGACACGGGCTTCTGGACCATTGGGTGTGTGCTGTATCTGTAGGAGTTCTGATAAGGGAGATGAAGCCTTTATACCAGCCTGATCCTGCCCTGGGACAAGTTCCCAAACTCTTATCAGTCAACAGACAACGATCCTAGAGCTGAACTAGCACATGGGTTCCTTAAAAGGGACAATATTTCTAAATTGCAAATACTGTTTCACTGTATATTATTTACTGAGTATTATCACCTCTATCAGGCCATTTGGCCCATCTAGTTTTCCCCCCCCCATGTTTTTCTATGTTTTTCTACTGGCTGTAAGGCCTCAAACGTTACTAACCCCTCTGGTCTTATCTGAAAAGCCCTAAATACACTCATTGCGTTAACCTCTACTTTTTTTTGATGGAGGGATAGTTCTAGTCTGATACTATATGCAAATATATAAATTTTGCAATAAAACCCACAACCACGTGTATAAATAATAAAATAAACAGGGCAGGTATATGCAGAATAAGTTTTGTAAGAAAGTACTATATGGATATTGGCTGTTATATAAAGGCATGATAAAGTGAAATAAGCCTGTATCTTAAAGGAAAAACCTTCTCTATCATATATTTGAGATAATTGAGGTCATACACTGTATTGAATTTGTATCAATTTATACATTCCTCGCGACTTCTTATAAAATGTAGGTTTCAAACACTAGAATCAAATCAATGTGAGTGGCAGGTCATGCTATTCACAAACCATTATTAATACATGCCAGCCCTCTTCCCTCTTTCAGTGCAGACCAGCATGGGAATAGATAGAGAGCGGCGCAATAAAAAGCACACGTCTCTGCTCCCCTTATATACAACACAATAAAGAGTGACACATTGTGTACACAGGGCATTCACTGCTATACCACGTGTGTTTCTATTAGTTATAGCCCAAAAATATAGTACGCTTCATTTATACCTGTAACCAGCAGCCAGTCTCCATTATTATACCATGCCAGGTGCTGCTTGTCAGGGAAAGCGCAGGGACTCTTCCTAAGATTAGGCTGTTATTAAGCATGAAGCCTTTTAGATGATGTTGGAATCGGGAATAATTGTTAGTAAAAAGAGACACTGACCCAGATGCGTACAATATTCAGGTATTCTGTTGAGTTATAGACTACAAAAATGGAATTAAGGCAAATAACAATGTAGCCTGCACCCCAGACACCACCATCACCCAGGGATTGTATGGTTATTGGGAATATGTGTTGTAAAGCAGGATCTCAAGGCTATGCATAAGAAATCAGACATCGGTTCAGCAAATTGCCTGTACAGCTTACTGGTTATTTGATGAAAGTGTCTATTAATGAGACAGTATACCCAGAAGCTGCAGGTAAACTCTGCAAAGACCATGGCTGCTGGGTTGGCAGAAGCCAGAGCTGGATTTGAATCCCCAATATATATACCATAGACCCAAGTAGAGGTAGAGGTGGATAACTGGAAGAGCCTCCCAGCAGAAGTGGTAAAGGCTAACACAGTGATGGAATTTAAACATGTAAGGGATAGGCTGGGTGAGTTTTGGAAAGAGCAGGAGAATGCTGAATGCTTAGCCGCTGTCAAATGCCATGTTTCTGTGTGTTTGAGAGACGTGTTGCCGCATGTTGTTACACACACTATGCAGCATTTAGGCCATTAAAGTAGCAGAGGTTCAGGAAATTGCCTTTCATGCCACATAAAAAATACTAATATTTTACTATAATCAACATTATAGCCATCTCCAATTCTGAATAATTCACTAAATGTGTGTTGCCTTTCAGTCTCCCCTAAGGCAATATGAAACCAAGAGATGATAAAGGTCGCATTTAATTAGGTCAGGTTTGTGCATGGACTGCAGATGATGAACTAATGAGTAAATGAGAAAACAAAGTGGACAACCTGACAATGTGACCCAAGCTGGATACTAACTTGACTGACGCACATTGCCACCTGCTGGCCCATCATAATAATGCACCTATGTGTTTCAACTAATAGTATGAGTAATATGTCCTATTGTGTGCATTGCTGGACTGGTCGGGATACCGGGAAAGGTACTCAGGTACTCCGCCTCACCTGGGGCCATGCGGATGGCTGGTCTGGGTAGCAGGCGCGCCCACTGACCGATGAGCAGGGCTGGGTAGATCTCCCTCTAACCGGCCCAGCTTTAATGGAGTGCGAAGTCTGTCTGTATGGATGAAAGGATGTATGGACAGATGTGTATACATGTAGTGTATATGTGTGTATATAGGCAGGTGTGTGTATGCTCAGTGTATATGTGTATGTATGGGCAGGGTGTAGGCAGGCAGGAAAGGCGTGCGTAGGAGTAGTGTATATGTGTGTCTGTAGGGACAGTGTATGCTCCACTATTGAGGCACAGAGCTCCCTTTCATAAAACTTTGAAAGGATGTGTGATTTGTGATGGTGTGAACATCCAAAGTTTGCGAAAGTCGTGTGTTGCTTTTCTAAACTCTGGAAAAAAGAGACAGTACTAGGTTTAGCAGACATCAGAAACAGTGTACACAAATCCAGAGAATGTTCACAAATACAGACGCATTTTGCTGTATTTGCAAAAATACATGGCTTGCCTTTTTCAACAAGTATTATGTACATGTTCCTTACAACTATAGCGGGATTTGTGGTTAAAGAGTTTAGAGCAATCTGGTTTTACTTCAATAAACTGCACAGACATGGATCATTGTTATTATAGCGCCATCATATTCCGCAGAGCTGTCCAATGGGATAATCTGATACATCAGGGTTCATCATCAACATCTATATCGGATGACTAGGATTCTTCTGGAATCTCTTTATACTGATTGCTTGTTGCTATTCAGTCTTATCACCCGTCCCTTCGAAAAGGTTAGTGGGGAATCTCCAACAATACTTGATATTATATTTTCTCAATATGAGTTTTGCGGGCATCAAGGATTTTCTTTGCTTCCTCGTCTGAAATTACAGGTCTGGGAGTATTCTAATGCCTGCATATTTCCTTTCTTTTATCGGATCTTGTCTTGCTGCTCTAATAACTTTGTCTCTCAACACATATGAGTGGCAACAGATAATAATGTCTCTGGGGGCATCCACTGGAAAATTTCCCTGGCTTTGACAGTCTATTGTACCTCTCAAAAAATGTTACATTCCTATCCAGTTTGATTTCAAATTCTTTAATAAAATCTGTCAAGTAGGCCTCCACGTTGTCTTGAGTTATGTCCTCATGGACGTTCCTAATTCTCAGGTTATTCCGTCTATGTCTGTCCAATCTTAGACTACAGTTCCTATATCTGTCTCTGTTGTTTTTCCCATGTCCCCCTCTGAGATGCAACCATAAATTCCAGATTTTCTGTCTTTTCTTCATTTGTTTTTAATCTTTGACCCACAGCCATTAGGTCCTTTTGAAAAGCCACCATATTATCCTGACTTCCTGCTGAAACTGGTGTTCGAAACATGCCTTAATATATTTTGCATCTCTTCAGACCTTTATCTTTCTAATTGTGCCTCTAAATCACCCATTACTTGTACTCCTATCTGGAGTCGAACATCTAGTTGTTTCACTTGAGGACCTGTCTGCCTGCGGAGAGAAGAAATTAGACTCGTCTTGTTTTTCCCTCTTTTCTCTCTCCTTCTTATAGGGTACTTTGCCTGATCTCACAGCATGGAGTCGACAGCTAAAGGGGCTGTAGCATTGGTTAAATTCAGACTACATACAAGGAGGTTTTCCTCTTCTATATAAGGTAGCAGACATCTGATCCATGTATCCAGCCTGTCGTATACACAGTGGAGCCAGATAGTGGTGCTGCGACCTTTCACTCAGGGCCCAGCTTCCTCTCAAACTGCTCAGGGCACAAAAGTACCAGCCAACCTCACAGCCATCCCAGACGTCTGCTAGTCCACTTCTGCACCATCTCCTCAGCAGACAAACCCTCGACGCCCTTGCACCAGCCACTCCTGCAGGTCTCCGTTAAGGCACTGCCGCGGATCAGTCAGGAGAGCACTCGCTCATCCCGGCAGGGGGGTTAGCTCAGCTTGATACTCAGGCACGGCGTGCAACATCACGTCCCCATCCCCCCACCTCCTGTATTGGGGTAATGCTTGACAGTGACAAATACCAGGAGTGGTAAGTTCATACCTGAAGTACAATGTGCGTGGGAAAAAAAGACAAAAATACTACTACAAACTCTGATGAAGGCTGGTGACAAAATGTGTACATGGAAAGAGTTAAAATACCAGCATCTGAAATACCCTGGGGTATCAAAAATATATGGTTTAATTGAGTACATTAAATTGGCCAGGCTCAAAGATGTTTGGATCAACAGCAAGAAATAAACAGATATGGGAAAGGCTGAACTTGATGGATGCATGTCTTTTTTCAGCCTATGTAACTATGTCCCAAATAGGGCATGGGCATAGATCACCAAAAGTCAACATAGAAAAATTCTCATGCCCCAAATGTGGCCCTTTTGCCCCAAAACAGTCAAGCAAACCCATAAAATTATATTCATATCAAAATACAATGTGTGTGGCAGGAAAAGAAACCACAAAAGAATGACAAATTTTGACTATGGCTGGTAGTAGAATTAGTGCCTCAAGAGTTAAAATACCAGTATTTGTAATGCCCCCGAGTGTCTAGTTTTTAAACATATATGGTTTGATGGGGTGAATTGAATTGGTTGGCTTCAAAGATATCCCAAATAGGACAATTTTCAACATGTCAAAATTCCAAGTTGAAAAACTGAAATGTGCATGCCCCACATTTGAATTTTTACCCCCCAAACAACCTGACAAACCTATGCATGGGGGGGGGTATTCCTGTACTTAGGAGATGTTGCTGAACACATATTGGGGTGTTTGACAGTGACATATACCAGGAGCTGTAAATTCATACCTGAAGTAAAATGTGTGTGGGGGAATTTAAAAAAAAAAAAAAAAATGCTACTTCAAAGTTTGACAAAAGATTGGTGGTAGAATTAGTACATGGAAATAGTTAAAATGCTAGCATTTGAAATACCCTGGGATGTCTAGTTATATATATATATGGGGTTTGATGGGGTAAATTGCATTGGCCGGCTTCAAAGATGTCCCAAGTAGCACATGGGGAAGAATGACCAGATTTAGAAAAAATGGTTTTGAAATAGCAAAACACTACCACCCCCCCAAAAAAAACATTGGGTATTTATAAACTAAGGACAAATAGTGGAATCTAAAAGCAAGTTTTTTCATTAGCTTTTATAGAGTAAAAGATTGTTCAGGTAAAAGTCAGAAAAATCCATTTTTCCCCCTCCAGTTTCCACCATATTTTATACTTTATAGTAAATTAAAATACAATCGAAATAATGACACATAAAGAAAGCCCTTCTTGTCCTAACAAAACCCCACAACTTGTGTGGGTTCAGTAAATGGGAAAGAAGAAAATTACAGCTAAACACGAGCACCGCAGAAATGTTAAAAACAGCCATTTGTCACGAAGGGTGCAAAAAACAAAATCAACCTTTGTCACGAATAAGTTAATATATATTTAATAATTACATTTGTGATGTGTGCAAGCTGCAAGTTAAAATTTGTTTTTAAATTACTACAAATACAGAAAAATAGATATGGGGGTGTGTGGCTAAGGGAGGGGCATCACCACAAGGAACCTATTTTGTTGCCCGGGGCCCTAGGTAGCAGGGCCGGCCCTGCCATGGAGCAGAGTGGGGCAATTGCCTCAGGCGGCACTTTTGAAGAGGCGGCACATTGCGGCCCCAATAGAGGGGCACCGAGTGGTTTTCACTTATCAAGTTTTCAGTACCCGCTCGGCGCCCCACTCTCTCCCCTCCTCAAGCCCTCTAGCTCGGTCTCGGTGCCGGCCGGCTTGTAATGCTGAGCACTGGAATATGATGTCATTTCCGGCACTCAGCAGTGAAGCAGCGCATACCGCGGCAGAGCAGGGAGACTCTTGCCGCAAGACTGCTGGAAGGTAAGTGAAGTACAAAGGGGGGGGAGAGATTGGGTAGGTTATGAGAAGGTAGGGAGAGGAAGGGTAGATAATGAGCAGTGGCACCAGCCCTGCTAGGTAGCCTCTGCACTCTTCTTAAAGACCACACTCTCTGGCTGCAGTCAGAATAAAATATACACTCGAGATACCCCGTCACACTATTACAGTGGGAGGTAAAGACCCTCTAAAGGTATTTTAGCAAAAAAGTCAGTACTTTCCAAATTAATATTCTAGACTAGCCACTAGCATTCCAAACAGCATTTAATGTGGAACTTAGAGCCACACCACCCTGTATATACACCTTTCATGCCATTGTAACATCACAAAGAATGGCTGCATGTGTGACCTAAACCTTTGTATGCAAAGGCTTGGTCAACAGGACGATTTTAACAGTTTAGTTCTGGTTGCATTTAGGTTACAACCTTACAGTTTCAGTATGTTCTAAAGAGATATATGGTTTATGCCGGCACCACAATAAATGGACAAAAATATGTGGTTATAACTCACTGGGATCTTTATTACACGTATTTGAAAAACTTGCATAGGGTCACAGGAAAAACAAAAACAGCACAAGTCACATGGTGAATGGCGTGCACATTTCTTCACATGCAGATATTGTGAAATTACATAACAGTCATTGTTACAAAGGATATTGGATCTTTTATGTTATACAAGTCTTTCGATATATTTCTGGACAATTCAGGATCCCTGAATATTTTTTTTTTAGGTCGTATACCAGATCACACACTTAATACAGCACACTATTATGTGTCCCAGATAAGGACAGATAATGAGCAGGTAACCGGGAAAAAAACACCTTATAAAATGGTATATAAATATATATAAGATGGAAATATAAAAAATACATTAAATGAAAAAAAGCGTCAGTGTGTTTTGGGGTAGACCATTCACAATAATGCTGTGACATTCTGTTTGGAAGTTAATAGGTCTTCCCAGATTTTCAACATTTATAATGTAACAGTTGCTACATAGTCTTTAATTACAAAATATATTTTGGAACAGAACACAAAATGCTGGAAAATGTTAAGGCACAGCAATATTTGTCTGCAATGAAATGGGTTAAAATAAGCAATAGATATGAGAGAGTCACTATTTTTTCTGCAGAATCCACAACCATTTTGAAATGAGTCAGATTTTATTAATCAATTAACATAGCAAAGTTATGTTATTCAGTATTGCCCCCGCTTCATGGACTGAACACCCTAGAAAGACAATTCATAGCTTTCTACTGACTAGTGAGGGCTAGTCTACCATATTGCTGTCCAGGACTGGCACCGAAGTGTTGTGACCAGTAGCATGCAATAAGAAAGGGGTTGGACAAAATGAACTTAGTGTTGCATGTTTTTTTTGTTTTTTTAATATTGATTAGCTACACATACATTAAAAATATAGCATGAATACAAGTACTATAGCAATATAGTTTATAGGTATATTCACTTTACACAGAACTAATTCTTTATAAACGTTCTAGAATCAGTGGGATTTGTAGGATTAATATATATATATATATATATATATAAAAAGGCATGTTTCCTGCAATATTATCAAGAACGTAACAGTCTGTCTTGGTATTTTTAGTAGTCCACCTTTGTATGGTTACTGCTGGACTGTACTTTGGCACAGACCCAACAAGTTCATGACAAAATTAGTGACTGTATAATCAATGTATTTTCGCTTGTAGTTTCCAAAACATGCAGAACAGATGTTATGCAAAAGAGGCCATCAAACCACAAAAAAGACCACAGAGGCAAAACTTCATGAAGAACGATGAACAGAATGGTTATTATTAAAGTAATAATATATATATATTATATATTTTGAGGGGTATATAGAAACGCTCCACAGTCAGAGGTACTGTCTAGGTCATGACGTCTACGAAAGGCTAGTTACAGAACATCATTACCTATAAATATGATGTCATTAATATTAACTGCAACTTAGTAGTTCATTTTAGTTAACTGCATTTAAACGAAACTCCAAGTAGAATGGAAACCTGTTCATTTAAAATATTCCTTCAAAAAATGAACATAGTATAAAGTTAATCACTAGGGAAGGATTAAGTAATTCATGGTGCTTGCTATGACTGCTATTACCGAAGAAACGCCACACTAGCAGATCTCAACATGTATTACCTTCCTCTAGCTTTGTAACAAAAACAAAATACATACAAGAAATCATAGGTTTCCATGGCTTTATTTTTTTTTTGTTACCTCAACTGACAAAATTGCACATCTTCTGAAATGTAACATTTTTAAAGACTCTACAGTAATAAATCACAAAATAAAATATTTAAAAAGAAAATAAGTTCTCTGCCCCTCTGCTTTGACGCTGCCCTTCAAAGCACGTAGCCTAATTCAGTAGAACACAGGCCATGGCGACAGGAAAGAGTACACAGAGTAAGCGTACTAGTAAGATCACGCGTTACTCTGCAATTAAAGTCGTCACAGTTTAAAATAAAATTCACATATTTCCCAGATACAGGGATGAGCTTAAATGAAAAAACACATGAATCCAAACAATGGGGTTTTGGGCATATAAAAAGCGATTCTGAAGCAAAGCCTGAAAAAAATTATTTTATCATAGTAGACATTGTTGTGCTCCTGCCGATTGTTCATTCCATTGGTTGCTAAGGTTACAGGACAACTTAAACTGCTCCAGAATTACTTCTTATGCAAAGCCACCAATGTGTCCTAGTGCTATACTCCAAATAAAATACACAAGGAATACATGATATGTATTATTGTCGTTCAAACCAGTAAACAATGCCCAAACAAACTAAGCTCATCCAACAGAAAAAACACACACTAACAATCAGCGTTGTAGCGGACCATTTCTTTATGGAGATCCTTTTTTAGCAGTATAAGATTTATATCTATCAGATTTTCACCCAGAGTTGTGATTTCTGTAGTGTACGGAACACACATTTCCTTCATGGGACATCACCTTCCCATAACTTTGCAACAAACAGCAGACGAGTATTTATCTGGCATACTGGACTCGGATTACAACGGCTATAACATATACAGATTCCATGCTGCATAAGTAAAACAAACCATTTACTCTACGGGGGAGACTCTTAAGGCAAGAGACTGTTATAAAGCCATGAAAGCTGTACTGTACTTTTTTTTTATATGTCGGGGGGAGTGCTTGCTAGTAGATCTCTTGCTGCCGTGAAACTAATTATAAGTCATAAGTTAGCTCAGGATCACAAGAAGAGTTGTCTATGGTCCCGGAAATTAGTTATTAGTTGCATTCCTATCAATTCTAAATAAATCTGCCAAAATATTGGTAATGACCTAATAAAAGGAAATGTGTATAAAAAAAAGAAGAAATGGAGACACCATAGAAGTAAATTGTATGGGGGGATTAAGCACCATGTCCATAAAATCTCTGCAGTTTGTAAATCAAAAGCATATTTTTTAAGCATTGGTGCTTAACGTTGGTTTCTTTAATTATAATTGGTGTAGACCCCCCCCCCTCCAAAAAAACAAAAAAATCATGTTTGGGGCACTCAAGGTCGTACATTAAGAAACGAAATAGGGGAAGCACATTTTCCTATTTGTCTATTTACTCAACTAGCAAAGGGCTGACTAACACATCGAATTAGAATGTATATGGTGCTTCTTCCTAACATACTTAAAAACTAAAACAGTAAGAAAAATGATAGGAAATACAATATAACCACAATAATGCCAACCTGACCCAGATGTATCTGAAACAGGAAACCAAGCAGTCCTTCAGCAACGAGGCAGGTGTGCGTAGTAAGGAAAGACCGTCATCACCATAACATTGTCAGAGAGGTTAGGAATGCTTTGCAATTTGTTTTTCACTCCTCAAGTGCGTATCAGATTAAGCCAAAGATAGAAATAAAACACAGTATAAAAATGTGATGTATGAGGGGCATGTTCACACCTGGAAGCTTTGGTGGCAGGACCAGCGCTGGAGAACAAGCTGAAGGCAAAGCGTGTCTTCAGGATACAAGCGTTTTTTAAAGGGTCAGCCATGGACCTACAAGACAGCTAGTAAATTGTAATCTAAGCAACATGAGAAAAACAAAGTCACAAGCACATGCAATTATGTCCTGCACCGTACCCCAAGCCAAGTTCTGGTGGTTAATATTTGGCAATGCACAAGTGTGATTAATGAACATGGAGCTTCCAAACACAACAGCAAACACACTTGAGCTCTCAGGTCAAGTCCAGTGTAGGAACACGTTGGGGACTTTTGCATTTCAAAGTTAAAAGCAGCATTTTGGCAGCTATGACAGCATAAGGAAGGCAGATCAGCTGAAGGCACAGAGGCTGTAACTCCGGCCAAACCAAAATTCTGCCTCACAAATAGATTCCTACCGTGTGAAAAAATGAAATCACAAGAAAATAAAAAAAATGCAGTACATTAGAATTTCTAAATATAAAATTAAAAAAACAAGTGATATGGTGAGTTGTGTGTCTGGTCCTAACATAAGGCACCAGATATTTTAACAGAAATGATTGTATTCTGTATAAAACAGAGTCCCAAAGGCAATTGACTCCAGAGTGCATATGAGGCGAGTGTTGTCCTACTCGTTATGAACAGAGTCCCGTGGCTTTCTGGATCAGTGGTATCTGCAAGAAAACACAAGTGAAAATCTGATTTAATAATACAGAATTATTAAGCAGCACAGAGTTGAACTGAATTCTAAATAATGTCACTTTACATATTGCATACAAATAGTTCCAGATAAATAGAAGATCAAACTCAAGCATTAGTGTAAATCATCATTCTCTCACCAATATAGCAACGTAAGACAGCTATGTACACATCTATGCAAGCCCTGGAACCAAACATGTACCAGACAGAAACTAACCTTGGTCAGATCCACCCCGGTGAGTGCTTGCACAGAAGCCGGGACCTCAGCCAGCAATCGGTTCATTTCCCCAGTAATCTTACTGTTGTCTCCGCTTAGAATAACAATTTCATCCACTTTTGCAAGAGGTGCTGATACTTTGGCAGCAATCTGGAGAATTATATAAGGGGTATGTGAAAATTACAGTACAGTGACAAAACAGAATGAAGTGAGGCGCATATACACCTTTAATTCCAAAAAGGTGGTTTAATTATTATTAATAATGAAACACTACCTGAGGCAGACAATCCAAGACCAGCGCCATTTTGGCAGCTTCCCCGTACTGTTGATAGGCAGCTGCTTTTAACTTCATTTTCTCAGCTTCAGCTTTTCCTATGGCTTCAATCACAGATGCTTCGGCTTCACCTACTTTGCGAATTTTTTCTCCCTCAGCTTGAGCTATGAGCACTTGTTGCACCCTGGAAAAAAAGGAAAAGTCAATGTTTATATATTTAGTGATAAAGTCTCTTTCCCATGTATTCACTATACAAAATGAATTTGCCAAATACACAACTGACAGTTATAAGCAAGTTCCTGTTTCCGAGATTGGCCAGTGGTAACAATACTGGCACGGCTCCAGTTTATCAAACCACAAGCTGGAAACCCTAATCTAGAAGCATGGTCTCCCAGACTGCTGAAATGATCGGCTTGCGCCATAATATAACCACAAAGCAAAAGCACACTTCAAACTCAGATGTGCAGTATGTTCTGAAACACAGCCATTTTAGACTGAGAAGGAATGCTCTTCTTGTAAATATAGGAGATTGCGTAAACTATATTATTACTATGGGGATGCCAGCCATGCTGTGTAATTACAACCAGAATACACAACAGTAAACCGTGAAATTACAGCTAAACGACCCATCTGGTAGTAAAAATGTTGCACAAGGATAGTGAATTTTGAACAGCAGGGAGATAATGAAATGCAACAAATGATTACAATGCCGGATAATGGCGTCATAAAAGCAAAAGTCTTGCAATTAAGCATTACTCCAGGAAGTGGGCACTCAGTAGGGACACACAACAAGTCCTCACATTAACTCGCTCAACTAAAACAGAAGCTTGAACCATGCATGCTGCTGCGTCCAAGAATCATGTTTGAGTGGTTGAGTAATATTGTATGCATTCAGGGTGAGAAAGAGAGGCATGGGTATGGTTGTGTGGTTGAGAGAGGTCAATCTCATACAATGGTTTCCTCTTTGGGAACAATCTAGAGAATGTCCAGAGCTTGGATTAGTTTATTGGCCAATCTAAATCTAAAGGCTTTAGTATTTGACATAAAGAGACAGACATTTCCGTGTTTCTAACACAATAAAGAAAAGCACTACTACAACAAGCAGAAGTGGCAGAGGTTAACACGGTGAAGGAGTTTAAGCATGCATGGGGCAAGGCTATCCTAGATGAGAAAAGGCCAGGGACTAAGGAAAGTATTCAGAATATGGGCAGACTAGATGGGCCGCATGGTTCTTATCTGCCAACACTTTCTGTGTTTCTCTTTTGGAATAAAGAGGATATAGAAACACACAACAGGATACAAATCAGTAACAGTAAGAGTGGCGGCTGATTTGATGAATCAGTCTTTTACTTTCTATATCCCTGCAGCATTATGCAAGGAATAAATGCCACAGGGCACACGTATATGGGAAGCGTATTCCCTCCTGCCAAGACAAGCATCAAGCTGCTATGCCCGAGCAAACATTAGCTAGAATTCACTAGCCAATAAAAGTCAGATGCATTATACATCCAGTTAAATACTTTAGTTAATATGCAACCCACTGCTGTAAAGAACACCTTAAAAAGCAAGCAAACGGGCAACAAATGGTTGCTCACACAGGGCATCTGGATTTTTCATATTGGATTGGTGTTCCAATAAGCCTCAGAAATGTGTTCTGTTATCTGTAAGGCTTACTTCTGTCCCTCAGCAATCTGTTGCATCCTGTAGGCCTCGGCTTCAGCTGGTCTACGGACGGTAGCAATCAGCTCCTTATCTGTACGGACAACCTCCTTCTCCTCGATGTCGATCTGCTTCTTACGCTGCACCACTTCAATCTCAATCTCCTCCTGACGAATCTTCTGCTGTTCTTTAGCTGCTTGCAGTTCGTAAGCCAGCTGGGCCTCTGCTTTCTAAACAAGGGGGAAATAGGTAAAAGCCAATTTTAAGAACCAAAGCCTACCTTAACCAAGAATCATGCAGTTAATCACATACACATCATATAGTATTAAATTCTATATGAGGTGTGCAGATATATGCCCTGCAAGGCTTTGAGTTTCTAATCAAATATGAACCTTTAACAAAGATTCATATTTGATTTCCCATATTGGCCCGAATATAGACCGCACTCCCCCTTAAAGTGGACTTAAGGACTTAAAGTGGGGGCACGGCCTATATTCAGGGTTTAGCGCAGGGATGCGCAATTCATATCGCCCAACGCCCGGGACATGCGGTTGTTGGTTGGTGTTTTTTTTTTTTTTTTCATTTAGCAGGGTTAGGATCCAGATCCCCCACAGCGCTTCGGGGTACCTGGATCCTTCTCTCCGGCAGCTGGTGGATGTCTGGGCGATGCGCTCAGACAACCTCCGCTGCCGGCACTTTCACCGGTGCTTCTCCGTCATAGAAGCCCCGGTGGAAGTACTGGCAGCGTATCTAGGGAGCAGTGGCATTTCTAGGGGGCATAAAGCATATCTTGGGGGCAGAGGGGCATATCTATAAGTAAGGTGCATTATGAATTAAGGGGGACCTTAAAATGTCTATTGGTTTTCTGTTTGTATATAACATATGCTGACTACATAATAGATATCAAAAATATTAAAAATCAAAAATATTAAAATACATGTATTCTTGTGTATTAGATACAATACTGTTTTACCATTCCACTCGTGTATTTTTTCTTTAAAAAATGGCACCAAACTTTTAGGGTGCGGCCTATATTCAAGCCAATACCGTACTTTGATGCAGCTAATTCAACGCTTTTCAGGTGGCAATCAGCACCATCAGGCCGCTATATCTCTGCAGCGCAGTGAAGTATGTAATGCCCCCCCCCACCTGCTTCTTTAGATGTACAGCGAAGGCTGCCTTTCCAGGGCTGCTGTAGGGTAAACGGATGTACATACTATAGCGGCTCCCCACTGCCTTCAACAAAATGCTCAGATCAAATGTGCATAATATGATTTTCAGACTACCTGAAGCAAAACATGTTCCCAGTCAGAGAGCGTTTACCTTTGTGTTTACTTCCTGGCTGAACGCTGCCTTTTGCAGTTCATAGGCCCTCTTGGAGTCAGCCATTTTAGTGTCAGCAAGATATTTCACATCAAGCATTTCTCTCTTGCACAATGCTTCCTGTACGATGAAGGAAAAGATATGATAACACCTCCGTACCTAACATATGCGATCACCATAGCATATTATACAGATTCTGTACTCTATTACATACCCGTATGCCCGCGTCACGCTCTGCTTCAGCCACACCAATGTCAGCATCTCTCTGAACAACAGCCGTTTGCGTCTTCCCGAGGGAGCTCAGATATTCCACCTTGTCGTACACATCCTATGTGAGAACAAACAAAAATAAAAAGTTCAGTACATCTTGATGGTGGTTACCAGTAAGACTCGCATCAGGCTGAAAGTAAATGCTTATTGTATACGATCTTTTACATCTGCCTGTTCTCATTTCTACAGCTGGTTGGCAGACATTATCGAAGCTGCTTCCTATGCTGTAAACGTTTGTGGTTTTCGTAATAAACAGCAAATCCTAAAACAAATCAAGGTGTCCTCTGGTTTAAATTTACTTTTTTTTTTCCTGTGCAGTCTGTCACTTTTTAGGTTACCTTGTGGGGACTCCATGGCTTCTTTTACCTCTTTCACTACATTTTCATACCCTTCAGTCTAAGAAACTCATCTGTAGGATGGCTTATAGAGAAAGGCCATATTTCTGCATAATATGGAAACACCCTCTAAATATATACTTGTGGTCATACTTTTTCTATACAGTTCTTATAGCTGGTAAGGTAGAAGTCAGTCATAATTTCAACTAGTTCTAAAGTATGTTACATTTTACCTTTATGGTAAAGCTTAGGATCTCTATTCCCATCCGACCAACATCAGGAGCTGCCACCTCCCGCACCAGCTTGGCAAACTGATCCCGGTCCTGATAAATCTGCTCCACTGTCAGGGTACCTGCATAAAAGATTTTCAACATTCACATAATATAAAAGGTCTGTACACAAAAAAAAAAAAAACAACTATGTAAATGATCAAAATACATTTTTTTGGTTTGTTTTAAGTGTAAAGAAAATCACAAGGACCTCTCAAAATAAAACGTATTCAAAGCTGTGGATCCACCGAAAACAACAAGAGCCAACATATAGAGCGGATGTTCACATTATGTGCTGCCCTTGGATTGAAATATAGTTTGACTACGTAAGAAGATCTGATAACAAGGACATTTTTTTTTTTTTTTTTTTTAACAAAAACTATAAGCTTGACTCGCGTTTCCTGGTGACGGTTACGAAGGCTGTCAGGGGTAGTAAGGTCAGAGGAAATACTGCACTCACAAAATAAGGTTACATTGCACCAGAGTAAACAACATATAACTCACACATTTGTGAATAAAGCTGCAAACAAACGCGGAATAGGTTTCAAAATGTGTACCGTTCACCTTGTTACTTAACGCAAAGAACATTATTAAAACAAAGTAAAAAGGACCTCTCACATAGTATAGAAGTATAGAAGTATGTTGTATGCTAGAGGATTTCCATCGTATTGAAAGGATTGAGTGTCGTGGTAGATATAATACCCCTTTAAAGCTGCTAAACAATGTGTTAACTGCTTGGTAGGTAAAATCTGATCTGGTGTACAGTTCTAGTAACAGTTTTAAATTTGAGCTCATACAAATATACTATATAATATACTATATACCTAGAATAGACCGCAAATGGCCCTCCAGGGTCTGGAGAACAACATTCTTTATTTCATGGGCATTTTTCCCCAAAAACTGCTCGCAAGCCACAGCCAGGAGTTCTCTCTCTGTCATGATTTTCACCTTGAAAGAAAAAAATTGATTATCGATTAGCTATATCGCAAGATACATCATATTGTAGAGCAAGCATGACAGGACAGCAAGATCATAAATACAGTCAAGCTCACTTATTATTTAAGCAGATATATCACTTTTCCAGACCGTAGTTTACAGGGAAGTGTAATAAACTTAACGGTGCTCACAGGTCAAAAAATATGCAATAAATGTGTATTAGTGAACCACACAGTTTTATTGCATGAATGGGAGCTATACGTTTAACCGGTCAAAGGTTTTGTGCGGTTATTTCTTCCCCTTTGGTGGGGAAAAAAGCTGAAGTTATTTTAATATATGAATAAAACACAAAACATTGCATTCCCAATATATATAACATCATCTCTACAGGAAATTCAAACTTCTAGTCATGGGAATAAATAAAGGAAGATGAGAACTTCCAGTAATCTTACATTTTACCAAAACTGCAGCACTAGAAGCAGAGTATAGACCTGTATAAGGTATAAACCTCTTCAATCATTACGAGGCAATATTGGTCAATTTGTTTGTCTCAATGCATTGGGTTTTCAGTACAAGACACCAGATCCCACTGGTCTCGTTAAGTGGATGCTGGTGAGTGTGGCAGATTAGGAACTGAGCCCCAGGCACCTGGCCATTCTACATCTCCAGGGAACACAGAAGAAACCTAGCTTGTTCCTCCAAACTCTTCCCCACCTATACAGACAGTTGGGTATAACATGATAACTAGACAAAAACAGGCCAGTCAGTAAAGATCTCCCACCAGACTACCAGGGATTGTAAACCCAGACACCTGCCTCCCCTATTAATCAAGTAGACAACATGTGGGTTAACTTTGATCAACACAAAATATCAGCTGCGTACAATAGCCTCCATCATCTGTCACACTCACAGGACCGGCTGTAATAAAACTTTGCATTAACAGAGCACTACATGGACTGGACTTAATTCAACAAGGTCTTCCAAACATACTGTAACTTGTCCTGTATTAAACATTCAGAGACAAGACCATAAATCAGGAAAAAAAAAAAAATGTAAAACAGGTGTACATTTTTTTTTCTTTTTAAGCGGTTTCCATAGTTTTTCAACACCACATTATCCGGAATGCGCTTCCAACTTAATGTTTTTAAAAATGCACATATGGTTATAAGAAAACGGGTCACAATTAGATTTTGTTAATATGTTACTAACTGCACTGAACACAGAGACTTTACAGTGCCATGCAATACTCATCTGTCACATGTAACTTTTTTTTTTTTTTTTTTTTTTTTACATGAAGACATCTCCGTCATTTGGTAATAACTGCTTTCATACAAGCATGCTATCATATAACGTCTGTTACTGCACAAGTCAAGATACACCGATCAGCCATAACATTATGACCACTGATGGGTGAGGTGAATAACACAGATTATCTTGTTATCGTGGCACCTGTCAGTGGGTGGGATATATTAGGCAGCAAGCGAACATTTCGCCCTCAAAGTTGATGTGTTAGAAAAAAAAAAAAAAAAAAAAAAAAAAAAAGGGCAAGCGTAAGGATCTGAGCGACGTGGACAAGAGCCAAATTGTGACGGCTAGAGCATCTCCAAAAATTCAGCTCTTGTTGGGCGTTCCTGGTCTGCAGTGATCAGTACCTATCAAAAGCTGTCAAAGGAAGGAAAAGTGGTGAAGCGGGGTCAGGGTCATGGGCAGCCAAGCCAAGAGGGGGTGGGGGTGAAGGCTTGCCCGTATGGTCAAATCCAACAGACAACCTACTGTAGCTCAAATTGGTGAAAAAAGTTAATACTGGTTCTGATACAAAAGGTGTCAGAACACGCAACGTATCGCAGTTTGTTGCGTATGGGGCTGCGTAGCCGCAGACCAGTAAAGGTGCCCATGCTGACCCCTGTCCACTGCCGAAAGTGCCCACAATGGGCAAATGAGCATAAGAACTGGACCATGGAGCAGTGGAAGAAAGTGGCCTGGCCTGATGAATCACGTTCTTTTACATCACGTGGATGGCCGGCTTATGAGAAGGTAAGCTGGTGGAGGCAGCATGATGCTTTGGGCAATGTTCTGATGGGAAAACACGGGTCCTGCCATTCATGTGGATGTTACTTTGACACATACCACCTAAGCATTGTCACAGACCATGTACACCCTTTAATGGACACAGTATTCCCTGAAGGCATTGGTCTCTTTCAGCAGGATAATGTGCTCTGCCACAAAGCAAAAATGGTTCAGGAATGGTTTGAGGAACATAACAAGTTCAAGGTGTTGACCTGGCCTCCAAATTCCCCAAGTCTCAATCCAATCGAGCATCTGTAAAATGTGCTGGACAAACAAGTCCAATCCATGGAGGCCTCACCTTGCAAGTTACAGGACTTAAAGGATCTGCTGCTAACGTTGTCGTGCCAGATACCATAGCACACCTTCAGAGGTCTAGTGGAGTCCATGCCTCAATGGGCCAGGGCTGTTTTGGCTGCAAAGAGGGAGACCTACCCAATATTAGGCAGGTGGTCATAATGTTATGGCTAATCTGTGTATATTTAGGGCCGCAGCATTCGTGAGCTTGGTGCAGCATTCGTGAGCTTGGTGCAGACCGCCTAGGGATCATGATTACCGTTTCCATGGATACGCATTCCGAAAATGATGTGCTGCAAGTTACTATACCTGTGCCACACCCGTGACAGTTAAAGCTACCCCCTCAGCCGTCTCAACGTCCTCGCACTTGGGTTGTAACGTCATTATTTCTAGGGAAATCCTGCCAAAAAAGGTAACATATTTGCACATTTCCAGGTTTCAAGTACCAGCTTTAAAACATCCCACATACCCCAGGTCAGACCAGAAGTCACATTTCATGCAATGATCAGCTCAGGTCAGTGCTTTTTTTTTTTTTTTTTTTTAATTATTATTAATTAGCAACAAACATTTTCTTCAACGCAGAACTTAAGAATTGAGTATTTCATGTAAAACAGGATCAGTTGGCAATTTATTGTATATACTATACTAACAAACATAAGTTTTATTATTAGTAACCTACAGTTCAAGTAGTGCCTTTGAGGTGAGCGTATATTTTCTGTCTTATCACAAATACATTTCATGAGGTTTACGGAAAGAACCCATCCAAATTGTTTGCATAGGTCATGTTATTTTTTGAAATGCCAATTACGCACTGCCTGGATGATTATTGATGATTAATTATTTCTAAGAGAACGTTGGACATTCAATAGTACTAGGATCTACGCTGCACTAAAATTAGCAAAGGAGGTGGAACGGACTTTCACATTTTTTGTTCAGATTAATTCCAGTTTGCATATAAAATCGGTGATCATTATATCTGCATGGGCCTATGCAAATTCGAGTTGGAAACAACTGAAGAACTCAAAGATATGGGTCCCCAATGCATAGGAGGGTGAATCAGTTTGGCTCCTATGCAGGCTCTCAAAGCCCTCATGAGGAGCATCTTTTGATTCTCTGTGGCCCTCTACCAACTTTTAATGACCAGTGCACAATTAATGGCCAGTACACTACATCTTGTGTATATAAACTATGGACAAAGAATTTATGGATGAGTTTAAGTATTTGATGTGCATTACACTGGTTTATTTAACAATGCTTCTCCCCCTATAAACACACAGAGTTCTTCCTAGCTCCTCCTGAGACTTGGGTGTTAATGCTTGTTAAACAGTCCCCATACTTTATCCAACAGAAGCTAAGCCTTGTATAGCCATAATCATAAACCCAGCTCACGTGCTGACAAAAGGTACATAACCCCCCCCCATCAAAAAAACCCACTTGTTTACGGGATGATTAATACATAAAAAAAACAAACATAGGGGCTATGGATTCAGGATAATGTATAGCTCTAAAACCAACAAGATTTCTTTATGGACATCACTATGCTGTGCCACATTTACCGTATTTGCTCGATTATAAGACGAGGTTTTTTCCAGAGCAAATGCTCTGAAAAATACCCCTCGTCTTATAATCGGGGTCGTCTTCTAATCAGACCCCAAAAAAATGGCTGGGGCCATGCTGCTTACCGGTCGCGAGCATGGTCTCTTCCGTTAGAAGCAGGAGGACAGGAAGCTTGTAGCTTTCTCACAGAACTCTATCTCCCCCTCCCTCCTCTGGGGGCGGGGCCAGAGAAGTTGCTGGTACAGCCGGTCCCCTGCAGAAGTCTTCGAGTGAGAGATCTGCAGTTCAGGTAAGGGGGTGGGGGAGGGTTTTTGGGTAAGTATGTGTGATTAATGTGTGAAGTATGTGTGATTAATGGAATGAATGAGTATTTAAATGTTTGTGAATGTGTGTTTGTGTGTGATAGCATGGATGTGTAAGGGGGGTGGGGGTTGTAGCATGGCATAGGGAGGCTGTAATCCCACTACTATCATCCCCAGTTTCCAGCATGGCCAAGGCAGCCAGTACATGCTGGGTTAAAAGGCATATCATGGGGCTGAGTGGCATATAGGGGGTTAAAATGCATTTCTGGACCTCCAGAAATGCATTTTAACCCCCTATATGCCACTCAGCCCCATGATATGCCTTTTAACCCCCTATATGCCAGAGTGGCATATAGGGGTATAAGGCATATCATGGGGCAGAGTGGCAAATAGGGGGGGTATAAAGCATTTCTGGGGGCAGAGTGGCATAACTGGGGGGGGGCAGGTTGGCAAATAAAAGGAAATTTAAAAAATATATTTACATGAATTAATATTTACTGGTAAAACTTTTTTTCCTATAGGGTCGTCTTATATTCAGGCTTTTTGTTTTTTTCCTAAATTAATATTTTGATTTTGGGGGGTCGTCTTATAATCGGGGTCGTCTTATAATCGAGCAAATACGGTAATTGCAGCTTTTTGGTCAACTTGAAGTCACCTTACCAGATATTTTAAAACCAGTTACAGGAGATTTATATAAACACATATATACACACACACACACACACACACACACACACACACACACACACACACACACACACACACTATCATTTAAATGCTTTTCATTCAAGAACGAGGACATTTGTAAGTTACCCCCAAACCCCTTAACAAGTGTGTGTATTTAACAAGCGTCCAGGATTATATAGATGACTGTGCATCATGCACAGTAAAGATGCACATTATAATGTAATGCGCTGAAAGTATAGCAGCAGGCATGTGTAAACATAAGGGACCTACAAGTTTACATTGCTTGCGTTCTTGTTTACATTCCCTGCTGTTAAAACACATTCATTCATCTTACACATTCTGGACTAAAAGCAGCACGTTGAGTGCAGGCATATTTTTGTGTTTAAATGTATGCCAGTGAGTCTGAGAGTGGCATGTGTTTGAATTTAAGCATTTATCAGCGCGGCCTGGGTGGTTAAGAGGGTTCAGTGTGTTTGTGCCATTTTGGTCAGTTTTCTATTCATTAGAGAAGCACAGAAAGCTGTTGCACAAACATGCGCTATATCACTTCTTCCCTCCAACTGTAGTTCTACATTAATGTGTAATTAATGTTCATTATAAAAGAAAATTACTGCTGCATAAAATCAGATGTCGATGTATCTATAAAGTTTACAGGTATAAAAATACAAAGAAGTCATAACTGAAGAGGAATGGATGTAATTGGAACTAAATTCTAAAAAAGACCAAACAAATAAAATGGCACAACAAAAATACTAACCAGGACTCCAATGAAAAGAGTTATGAATTCTATGTATATTACAATAACTTTTTTTTTTTTTTTTTTTTTTAAAACAAAGGTTGCATTAATTAAAAAGGGAAAAAAAACAAATAAATAAAAAAATACAAGGAAAATAAATCCAGGGCACACCAGAAGTGTATTTGGGAATAACTGGTATATAGTTGCACTGTGTTAGCCAGGGAAAAAATGTCATTCAAAAATGCCTTTAAAGTAATTTTCTTATCTCCTAACTGTAATGCAATCGTTAAAAAGTAGTCAGATCATGTTTTTGCACAATGTTTTAATACAACTAAGGGGGTAAATATGTAAAAATACCACAGATGTTTTGGGAGAACACAGCAGATGAAAATACACCATCATATGCAAACTGGCACCAATATGAAACAATCATTGCTTAAAAATGACTGTTACATTTTTGTAAAGATACACATGATTACAAATCTACTATTGCCATCAGGAAAGACCGTCCCCATAGGTCGCTACTCAGAGAGCTCATGTGTATTACTGATTTATAAAAGCTTCACATTACATTCAAATGTGACTCCTGGTTGAACTGAAGAGAAGGAGTAAAATGGAAGAAAGCCGAAACGAGTTAAACATTGGGTCAAAGATTGTTAAAGAAAAAAGTGTTAGTGAAGATTCCTCTTGCCACTCTAGCTGTAGATACCAGAACAAGGGAAGAAGGAATGGGAAGAGCGGTGTTAGGAAGCTGGTAGTTTATTACCTGTGCAACCCCCGTCACGTACAGAGGTACGCCCTCCGCCGTCTCAATATTCTCGCAGCGACAGAGGATGGTCATAATCTCAAGTGACAGGCTGAGCAGCGTTAGAAAGGGGAAGGGGGACATCAAACACACAAAGTTAAACAGAATCACCATGGAAAATAGCCATGTGTGTAAAGATTCACATTTTAGAGTGTTAGACGTGCAGGATATTCACAAACAGAGAAGGATAGGTACAGCAACCGGGTGAACTGCTCATATATGCTTAGATGATCCCTAGCGTAAGCATAAAGCTGGAAGGACGCATTTGTTTTGCATATTTAAGAGAAGATTGTATTCTTTTGACATTTTGCATTTATTTCTGTCAAATGTTCAAATCCAAGCTGAAAACTGTATTGTGGTTAAATAGAGTTCAAAAGAATAATAAAGCAGAGATAGGGAAAATGTGTCTTTTTACATTTACCAGTTATATGTGAAGTTACATGTGATGCTAAACCATTCACAGAAAACGTGAAAAGAAATTTCTTCCACTGCAGGGATAAACTTCATGAACTGTAGTCAATGTTAATCGACATATTGATTAAAGCCTCAAGGTTGTACGTTTGCGAGGAGGGCTCTCTACACCTAATGTATCAGCTTGTCTTAGTCTGTCAACTCTAGTCTTGTCAGACACCTTGAATTTATGTATTGTATTAAGCGCTGCGTAAATTGTTGGCGCTATATAAATAAAAGATAATAATAATAAAGCTTATCTAGTACGCTGGCGTCCTAAGCTTGTTTCACAGGATTGCATGCCGTTGGCCAAGCGGGATCACTTTGCGAACCAAACAAGGTATAATTAAAAGAGGTATAATTATGAGCTCCCAGGAAAATGAACACAAGATCAGGAGACAGCCGACGAGGGGATTATTTACAGGGTCTCATTTCCAATTGGGTTCAACAAAATTAAATAAAATCATAATAAAAATCAAATTGCAAAAATAATGTTTAAAAGTAAAGAGGCAGGCATGTTTAACAATGTTGTGAAGAGGAAGCCACACTATGCATCAAAGTTAAGTGCTCTGTAAAGACAAAGGGGTGAAAAAAATACAATATCATTGCAGAACCTCTACTATCAGACTTGAAAGGAGTACAATGACAGATTAGACTAGATAACAGAACGATACCAAAACAATAAATTGCTACTCTATTCAGATTGCTATAGATTATTAAAGGGATCAAACATTGCTATAACAACCATGAAACCATAATGTTAGAACAAGTAGGACAGTGGTTCGAAGTAGTCAAGGCCTGTCTTTGTGTCACCTGAGGTGCCTGCAGTCAATATAGAAATGCCAGTGTGTGACAGATGGGCAAAATAGACACTGGCCTGATGAGGTACGTAAATGTGTGGGGGAGTCAAAGGGGCTTTTTGCCTGATGGTCTTCTTGTGTACTCATTTAACTATGCCAGGAAAATTAAAATATTATTATACAGATTTACCAGAGCTGGTCAAAGTGTACCTGTCAATATTTAATTGGACTGTCACGTCTACTTATTTTCCAGTTAGTTATCAGCTGCACTGTCCTTTTGTCTCCAGGCGAAGCAAGTTGTTTACCTCCTGACAGCTACGAGACCGCAGCACCTAGCATCCACATCCCAATCATATACTCATTAGGCTACTCCTGGCACTCTAACCCTATGAGAAAGTTAGGGATGTCAGGAGGAGCAAGGGGTAAGGTCAAGGTAAATAACAATGTCCCTTGTAAAAATGCTAAGCTTAGCTAAGGAAAGGTTTAAACGTTAGTAAATAATTTTCTACTATACCAACAGTTCCTTTAATGCTAAAACATACTGGAGCTTAATCTGACAAGAGATTCTAAAGAATTCAATACTTAACAGACATGAAGTGCAATGTTTCATATAGGTGCCAGCTTGCATAAAATGCTATGAAATAAAATTCCCAGGGGGGGGTTATTTTATGACCCCCCCAACTTTGCTCAATACAGCTTACTAGGGAAGGGAGATAGATCACACTACTTACTTAATGTTGATTCCTTAATTCCTCACATGTAACAGACAGGATTAAGTCAGGGATATCAAGAAAGACAGAAAAAATAAAAGTACGGATATCAGAGATAAAGACAGAAAAAAAGTTCATTGTGAAGACTCCTTTTATTTAATGAAGAGAACACAGCAATGGCCATAAAATCTCTGGCCTCTAGGGGAAAAAAAAATATCCATCCATCATATGTACTTTAATCCCATCAAGACCAGTGCTTTTAAGCTATGGTACCAGGGCAATTTGTGTCTTTGTGGTTTCTTTCTTTAACTGCTATTCCCTCTCTCATTTAGTGTACACACACATACACTCCCTGGACACTTTATTAGGTACACATGTTCAATTGCTTGTTAACACAAATAGCTAATCATCCAATCACATGGCTGCAACTTTAAACGTGACATGGTTGTTGGTGCCAGACAGGCTGGTCTGAGTATTTCAGAAACTGCTGATCTACTGGGATTTTCACGCACAACCATCTCTGGGGTTTACACAGAATGGTCTGAAGAAAATATCCAGCGAGCGGCAGTTGTGTGGAAGAAAACGCCGACTATTGTTGCTGACCATGTCCACCCCAGTGTATGACCACCGCGTAGCCATCTTCTGATGGCTACTTCCAGCGGTATAATGCACCATGGTCATATGGTCTCAAACTGGTTTCTTGAACATGACAATGAGTTCACTTTACTCCAATGGCCTCCACAGTCACCAGATCTCAATTAAATAGAGCACCTTTCGGATGTGGTGGAACAGGAGATTCGCATCATGGGTGTGCAGCAAATAGGTGATGCCATCATGTCCATATGGACCAAAATCTCTGAGGAATGTCTCCAGCAGCTTGTAGAAAGTATGCCACAAAGAATGAAGGCAGTTCTGAAGGCAAACGGGGGGTCCAACACTGTACTAGCAAGGTGTACCTAATAAAGTGGCCAGTGTGTGTATATATTTTATTTTTTCCAGGACAGATAGGTCCTTTCAATCTCAGAGACAGAGTGCAGAGACACATATGCACTACCTTTGTCATCTGACTGTAGCTGTGCCTATGATTGGCTGTGGCATCGATCACATGCACAGAAGCACAGGGGATCAGCTGTAGGTTGACTGCTTTGGTCACGGAGCAGTCTGCTACTGCAGTAACTCTACGACTACAGCGAAGTGAGTCTGTTTTTTGATCACGTATCAGGTACATCATTGATTATCTACAGACATCTTTTTGGTAGAGGTGGGGTGAATGCATCTGACTCCCCCCCGGAATTCCCTCTACGCATTTGCCCTCCTGCATGTGGAAGAATACTGGTATTCTATATATGAGTCATGTTATTGACCTTAGGTCCTTACACTACTATCGGATATAGATGTTTATAAATAAAGTATGGACTGTCTATGTGCGAGTTTCCATATAGCAAAACAGGAACCTATGATGTAAGACAGAACTTGTGGTTTAACCTGTTTATGCTTCAGTAAGGGATATGTTAAATACGCCCCTATAATAATAACTGCTGACTATTAAGAAATGTTTGTTATGTATCAACCCCTTTTTAGATGGGTATAAATATATGTGCTTGTATGCAATAAAAATCAGATCTTATTATACATACACTCCTGTGTGATTTCTCTCTAGCTGCTCGATAAAGATATCTATATAATTTGGAACCCCAAGGTACAGAAGTACTCGGAAATTCTCCAACATCCCAAACCCCAACTTTCAGCATTACAGGAGATGCTAGCTTTCATGAGAGTTTCAGGGGAATGAGACCACCGGCTCGCAAATAAACCAATCCCATTTATTTCTTGGGACCCTGTGGCATGCTGCAGTTTTATAACCAGTAAAGAATTCATACTGAATTACTTTAGCATGCAATATTTGCTGATATAGCGTTGTTAAGGGATACCAACTTGAAAAGTAGCAAATTTGGCAAATATGACACATTTATTGGCAGAGTTGAAAGATATTAAAATGACCAAAACAAAAATTAGTATTCCCTTTTAACAACTAACTTTCCCTGTTTTTAAACGTTATCGTATACATTTAAAATTGAATTCTGCAGTGGAAGAATATTCACAAGTGAAGTTGTTGTTGTGACAAAACTGAGCAGATCATAAAGCTTAGAAGAGAAGTAAACTATTAGAAGTGAAGCAATATGCTGAGCATGCAAAGTTATGTATCATGACCCCTCAGAAGACCTTGGCTTTACTCTTGGTTTTATTATCCACCTTTCTTCCCAAAGCTAAATGTGGAACAGGCCATCGGCTGTAGGATGGCACTACAAAGGTGAATAAAACGCAGGAAAGCAAACATCTGCTGCATTAGATGGAAATGTAGTTTACTTGTGGTGATTAAATCCAATAGAACCCATGTTTAGGTATAATTTTTTACATGCTGTGTTCACTGGCCCTGTCCACACAACGCCTTACCATGCCCACCACAGGTCAGGTGCGTATCTATGACCAGCACATATGGTGCGTTGATGTAAGGGTTAAAGTAACAGAAAGGAATCAATGACTCCGATTTATTTCAAGGTGCCACCTTGCACCGTGAAATCAATGTGTGTAATGACCAGAAGACAATATTCTCACCCTAAATGAAGCAGAAGTGGAAGCTGTACTGAAACAGCCTAAACAAATTAAAAGGTGACAATATGGACAAATCTGCTTCCTGGTTATAGGGATACTTATATTACCACTGACTGGTATGATCTGTATATAAAACAATTATGAAATTGCAATGCTATGTATTTGTGTTAAAACTCATAATACGCTTATGTTTTGTGTTGGATTGTAGCTTTAAAGAGATGTATAGGTCAAACATGCAAAAGGAATGTCCACTATACCTAGTTCTAAAACTAAAAGGTGACTCATACATTTTACTTACCTCTGGGTGTCTGAAATGCACCACCATGCCCAAGCCCATCCTCCATACACATATTGCTTTGTATCAGAGCCACAGCAGCCACCTAAAATTGGAAAGAAAAAATAGACTATTCGTACTGTACAGAAATACTTCCCTAAACCTACAGTACAATGTACCTGAAATCACAAAAATGAAAAAATAAAAACACTCATTTTATTTGAAAAACATTTTACTTACCTATAAAACTAATTTTAAAAAACTGTTAAATAGATTCTACTATTTGTCCTGAGTTTAGAAATACCCAATGTTTTTATGTTTTTTCGCCGAGTTATTGGGCAATAAGTACAAATAGAGTTTCTGCTATTTCAAAACCATTTTTTTTCTCCAAATCTTGTCATTCTGTTCCATGTGTTATTTCGGGTATCTTTGAATCCAGCCAATGCAGTTTATGTTTTGCATTTTTGAAAACCAGACACCCCAAGGTATTTCAAATGATGGTATTTTTACCATTTTTATGGTATGGATTTACAGCTCCCGGTATCCATCACCATCAAACAAGACCCCAATATGTGTTCAGCAATATCTCCCGAGTACAGGAATACCCCAATGCATGGGTTTGTCAGGTTGTTCAGGAGGTAAAATACCACATTTGGGAAGTGCGCACTTTTTACTTTGGAACTTTGACATCCGATCCTACTGCCCCCATGTCCTAAGCGGGCAATCTTTGAAGCCGGCTAATTAAATTTACCCCATTAAAACATGTATTTTTCTTTTTAAACTAGACACCCCAATGTATTTCAAATGCTAGTATTTGCATGCATGAGTTTCTACCACCAACCTTTGCCAAAATGAGTGGTAGTAATTTATTAAACTTCAGGTATTATTTATTGTTTTATATAGCGCCATCAAATTCCATAGCGCTGTACAATAGGTATGGATTCCTGATATATGTCACTGTCACACAACACCCCAACATGTGTTCGGCAACATCTCTTGAGTACAGAGATCTCACCCGTGCCTGTGTTTGGCTGCTTGGGGGCCAAGACGCCACATTTGGTCAGTCTGTGCCTATGCCCTATATTTGGACCCGGCCACTCCAATTTACCCCATCAAACCATTCCTTGGGTATTTGAAATTCTGTTATTTTAACTCTTTCCACATAAGGTTCTGTGGGAAGCGTAGCATTGTCCAAAACGTCTTGTGAAATCTTAATGCTTCAGAATACCTTCACTGGAAGTAAGGGGTCCAACCCCTGAAAAACAGCCCCATACCATTATCTGCCCCTTACAGTCAAGCAGGTAACATTCTCCTGCAATCCACCAGACTGTGATTCTCCCTTCAGACTGCCAAACAGAGAAGCGCGATTCCTCACGCCACAGAACACCTTTCCCCTGCTCCAGAGCGCCGTGGTGGCGGCACTCCACCCGACATTGTACTTGGTGATGTGAGGCTTGTATGCTGCTGCTCGGCCGTGGAAACCCATTCCATGAAGCTTCCGCTGCACTGTTTATATGTTGCTATAAAATGCCAGTGGAAGTTTGGAACGTCCCAGCTATGGAATCAGCAGAGCGTTGGCGTCTTACACACCATGCACCTCAACACTCAGTGACCCCACTCTGACTTATTGCAAAGGTGGCATCATATCGCAGTACCATGCCTGAATTCACGCAGCTCTTCAAGAAGACTCACTTTTTTCACAAATGTTTGTAAATCCAGAGTGCTTGGCTAGGTGCTTCATTTTATACACCTGTGGCAACGAGCCTGCTTAAGACATCTGAAAGCAATAATTAAGCGGTGGGTATATATATACATAGACATTCATGTTAACAATAGGCGCACTCGCAGGACTTCATATTAAACGTACAAAAATATTAATTTAGGTCATATCAACGTTTCGGTCTCCTACACAGAACCTTCACCAGGACGTACCATGAGGTAGGAGACCGAAAAGTCGATATGACACAAATTAATAAACATTTTTGTACTTTAATATGAAGTCCTGCAAGCGCTCCTGTTTACTTTATGGATGTCTAATTGTGGTCGAGTATCAGCATATATATTCTGTTACCAATATCCATTAATTTCATTAATTATCCAAGGTCAAATGTAAAATATTTAAAAATGTCTTGCTTCCATTATATCAGTTCACAATAGGGAAGTACGACCAGATAAACAAGGGGGATTTTCCAAAGCGTACAGGTTTATTACACATGACATTTAGCTCACCAACAGTTATGCAACTGCATTCCTCATAGTCAACAGTAATGTAAGTTAGTAGTGACAAAAAAGAAAATGTTTCATCTCATTTTGTTCCAATAAACTTATTTTACCTCAGGGCTTGACAAATTTGTTTTAAATCTAGGACCCAGCTAAAAAAAGTTAAGAGCCAGGACTTTTTTTGCCCTACACTCACACTTTGCCCCAGCACCTTGCCCTGCACCCACACTCTCACACTTTGCCCCAGCACTCAATCTCGAGTTATTGATTGCTAACACCAATCACAGTCCTGCCCAGACATACCCAGGTTCCAGCATGTACTGGCCGACTTGGCATGATAGGAGTACATGCTGAAACTTGGCTTGCTGCTGACCCCCCCCCCCTTGTGTATTGATGCTGCACATCACTTAGAGCCCCATGTACCATGCCCCTCCCCCCACTTACACAACCATGCTATCACACACACACACACTCATTCATACACCCTCCTTCACACCCTTACCTGCACTGCAGTTCTCTCACACGCAGACTTCCATAGGGGCCCTGCTGCTTCTAACTCTCTGCACTGGGAGGAGGAACAGAGCAGTCATGTCACTCCTCTGGTTTCCTGCTTCCTGTGGCCAGCACAAGAGACGCTGCTTGCACATTGAGAACAACTCACAGCTGAGTAGTGCGGCCCCTGTGGGCATTTTGCCGAATGTGTTTTTCGGCCACCGGTTTGGCTCACAAACACCTAGGCGCCAGGACAAAATTATCATGGCGACCTGGGATTTGTCGAGCCCTGTTTTACCTGCAGACCTGGAGGCGGCCCTTGTTGTCAATTTCCACACACTGAGCGGGTTCTTTTTTGGCATTGCCAATGAGGTCTGTTCATCCACAAACTCTCATTACTCACAATGTCTCATTACGTGGTTTAGACTGAGCCCTTCTAACTCTTTACCATAGGCAGTGTGATACAGAGTTAGGGTGTAAATCGGGCTAAGACTACAACTTTAAGACATTTTTATTTTGATATCAGTAATATTAAAATGGTGGGAGTTCCCCTTTGACTTCTACAAACTCAACAAGTCTGCCGACACACCGCGTTGACACATATATTCTGTCCCGGTTACCACAATGCCTTTCCACACGATTTCCCTCCAACATACCGTATATTCCGGCATATAAGACGACTTTCTAACCCGAGAAAATCTTCTCAAAAGTCGGGGGTCGTCTTATACGCCGGGTATACTTACTTACCGAGCCGGGGATCCCGCACGAAGCCACGAATCTCTAGGGGAGGGGCGAGTGGAGAAGCCGCCTCCCCTGGGCCGGTCTTCAGGGCCACGCCGAGGTAGGTGCAAGATCACGACCTCCCTCTAACTAGCCCAACATTAGGGAGCTCGAGGTCTGGCACTTTAGACCTTGGCTTCCCTGCTCCCTAATCACTACGCGACGGCTATTGATGCTGAGCGCGGGGATGACGTCATGTCCCGGCGCTCGGCATCAATTGCCGGCGCGTAGTGATGAGGGAGCAGTAAAGCAGAGGTCTGAAATGACAGACCTCGCGCTCCCACAACTGGATGGAAGAAAGAAGATAGAAGATGAGAAAGGTAAGAGATGGGGAGAAAGGGGTGTGAGTGCAGTGTATGTATATATGTTGGTGTGAGATGGTCAGTGTATGTGTATATGTGTGTGTGTGTGTAAGAGCAGTGTAGGTATATGGTGTATATACACACACACACCATATATATGTGTGTGTGTGTAAAGGCAGGGGTGTATGGTGAGGGCAGTGTATAAATGTGTATGTATGGACAGGCGTATGTTAGTATGTGTAGATGTGTGTGTGTGTGTGTGTGTAAGGGCAGTGTATGTATGTATATGTCTGTATAACAACCAGCCAATCACCGGTAAAGTACATCGCTTGCCGTGATTGGCTGGTTGTTGTATGCTGGGTAGAGGGGTAGTCTTATTTGGCGAGTATAGCCCAAACTCTATATTTTAACTGGAGAAGTTGGGGGTCGTCTTATGCGCCCAGTCGTCTTATACGCCGGGATAGAAGGTATTTCTCACTGGGGCAATCCATTATGAACATCATCAGCAGCATAGGTTTTAAATGCTAATACCATCAACAGATAAATGGAAACAGAATTCTTGTAATGTGTTTAAATAACAATAATGCAATACTGAGTGGGTACGAGGATAGAAATATTATAAACTAAGGTTTTACTTGGAATTGGAGTAACGGACTTTCTCTAACTTTATGAACATATAATCTCACCCATTTGAATGTCTCTAAAATGCTTTATAAAATGTCTTTCAGCAAGACAAAAAAATAGAGTAGTTCTAAAAAAGTCCGTGAAATATCTATTCATATGACATCTTCAAAAAGACATCAGGTGGTACCTTCATTTACATACAAATCTGTTAAAAGGAAGGCATAGAGAGCGTAACATGTTAGTCAGGTATAAAAGATCTTACGTGAGGACATCCTACAACCCTTCATCATCACCTCCCAGATGCTCCAACACAGGTAACACAATCATCCTTATTTCCACAACTTTGATTCTCCTATGTTTTATTTTTTATTTTTGTGCCTGTATCTTTTATGATGAAGGGTGAGGCTAAAGCGGAAGGTAGCTCTGAAGTTCTACACATGATACTGTGGTAAAACTACATTAAAACGAAAATGACAGCTGTCAAAACCATAATGTGTTATCCAAGCACAGACCAACCTCTCTCTTCTAGACTCATCACACGCACACGTCCATAGGTTTCTTGGAGGGCACAAGCTTCATAAAAAGAGTACCGAGGAGGATGATCATGGTGCATCATGCCCAGGGTCACTAGGTGGCTTGCAGCAGACTGAAACCAGAGGTCTCCCTACAACCCAATACTATTAAACTGCAGTCCCAGCAATCACCTTCCCTCTTGTGAAGTAGTGGGACCTAAAATATATTTTTTATGATAAGTGGGTTACAGGTTTCCTACACAGATACACTATGAATACATCTAAATCAGTATGTGTATTTAGATGTCTCTATAGGGTTTTCAATTTGAGAATGATGAGCAGCTTGTGTATGTATGTTATATATAGACATTTTACTATCTTTGATCTATTAAAAGGCCAATTATGCAGCGCATCTTACAATACCCACAGTGAAACAGTATGACAAAACTAGAACGGTACATTAGGCAAGGGGGGCCCTACTCACATACATGTATAATAATATATTATATATATATTATACATACATACAAACACACACAAACTTACATTGTCCAAGGCTCACCCCTTTTGCTTTGATTTAGTATGAGAAAGAGTTAAATCTATATGCCATGTTGTGTACACAAACCTGCCATTGCATGAGTTTTGTATCCACTGTCCATTAGACCACACCTAACACACATCAGAAGGCTGTCATCTATCGGTGCTACCACAATGCTGTATTACAGCGCTTGCAAAGCGGCACTTAAAGGGTCTTCAAGTATATTTTCCAGATAATAAATATGATTAGTGAACACTGAGCCAGCCCTGCCACTCCCTGCAGATCCTCACTGCTCAGCCTGCACAGCCAGCTGCTAGGGAGCTCCCAAAAATAACTGATGCCCACACACATTTATACATTACATACATATATATACACATACGTTATATATTCTCATTTACAGAACTCGTGATGCAGAAAGCAACACCATGAAACACAAACACACCCCACAAGGATGGCAAACACACACATACGAGTATGTAAACAACCATGATTACAATACACACATAACCATTAACTCTCCATGCAGAATAGGGAAGGTTAATAGATAACACTGCGCAAGGCACGGACCTATAGGCCCTCAATGAGTTAAACGAGCCATTTTCTGCCTGCAGGCATATAGAATTAAAAGTTTCAGTATGTGTTTGCGGGAAACACCATTTACCGCATTACTTGGCGCAACCTGTTTCATAGGGTCAAGAAATAACCGTTTCCGGGAACCCTCACATCCCCTCATGGTGGGCAATGACCCGGAGCCCCCGGTTACCACTCCTCACCTGACACTACCAGGGCTTCGTTGGGCCCTACTGTATGACAGTTCCCCATGCTCGTTGCCGTGGCCTGCTTCAGTGCTTGCTTGCTGTAATAAGTCCGCCACCACCCTCCAGCTCCCCTTCCCCCAAAAAACAATAACAAGCAATCCGGAGACAACGTAGATACAACCAGCACCAGGCGGAGTCCGAATCCTCAATAACCGACCTCCTTCCCCCCAACTGTCTCCACAAACGGGGCGTGTCCTTGATATCAGTTACTACTGGCTGGCTAACGGGGATGGGATAATGAGCGCCATGCAAAGATGAAGTTCAGTGTGGGCGTGGCTTCCAGGATTAACCAATAGAATAAAAAAGGACTGACGCGCTTCAGTTTCTCTCACTGTACCAATGTGTCGTTGGAGAGATTAACCTTTTTCTTGCTGAGAGTACGGTGACCAGATAAAGGTCCCAGCAAACGGTGGCGGGAAGCTCCACACGGTAGTAACCGAGCTTGTGTTTAGGCGGAAACGTGAGGTTTAGGTACGGGGTCGAGGTCGGGAGCAATTATGTTGTGGTTGTCTATCAACAACCACTGGGAGGAGATGCTTGGGGCCAGCCATTTCGTTGAGTACATTTCACGTCATCACCGACGTTGCAATCTCTTTGCCTAATATAATACGAATTCTGGGCGCCTATTGGAGCCTTTAGTTGATTTTGATACTTTTTATTGCGCCATTAAAAAACATGTAACGTTGCAAAAGGACTGTGCAAAAGTTTTAGGCAAGTGTGAAAAATGGACATGTTAATAGTTTATTTATAGCATTTCACAAAATGCAAAGTGAGTGGAAAATCTAAATCAGTGTTTGGTGTCCACCATTTGCCTTCAGAACAGCAGGTCGGTTCTAAACATCAGATGTTGAGATGTGGGGACCATACCATCATTTGATGTCACCCTCCCATAAGTGACAGCTGTCAGAGAGAGTGTCATCCGGAGTTTAAATTATCAATAAAAACGTTTAATTTTTTTAAAAATATTACAACCTGATCACTTATTTGTGACACGATGAGTCACTGATTATTAATTGGTCTCACCGATCAATGCCAGTCGTCTGAATCTGTCACAAGTGATCTACATGGTGATTTTCTTTTTAACCCCTTAAGGACCCATTGAAAACCATGCATTTTGAGCTCGTAGATGTACAGGCTTTGTCATTAAGGGGTTAATTTAATAATATAGATTTCATTTATATATTTTTTTAACCTAGTAAATGCAATGTGACCACTGATTATTGACCCCTTAGGTCACCGATTAATAGCCAGTGACGAAATCAAATAGTCATCCCTATCACAACACTATACAGTAACTGCAACCTTACCCTAACATCTAACCATACCTAACACTATACGCTAACAGGACCCCGGTGCTACCCATTGCAGTCTCCCCTATGCCCTAACCTAAGTGCTAGCAATATTCAGTAAGCTGCTAGGTAAGGTATTTGCATTCTAGTTATTTCTGAGACACTAAAAACACATTTGAAGAATTAGCACCAAACCCAGGGAAGGATCGACTCCAAACATTTTTTTTAAATGCTACAAACCCAGGGAAGGAACTTTAACAAAAACAGTGCCATGTGTAACTTGTTAGATTTAGGTACACTAAATAAGTTAGTGGGAAATCACAGTTGAATAAACTCATAGCAAAAACAAGAACATTGGTCTAGTTGTTTTTGGAAAATATTGTAAAATAAACCTGGACTTTAAGAGGTTAATTTTACATAACAATCCTTGTAATCTAACATCAAAACCAGCCCCCTGATAGCCTTCTATCATATGAATGCTCTCCTGGAAGAGCAGCTGCACTTTAGATATGTCAGAATTAAATAAAATATCATTTAACGCTCAACTTTCAGTGCCAGTGATTGTCAAGTCTGGAGGATAACCTTTTGTTGTTTGAAGATGGAACCCAATGGCAAGGACCCAAAAAGTTGTTCAGGTAGTACCGAAGCGTCACAACAGGAGGAGTAGACATCACAACAAGAGGAGTAGACAAGTCGTAGTTGAGGACAGAACCTAGGTCGAGGCTGGTAGCAGGTAGAGTAGTCAAAAGGATAGCTAAGGTGAGATACCGAGTAATCCGTAATTGGGGAGCAGGAACCAGGAACCTGGGACAGGTGTAATAACGCTAGGATATCTCTGCACAAAGGCTCAATAACCTAGCACTGAATGTAGTGTGCTGAGGGTTCAAATACTTCCTCGTTTCCAGGGCATGCCTCCATCTCCATTGGGGGATAGGAGAAGGAGCCGTGATCTAAAGGCTCCTATAGGATCAGGTGATACTGGAGCGCAGGTGTCGGTATCCCTTTAATAAGATTAAGCGTCTGCCATCTTGGATGGTGTAATGCATGAATCCGCTGGTGGAATGCATGCGTCCACCATCTTGGATAGTGGAACGCATACACTCGCCATCTTGGATGGTGGAACGCACGCGTGTACAGTTCCAGGCTCATCAGGGACCGGCATTGACACAGAGGAGAGGACCCCTGCGTGGGACCTTGAGACAGGTAGAATCCGGTTATGGGGGTCGCAGACCCGAAGACCGCGAAAGTGATGATATACACACACACTTTTGCAATTTTTATTAGGGCTGCTTTCACAGGATGGGTGCTGCTGCCAGAAAAAAATTCAGATTATGTTCTGCAAAGTCTGTAACACACTTCACCATACAATATTTTATTGTATTGGGTTGCAGTGCTGGGGATTTCAAAAAAGAGTTTTTTATTTCTATTAATAGAAGCATGGATTATTTGGAAGCTTGTTAAGATTTGTTATGTTTAAACATGTTTTTTTTCTTCTTTTTCATAGAAACGCCAGACATCACCCATGTTAATATTTCAGTTTACAGCATGATCTAGTACATTATCCTTCAATAAGCAAAAATGTTTCCATATTTTGTGTTTTCCCAAGGGTAGTCATCATCATCGTTAGCACAGTAGAAATGTCCTCAGATTATGTATCATAGGATTGATGGGGTAGGTTTATTCTCTTCTCCAAGGAGCCATATTTACTTCTGCGAAGGTCATCTAAGGAAGGGAGTGTTGTTGTGATGCTCCCTCAAGATTGACAGCTTGCGAGCAGGGCTCTCTCCACCTAATGTATCGGTTTGTCTTAGTCTGTCAATTCTCGTCTTGTTATACCCCTTATATATTGTAAGAAGTGCTGCTTTAATTGCTGGCACTATATAAATAAAAGATAATAATAATAATGCTCTGATTTGACGTGTTTGGCCCAGTGCCTAAAGCTTTTTGTGAGTTTGTTGTCCTTGTCAGTAAATGTGTGTTGGACAGGGCCGGATACAGAATGAAGAATGTAGGCTGCTAATTGTATTTTTAACAGTTCTCCCTTGGTAATGTTTGTAAAATTGTAAAAAATAAATAGGGCAAAAAGACTGCATTGCTCTGCGTGACGAGATGTCCCTGGCTCAGGAGACGCCGAATCTGTTATAAAGGTTTAGAATTAACTGGTATTTTCACTCCAGGAAATAAATGGCTCTGGAATAACCATAGCTATACAGATTAAAATAGCACTCATTCCTTACATTCCATTGGTCCTTGTTTCTTTAAATCCTAATTTGCCTTCTGATATTAATTCCTATAGGAAAATTCTGATTTGTTATTTATTTTGACATATCTGTAATTACTATATAGTTTAATACTCTCAGTCCTGTTGGATTCTTTAAACATTAACCCTTTAATGCCCCATCATGAAGATTCAAGGGTCCAACCCTGAGAGTCCCTAGGTGTGCCCATATGTTTGGCAGATTATTGTAAAACCCGCTTCTGAGACTAATAGCAAATAATTGTAGTAGCGTAATACACACAACCTATTATTCTTTTGCGAACTACACACATATAAAAGCCTTCTATTCAGCATAGTCCTGCTGCTTCTGGCTTAGCTTGGCTAATTATTTAGAAAACAGCAGGACTCGGTGTAAATTGTATAATATTATATAATACAATATTAATGTATAATTCATCATACGCACAGGCGGCTCGTCTCTGGTTATATTCTAAGCTGGAATGTTATTTTCTCTGTACTATTGTGTCTCAAACTGGTTTTCCTAGTTTTTTTGTTGCCTTTTTAGAGAGCTCACAAACAAAGCCACTTGCCCAGTGAGTTTTGGACACTGTTCTTTACGCCTCAGTTATATGTATTTTTTCTGCAGTTCCTGGTTTAGATAAAACAAATATCTATGGTAATCCTTTGAAATATACTGAAATCTATTTGATGGTCACGTGACTCGCACCTTTCATTTCGAAAAAATGAAGTGGCTGGGAAATGGCCAAGAAATAAATGAATAAGAAAAAAACAGATTACTGTTCCTTTAAAGAGATGGCAATTTAAATTGTGATTCTGTTCCGAAAGCACAATATTACACTAAAAGGACATTTGCTTGGCAACCAGGAATTTTATAAACCTTGCTTTCTTTTGTCAGGAATATCTTGACTTGTTTGAGGTTGCCTTAAAATTGGCAACGGCAACTACCGTATATTCCGGCGTATAAGACGACTTTTTAACCCGAGAAAATCTTCTCAAAAGTCGGGGGTCGTCTTATACGCCGGGTATACTTACCGTACTTACCAAGCCGGACTGGAGAATCACGTATCTCTAGGGTAGGGGCGAGCGGAGAAGCTGCCTCCCCTGGGCCGGTCTTCAGGGCCGCGCCGAGGTAGGTGCAAGATCGTGATCTCCCCAACTAGCCCTGATCAGCGGGCGCCCGATGTACAGGGCTGGTTGGGGAGATCACGACCTCCCTCTAACTAGCCCAACATCAGAAGCTCGAGGTCTGGCACTTCAGACCTCGGCTTCCGTGCTCCCTAATCACTACGCGACGGCTATTGATGCCGAGCGCGGGGATGACGTCATGTCCCGGCGCTCGGCATCAATTGCCGGCGCGTAGTGATGAGGGAGCAGTAAAGCAGAGGTCTGAAATGACAGACCTCACGCTCCCCACAACTGGATGGAAGAAAGAAGATGAGAAAGGTAAAAGATGGGGAGAAAGGGGTGTAAGTGTATGTGTCTATATGTTGGTGTGAGATGGTCAGTGTATGTGTATGGTCAGGTGTGTGTTTGTAAGCTGGTGTGTGTGTGTGTATATATATATATATATATATAAAAAAAAATCTCTGCCTGTGTTACAAGAAAAGATGATGATGTATTTCCCCTGTGACCCTTGTCAAGCTATTCCAGGGAGTTTGTATAGACAGCTTGCAAATACCTGGCTACCACCTTTCTGTTAGAGTTTTGATTTCCATGTATCCCTTTTCCCTTACGCTAGTTTGTTAAGTGCGTCCTTTTTTGTATTTTTGAAACGTCATCCCATTTGCTGTATATTGTAAGCATTCCTCTTAGGTCCAACAGCCACACTACTAGCATAGATATAAGATACCCCCAGCCTCTGCAGTGTCTGACACTAATTTCCTGACCTTATCCATTCTTTTCTGTAACAGATCTGTACAGATTCAATTTCTGGTGATTGAAGAAACATATTGTAGCGTAAGCTTCCTATTGCAACACTGACTAGTTTACAAGATTGTAGGATGCATGTTCTTCTGAAACATTTCTGAATTTTACAGTTATAAAGCATTCACTGATTATGCAAGATCCGTTTACGATTTTTATTTTACAATACCTGCAATGAAATGCAATAAGATGGAGGAAATATAGAATAAAACGTGGTGGGAAAGCTCTCTGTTACAAGTTTAGTGTATCATTATCATTATGACCAGGTTTTATGGGAGTGCAACTGGTGTCATGAGAATGGGGGGGCTGCTTAGTCATTATGAACTTGTAGCACCTCCTCAGATAAGATGGAGTAGGGGATCCTGTGCCACAACCTGCCCCATTGAGCTACAGGACTTCACCGTGCTCCGCTGCTCAGTGGGCTGATGAGAGATCAAAGACCTCCCTTGTACACAACCCATTTCCACTACGGAGATCTGAGACACTACACCAGGCCGTGATGCATGTTAGGAAGGTTCGAGGTATGCCTGGGTTGTCAGGGGGCCTGGAACATTAAAGAGCAACAACGATGCTTTAGGTTTAATGTTGCCCTCCTTATAATGGTACTTCACAAATTGGCAAAAAGGTAAAACCAAACAATTTTGAACAAACATAAATTGTCACCCAAGCCTTCTTGCTTGCTTCCTAAATCACGGGAAGACTTGATTTCACAGTTCTTTTCATTTGGTTGGAATAACCGGAAATTCTCAGCTTTGAACCCAGATGCACGTTTTTCTTTGCAGGAGATAAAAGTGGGAGAAAACATCCTTTTCCAAAAGAAAGGCCTGTTTCACCCACATTAAAGACAACTTTAGGAAGATAGCTGCCTCATCCAACGATGGTTTTCAGAGTTGCAGGAAATTCCTGGGTTGTCTATATCAACAATAGCTGCTTCACCAAAAATATGTGTGCTATTATTATCTTTTATTTTTATAGCACCAACAATTTACACAGCGCTTCTTACAATACATACATTCATGACAGAACTAGAACTAACGGACTAAGACAAGCCAATACATTAGGTAGAGTGAAGGATTGTGTGTTTTTCTAAAACCTCAAGCCAACTTTTGCTGGTTGTAAATGTTTTTTTTTTGTATGCCTTTTTCTTCCTGAATACACGTGTGAAGATGCATCTTGCCTTTTACATTATCTATTCGTTTAAGGCCATGCTCTATTGCGCTTGATTATCCACCCGAATACTAAGCCTACAGGTGCTTCTTTCTTTACAGCTATCAGTCGATGATGTCTCTGACTGTGCTCTTTACCTTTAATCAGTTAACTCTAATGCCGGCACTCATCATAAACTGACTTTGGTTTCAGATCTTTACAGTTGTTATTTGCATAGGTTTCAAAGATCTTATTGTATAGTGCTGCAGAATATGATGGCACTATATAAAAACAACAATCCTATCCAACAGCACACATCCTTAGCCACTGCATCTCACAGCCAAGATTTGTTGCTGCCTTGCCAATTTAGTGTTTTCGTTCATACAGTAACCCACTCAGATTCTCTCGGATCAGCAGGAACTACTTCCTATTTCTAAAAACTCCTTTTAGAATTCTCAGTCTCTGATTGCAAGCAATGGCCGGGCTCGGAGAAAAAGCAGCACCTTAAGGGTGGTGGCCACTAAATTACATGCGGGCCACATTATGTTTTTATACTCTGGCAGCATGGTGCCGAAATAACATACATTGTACTATGCCCGTGCGCATATAAAATGACCACATGAAAAATGATCTGATCAATAGCAATGAATGAAATTGGACCTTTCCACTGGTTGCTAGGTGTGACGGCTCAGGGTTAATAAGTGCCGTCTGTGTTTATTGTTGTGTTTTTTTCCCTCTCATGTACTGCCCTTCCCACGGACTTTAACCCTGTACAGCCTGGACACCATCAACCCCACCGGAGCACCTCTTTCATGGAGTTAACCCACGGGGGGGTGGGGTACGAACCAGGGGTGGTTCGGAGAGGGAGCCTCCTACGGATCCCCGGTCGCTGGGGCTGCCAGGAGAGCGGAGATCAGCCGGCGTGGTTGTCGTACGCACGCCGGCTACCTCGCGGTCCGTCCCAGGGAAACTTTGAACCGTTGGCGCTCGGGGTCCCTTCGACCAATCGCGTCGCTTTTTGGATAGGATACCCTCAGAACGCCGAGCTATCCATTGGTACACCAGGATCACCACCGCCCCCTCAGGATCACCCTGAGAACGACAGCTAAAGTTATACTGGCATTGCGGGGGCTCGGTGGCCTAAGCGTGGAGCCGGACTGTCTGAGCAGGGCGGGAAGATGTGGACATGATTTATGGTTTGTTTCTCACCTAACCTATATATAAACCAGTGTGTTTCCCAAATAAAGAGTTCCTGTTTCACCTCAATACGAGTCTCGTCTTGTTATTGAGGTAAGCCTCTGTGCTGCCCTTATCAGGGCGGTAGATCACTGTATTGCTATACTTCCGTATACTACAGTGCCGCCAAGGTTCCCGAAGATCTGTGGTTTCTGCTATCATCACTTATTGCCACCCTGTGTAGCTCAGCTTCGGTTAGCCGCAGAGGCAGAGCAGCTCTGTTGCAGCGCGTCCTCTCTTCTCGCTGTAACGCTGGTTCTGTCTGGCAGTGAAGGGGTTAATCGCTGGTGGCCATGGGGAGGAGGAAGCAACTTTTTGCAGGGTGTACCTAGTCGGGTACAGGTTTTGTCTGTCACACTAGGGTGATCGTCTTTGTACCATAATCACTTTTTATATGTAAGCCCCAAAAGGTATATTTTTGTGTAGCGCTAGTACATAGATTGAACCTAGGCTAGGCAATGTAAGGTTTTTACTATGAACAGCTGGAGGGGCACATGTTATCCAGCCCCAAGGAAATTAACGGTATCAGCTGTTTCTCAACTACATATCAATCTAAGATGCTGAAAAGGCTCAAGGAAAATCATGGAAGAAAAAGTTTGAAGCAGCTGTTGGCCTACACCTGAGCAGCTCTGGGTTTCACTAAACAGTCAAGAATGTTGCAGCCTTGTCCTTATCTGAATCTGCTTTTATTTACATTGCCTGCTAATAAGGTGGCCACACTTCGAGTATTGCAATTATTCTACATATATATAATAAAGTTGGGCTAAGTGTTAAGACTGGTACACTCATTGACTATTAAAGTGTATTATCAGTCTACTAAGTTAATTAACTTTGCTATTTTACAAGACTCCTCTTAACGTTCAGTGTCACCCATACCAGCGAGGTCTCCAGCACATGCATCGGCAAGTTTTCTAAAATCCCACCAATCTTTAACTAGTGTATAGTATGGCAGAGACAAAAAAAAAACCACATTGGTAGTCAGTCATATTAATCTTTAATAAGTCTAAAAACAAGAAGATGATTTTGATAGGTAGGGACTATGCATAAGAAATGGTGTGATTCATTTTTACGTAGGGAAAACAGTACAAAAAAACAAAAAACATTTTTTGAGGAGAAACGGCAAAACCTTTGTAAACTTCCAAACCTACTCTTCAAATGTACATTAAACATGGAGCGAGGGAGTATGGTTACTTGTTTAATATGCTGGGTTTGGAGAGAACACACAGGCACCAGTTAGCCTTTACTCAAGTTAACATTGCCAGTTGTAAAGTGTAAGATAAATCATACTTTCCTCTTTAAAGGGACACAATGGAAAGCACCTGTATAACACTGCACGTATACCATCTTTGTGTGTTCCTTTTTAACGCATTCAAATATCATCCATGCAAGCATTAATTCCAAATTGTTACTAAATATTACAAACACAGTCATAGTATAGAGGTGGGAGAGAGAGGCAGCATGCTACCACGAGGAGTGAAACACCCCAAGGTTAGGGATGTGAAAAATATGGAGAAGTGGTCTGGATGCATCCTCAACCTCTATTAGTGGTAGCAATGGTAGATCATTTTTAGGGGGCAATAAATTTAAATAATAAATAATTTAAAACATATGCAACGCACAATAGCTAGTCACTTTAAAATGAACTAATAGTCCTTTTAATGATTGTATACCCTGAAACATACTCTAATAATTTGATCACATGGCTCTCTTTAGCCTAGATTTGTGTAATGGATTCTGTTTCCAAGATATTCCTGGTTACCTAAAGCCAAGTAACCATTGTACAGTACTTTTTTGTATCCACCATATTTACGCAGCAAAACCCCACTACATACCCAGCTGCCTATCTTTACAGTACACCCGTGATTTTTTTTATCCACCCAAAACTGGAATGATTTGGTAAGCATGTGAAAAAAAAAAACATATTTTAACTTGTTCCCCTGGATAGAAAGGTTCCTGAATATGCTTTACATTTCCTGACAAATAGTAGAAAGCAGAAAGGTAGTGTATTTTGGTGTAGGTGCAAATAGCCGTGACTATTATTGTAGTCATTAGAGGTAGTTATAGTAATTCATGCCCCAGGCTGGTTGAAAAGTGATGTGACATAATTTGCTAAGGGATCTTGTTTAGACAAACAGGTTCTAGCAAACAGTAATGTTTTTGGCAATGCATTTACTTCACTAGTACCTTATAAGCAGTCTAAAAATGATGCCTGAACTTTGGAGAATTTCCAACTTTCTTTTTTTTCTTTTAAAACGGAGGCAGGGCATAATAAGATTAGGCGTTTGGATGATAAAACGTGGAGTGTTTAGTCAAAGGAGAAATCTTTTATTGGATGCAGTGTCACAGAACAGTCCACTGCGGCATATGTGACTTTACATATGTTTTCTGCGTTGGCCCATTAAAAGTATCACCTTCAACTAAATACCCCACTTTTTTTTGGACCAATACCAATGCTGTTATACTGTTTAAAATGAAAGGTCCTCTCCATCAACAAAATGGTTTAGCATCAACTGAAAACAAAGGTAAAAGCATACAGGCCAATACAGCCATAAACTAAAACACATTTCTACGTGTCTTGGTGGTTGGTATCTTTTCAAAAACAGAACCAGCTAAGTTCTTGCTTGCATAGACTGCAGAGAAACATTTGTACTGACCCAACACTAAAAAATACTGGTTCTGGTTCTATGGTCATTTAAAAATAGTATGTGCTAAGCATCCTGTTCTACAACACCTGTTGGCCCACCCAAAACTAATGGCTGAGATGACCATATAGTTGGTGAAGGGATATACAGACAAATTATAACCTGATCTCCTTCACCTAGCACAGGGGCACACTTAGTTCCTACCGCATGTATCGTTACAGTTTTAACTCATTCCACCCACCGATTATGTTTGCAGTGAATCTAATGAGGAATATTTAAGAGTAAATCCAGAGCACTGCATCCTTATGCTGCAGTCTAGAGGACTGCATTGGGAGGCGGGTCCCGTGGGTCTTGCTGGTGTTGCGGGCGGGAGCGGGCGGTCAGGCATTGTACCTGCGGGTCCCGGTAATCCCGCGCAGTCCCGCAAGGCTGCCTTCTCGCTGTCTCTTCTCTTGCTCCGCCCAGGAACAAGGTGGAGTAATGGGAAGTGATGTCACATCACGTGACTCCATTTTGTTCCTGGGCGGAGCAAGACAGGAGACACTGTGAGGGAGCAACTCGAGGGCAGCCTTGTGGGACTGCGTGGGAAATCTGCAATTCAGGTAAGGAGGTGGGCTTGATTGGCCACAAATGTGGCGGGAGCAGGCAGGATTGGCCACAAATGTGATGGGAGCGGGCGGGAGTGGAACACCCACATTGTGGGAGCAGACGGGATTGGGCAAAAAATCAGCGGGAGCGGGATTGAAAAAGCGGTCCCGCGCAGGGCTTTACTGCAGTCCTCTGAAAGAATGTGATTTGCATAGGAAGTTGTATCACTGTACAGGCATTACTTTAAGGAACATAAATTCTCACCCCAGAAAACTCTATTAGCCTTGGTAAAAAATTGATATACTGACAAATAAAGTGATATAAGAAGTTGAATTAGCCCTTGATCTTCAATGAATCGTGCTGAATTGATGGACTGCAACACAAAGACTTCTCATTAACGTTGTTGGATGAAGTCATGTGTGGTCTAACTCTCAGTTGGCTAATCCGGTCAATTCTTCACTGACTTCCCACAGCTTCTTGGCTCTGGCATCATCTCGAGCATGAGGCAGCACCTTCTGCACCCTGCAGTTGTTAAAGTAGCGGCCACTGTACATTTCTATCTCTTCTTGCACGGCACAATAGATGGACGTCTGTGCTCCATCCGTAGGTGTTCTGAGGAAGAGCCAGGCTACTGGAAACAGCAATACTTTTAACCAATGTGGAAGATTGCGTCCCAGATTAGTGAGCACCACTCCTGCAAAATGACATAATCAGAAAAGGAGAGATTCATTGAAAGCCAGCATTCACTCTTACACTTATGAAATCTAGTCACAAGTAGGGTATAAGTCTAAAGCAATACACTGGATATGACTGGAATAACACGGAAGCATATGCTCAGACTGGCCATCACTCTATACTCTATATAAATGTCTGGTCGCAAGCTGCGCGAGAATAACGACCTCTCATTTCCAGCTGCACCTACTTCAATAGCAGTGCCAGGGCCACCTCACCATCCCTAGTCCAATCCAACATGAAGCACATATGTCCACATATATATAATATTATTCCTAAACATGGGCTAGGATTAATACAAAAATGTAAAGTTGGATGAACATGATGGAAATACCCAATGATTATTTGAAGTGAAAGAGAAATTATATTATTTTATATTATTATACGTACTGCAGATGGCTGGGGAATGCACTTAAATATTTCATCATTGATCTATACAACTCACAACAGATTCAGTGTGAAAATAATAATCTTGGAAAGACAAGTGTTCCTTTTAGCTCATTAGAAATTATTTTACTAGTAGTGAATAAATCCTGAATTCATTTAGTGTTAAAGTTTAATGGCAATTTCTGAAATGAAATGGAGTGATCGGGACAGAATCAAGTTCAGAAGTTCAAGAGGGCGCCTCATTTGTCTAACTGGCACAAAATGGAAATAACACAACAAAAGGAACCAACGTTATATTTTGTACTAGTACTCAAAGTGTTAATGTTGAATAATATTACTTTTATTCGTCAACCATAATGTTAAAATATAATTGAAGAAATACATGTTGAGACAATGCAACAAGCAATATTTCTTAAACTGAGAAAATAAATGTAAAAATCTGCATATGTTCCAAAGTTACATGTTTCAATGTTATATTTAACTATATACTACTAACTATATAAAACTTACAAAACTGGTGGCTGACTCGGTTTCCATAACATACTTATACTAACATACATACACACTGAGTGTGTGTGTTAGTATGTGTGTAAGTATGTTAGCATGTGTGCATGTATATGTTACTTTCTGTGTCTATGTTACTAACTATGCGGCCAGTGGGAGCTCTTCTGCTCCCTTGAGGTTGTCACACGATGCCTATGTCTGAGAAATGACATTATATCCCTATATATCAGACTTGGTGTGCAGGGACAGAGGGAGCGCAGCACAGCCAAGAGTGGCAACGGGTTTAGAAGGGCTGCACTGGCATTATCCCCCACAATGTCCACTCCAGCCCACCAGTCGTGATCAATGTGATGAAAAGAAGTCACTCTCAGTATGCCTCAGTGGGACAATTGGTGTTGCAGTGTAACTCTGGAGCTGTAGCTTCTTCTAATTGCAGGTAATTTATTTTATTTTAATTACAATGCACTTAAATTTACATTATTTGTTGGTGAGGTTGCATGGGACACTAATGTCCCAATAAGTGTGGTCCTGCACACGTGCTTTAGTGCTCCAGTTGAAGTTACTTGGAGCTGGGCTGCCACTGAAATCAATGGGAATAGTGACAACCTATTGCTAGCCGAACTATGAAAGGTACCAAGGTGCATCAGCATTGTAAGTAGTGGTTGTCAGAAATGGGATATATTTGGGAAAAGGGGATACCATGTGCCGAAACACCTTTGTCTAGGGGTAAATAGCTTAAATCCACATGCATTTCCATGAGGTTAGGCTAAGTGTGTGTCTCATGAAATCATCTGGGGAGAAATTCCTGCCCATCTGTATTCCTAAAGTGGGGTGGGGGTTCTTTCTTGTACAGGACAATGCATTACAGAACTTGATCTGATAATCTTCTACTAGACTTTTTTGAAAATACACAAAACAGGCAATGAGCAATCGCACGTTCATTCAGTGTATTGGAAGGTTTACCTGGATGGACGGAATAGCACGTGACATCGGTCCCCAGTAATTTGTTAGCTAGCTCCCGGGCAAACAGAACGTTAGCCAGCTTGCTGTCGCAGTACGATTGCAGTGTTTCTTTCCAGCTTTCCGCAGGTGGGTTCAGGTTCTTGAAATCAATTTTTCCGTACTTATACGCTTCTGATGCCAAGACGACAATCCGACTGGGGCTGCTTTGCTTGAGACGGTCCAGAAGCAAGTTGGTCAAGAGGAAGTGGCCCAAGTGATTGACCCCAATCATCAAGTTGAATCCATCTTTAGTTTTTCCTTTGCCTTCGATACCTATAAAAAATAAGCCAATGTTGTGTTATAACAAATAGGTATTTCAAGCAAACTAAAGGTTTAATGCAGGCAGTGCGTCTTTTAATTTATTAGACAGGTCAAATAATTGTTAGCTGCTAAGAATGTAATAGATTGTCCTACTCCACCTTTGTATCCTGCGGTGAAAAGACTGGATTGACCTTTAACTGCAAGCAATCATTGTGCCTTACCTGCATTGTTGATAAGAATATCTAGTCGGGGTTCAGAACTGAGGAAGTTTTTGCAGAATGCTCTAACCGACTCAAGACTGGCCAGGTCAAGTTTCATAAAGAGCACCTCATTGTTCCCAGATATCTAAATCAAAAACATAATCCAATTTAACAGTTTCATAAATCTCCCTGCTGGTATTTATTCCATGACACAGCCACATATCAAAGAGATTCCAAATAGGGGAGGTATGAGTGTAAACGTATGCTGGTGTCACATTTCATTTACAAATGTTTTCTTCCCATAAACATGTACAAGCTATGTATGATCTTTTAACTACCTCCTGATTAAGCACACACACACACATACACACACACATATTAAATGGTTAACCACACCACTTCTTGTTAAATTCCTCCAATAGCGGAGAGGTCCCTTTAGATTTTCATGTGCCCTCTCCTTCCAAATGCATGGAGGGATTCTGGAGTATTTGCCCCTTTCCATGTCCAGAGCTCGTAGGCTTCGGATGGAACACATCTCCAATGTGCTTTATCTACCGCCAGCTACCTCCAGCATTGGCCCAGCAAGGGTCTAATGACACCCCCATGTGCATGCTCAGAAAGCGCTCCCACTTATTTCAAAAGGAGCGCCTTCGTGCGAAGGCTTGCCTGCTATAACCCCCAAAAATTGGTAGATAGAGCTGCAGCTTCTCCTAAAGGCAAATATATATAACAGGTTGCAGAATGCATATTTAAGTATGTCGTTGGTGAGGCTGCATCGGATACCGGAATGTCCCTTTTAAAAATCTTCTCCGAGAGTGATCATATATGTAAACTGCAGCGATTTATTACAAAATTAAGAAAATTGCTAGCTCTTTTAGTGCTTTATAAGGATATGGACTTTATATGCATGACACAATGATAGACATCCAAATATCTGAAAACCATATAGACCATATAAACTTGCCCTTCTTATATCGTATACGGCTGCCTCTGCGGTTTCCTTAACGCGACAAGCCAAGATGACACGGGCTCCGCGTTTGGCCATGTCCAGAGCTGTCATTTTTCCAATTCCTACATTGGCTCCTGTAACACACAAATGGCATAGGGGGAATAAGGCCATAGTCTTCCTCACATTAGAAGGCACAGCACAAGCTCAAAGCCAAATAAATGTTACTTATCTGGGTAACAAAATAATAATATGGTACAAGATACCAGGTTAAATGCTATATTTTAACCAAGGAACTCCCTACTAACTTTAGGAAGCTACTAAACTTATTGGGCAACGCTATGGGGAGAATATACTTTTTCAATGGACTAATGTGTTTTTTTTATACCATACTCATCTTAATAAAGTGCAAAGACACAAGCCTCCTTTATGAAAAATGTATGCTTCTTTACGTCTGCTTGTTGCATTGTTCCAATAGCCCATCTTGCATTATGTACATACACTCATATTGCTGCACATTGTCCACTTTATCTATATACTGTTGGTGGTGAGTATACGTGGAGGGCAGCAGTCATCATCTATAACTCTTAAAAGGCCAATGACAATGTTTTTTTTTAAAAGAATTACCTTTTTGACATTTGACTACCACAATGCATTGATCAAATCCAATTTAAAGAATAATATAATAATATTATCTAAAATAAATATGTGTAAAATGTGACTGTTAAAGGTGTGTATTGAATACTTCTATGCATTGCTGGTACTGGTATACGGTACCATTACAAACAAAGGCATTTTTATAAATTTTACTATTTTTGGAGATTAAATGAAATATGAAATGTCGTAAATATTTGCATAAACTATGCATTGATTAAAATTTCCGGTGATTAGATTGTTTTAATCTACAGCAAAAAATATCTAAAAAATAAATAAAAAATAAGATTTTTCAACTTACAAAACTATTTTAAGATCTTTTGATTCATGCAACGGTTTTAGTGAAAGTGGATATTATATAGAATTAACTACATCTGTATGCAAAATAAAGTACAGTTCTTGTTTACAGACATATCAATTCTCGTCTTGTATATATGTATTGTATTAAGCGCTGCGTAGATTGTTGGCGCTATATAAATAAAAGATAATTATAATATAAATTACTTTTCTAATACAATACAGAGTCTAGACATTTCATAATGGCGCATGCGTGACACAACTACTACTAGAATACTTGTCATAGTCCATAACATCTTATCGTCTAATCTCAATATCCTAGGAGTTACCGTCTATATTATTTTAGTTACTAATCCCAACCTCGATGGCGAACAGAATATCTTGCAAATATCTTGAAGCAAGTTCAACTTAAATGTTCCGATTTATCTCCACTGGGTAAAAAGGCAGGTCATCTTACTTCTTATGTTCTCAGGGGCCAAAGGGCCAGATGACTGACACAGAATGACACAGATGGGTGGAAGGTATTGTGACTTAGTATTAGTATTAGATAGATTGCAAGTCTTCTGGAGCAGTAAAATCTGGTTTAGATCAAAGAGCTTGCAATCTGTTATACAAAAGACCTCCAGAAAATGAATCAAAGCAATAAAAACACTCCTTCTGAAGAAATAAAGTTTAAAATAAAGCTACATAGAGTGTATGTAGAAGAAAGATGTTCATCCCAAATCCAGAGTGCGCCTCTTACCCGTGACTATGACAGTCTTCCCCTTGAGGCTGGTGTCACTCGTGCATCTTCTCCCCCGGATCCAGTTGTAGTAGACCAACACATACACCCCTACCGAGATGCCAAATGCCAGCAGGTAAGTCGCCATGGCTTCTCCCGCCTCTGAAATGTGATCAAAAACCCAGACAGAAGGTGACTGCAAGTTCGGGGCAAACGGGACTCATTATCTAAATGCGGCATGCAAGACTAAAAGGCAAATTCCGTAGGGTTAAATGTCAGTGTAACGCCATATATACATAGCTCTCACACTCAATTCCAGCTCCTGAGCGCCGAGCGATACGCCACCGTCTGCACAGAGCAACTCTCTCTTCCTACTTCTACAGGCACAAGAATCACTATGTGAGAACAGCTACAGAGCATGTACGGCGGCCGGGAGGGGACAAACCTGCTGCTTTTTCATTTTGCTCGGGAGTCGGATTTTTTTAAAACCCCCATCTGTTCTCCGTAATCCAGATCTCTGTAATCTTGTTGCGATTATGTAACTGCTTTTTGTCAGATAACTGATTAAGGTCTTTCAGTAATTCATTATGCATATAGCACTGTTTGCAGTTAAAGGGAAAGTAAATACTTTCTAACACATCTTTATATGGGCTGTGTGTGGCAGCCGAACACATATAGTATATTTTTATCTTCATATAGTAAAGATTAAGATGGCCCAGCACAGTTTTTGCAGGGAGACATGGCGAGGCTGATGTACAGGGTAATATGATATCACATAACGGGGGACTGGGTCAAGCTGAAGTGGAAGAACTCTGAGGGGTATAAATGTATGAGTGTTCTTTTGCTTAACTGAGAGTGATAGTTGAATGGAACAGTCTCCCAACAGAAGTGTTAGAGGTTAACGCAAGGAATTTAAACATGAGAGACCAAGGGCTGATTAAGGTCTGAGTCTTTAAAGTAGGAAAAGCAGACAGACTAAATGGGCCTAATGGTTCTTATCCGCTGTCAAATTCTGTTTCTATAATCATGAAATGTATAATAATATGTATAGCAGGAATAGACAATGTTGTGTAAATAATAGGTCACACTTAAAGGTTTTGGAGGCGTGCTGGTGTCTTTGCTCTTCCTTAAAGACAGGCCTGACTAGTTCTCTTTTATGTAACCTACTCCCCCCCCCCGCTCCTATTTCGTTAAATGTGATCGCTCAGGAGTTATCAGGGATCAGAGAAAGGATAGATAACATTTAGACATTATGCTCTTCCAAAACCTCTGGAAGTTAATGAAGGGGGGTCTGTCACAACTAGTGATGTCCGGATCATGAACGAATCGTTCATTTGATCCGGTTCTTTTTAGTGATCCGGATGAGTCGGTTCACTAGACTGAACGATTCGTTTGTAGCGGTTCAGTCTGTGAATCATCATGCAGCTGTAACCTGATCCTAGAGCTGTGAGTCATCTGCAGAGCACTCTGGGGTCAGGTTACAGCTCATTAATTCTCATAGGAACGATGACTCATAGAGTCAGAGAGTCGTTCAAAGAGTCGAATGATCCGAAGAGTCAAATGAACCGAAGAGTCAAATGAACCGAAGAGTCGAATGAACCGAAGAGTCGAATGAACCGAAGAGTCGAATGAACCGAAGAGTCGAATGAACCGAAGAGTCGAATGATTCGAATCTTACAGGGATCCGGATCTTACAAGGATCCGAATCTTACAGAGATTCGAATCATTCAGAGAATATTACTGATACCATACTTTTATAAATAAATACATTAATAATGTTCACACTGCCCCCAGGATTTAGATTCCCCTGAGTTTGCCCCCTTTACCTATAACTGCACCTACAGTTAACTTTATTAAATTAATTAAATTAACCCTCAGTCATCAGCATAAAATTAACCCTTATACCCCATCAACCATAACTGCCCCTGAAATTAACCGTAAAGATCCCATTAACCATAACGGCCCCTGAAATTAACCCTAAAGACCCCATTAACCATAACGGCCCCTGAAATTAACCCTAAATACTCCATTAACCATAACTACCCCTAAATTAATTGCATGTACTCCAGATAAATTACCTAATAAATTGGTATGGTTGATGGGGTCTTTAGTGTTAATTTGGGGGCAGTTATGCTTAATGGGGTGTTTAAGGATAATTTAGGGGCAGTTATGCTTAATGGGGTCTTTAGTGTTAATTTGGGGGCAGTTATGCTTAATGGGGTGTTTAGGGTTAATTTGGGGGCAGTTATGCTTAACGGGGTGTTTAGGGTTAATTTGGGGGCAGTTATTCTTAACGGGGTGTTTAGGGTTAATTTAGGGGCAGTTATGCTTAATGGGGTGTTTAGGGTTAATTTGGGGCAGTTATGCTTAATGGGGTGTTAAGGGTTAATTTTAGGGGCAGTCATGGTTGATGGTGTGTTAAGGGTTAATTTTAGGGCAGTCATGGTTGATGGGGTGTTTAGGGTTAATTTAATGGTGAGGGTTAATTTAATTAATTTAATAAAGTTAGCTTAAGGTGCAGTTGCAGGTAAAGGGGAATGTAAATCCTGGGGGCAGTGATTATTAATATATTTATTTATAACAGTATGGTGACATTCTCTTAATGATTAGAATGCCAATGAAGGCAGAGAGTCGTTCAAAGATCCGGATCTTACAATGATCCGGATCTTACAATGATCCGGATCTTACAGTGATCCGGATCACTGTAAGATTCGGATCCCTGTAAGATCCGAATCTTTGAACGACTCTCTGTCTTCATTGACATCACTGGAGGCAGGGGGGAGGATTCATAATAAAAGGGGCGGGGCCAATCGTTAGTGTGCCTGCACGGAGTTACTGGAAAACAGTAACTCCGTGCAGACACACTGAGTGATCCGAAGATCCGGATCATGAATCGGATCATTTCAGTGAACGAATCGAAATGATCCGATTCACTTTAATGATCCGAACTTCCCATCACTAGTCACAACAGGGAAGCCACATATACATTATACAGATTTGTACGTATCCGGAATTCAGATTTGTACCTATTTCAATGAAACTTGACAATTTTGTTAATTCATACAAATGTGAAAAACTAACGAAAATGAAGTAAAGAGCTCTGAATTTTTGTTTGCATTTCGTTGATTTTTTTTACTCTCACTCTTATTCGTGTTCTCTCGCGCGCACTCCCTCACTTATAATCTCTCAAGCTCCCTCTCACTGTCTCCCATCTCCTTTCCCACAGCCACCATCATCCTTCTTAGGGTGCTTTTCTCTACTATCTTCCCTTTTAAATGGGCCTCCCGGAGCACCTCTTCAAAAGGGCAGAAGAATCTCCATGAGTTGGGGGGGGGGGTGGCCACATGAGCCTGTTGACTGCCTTATTGTCACACAAAGAACGGCAAGGTGCAGGTTAACTATGAGAATTTAGATACTGGCGGGCTTGGTCAGCTAAAACCAGTTTAGTATTGTCAGGCAGGGAAAATCAGGTGTCTCAGGTGATTGGCTAATCACCTGTGCTTCAGCCCGAGTGCCTTTGCGGCGGGAAAATTTGCGTTGCTGAGACGTTTTAATTTTAAACAAATAGCTGCGTGCAAAGTTTTTTCTTACCTCAGTTTTTAAAATCAAGAAAGCTGTGCTGCACGAGCCTCCCCCCTTTAATATATTCAATTTTGTTGTAGTCCTTAGAAGGGTAAAGGTCGCCTCTGGTTTGAGGTGGACAGAGGCTTGGTGGTAATACAATCTGGCAGATTGTAGCTGGTTATATGTTAAAACAAAAAAAATGTTGGTTGTTATTTGAATTGGTTATTTGTTAATGCCTCTTAAACCCTTTAATAAAGCTATGGCTATTTATTACCAATTATATACAGTGTTTGTGTTTCTTTATTAAGGTGTATTAAGTGTATGTACATGCAATGAACAAAGAAAAAGTACTCAAGAGTGCTAGATCTACCACAGCAGATCAATGCAATGTCAGGTGTTGTATGCCTACATGGAACAGATGAAGCCAGCTCGGTCTAGTTGTGCTACGGTAGTTGATACAAGTAAAGTTTCAGAGAGAGTTGCTCCCTCACAGCGTCTCTTCTCTTGCTCCGCCCAGGAACAAGGCGGAGTCACGGGAAGTGATGTCACATCACATGACTCCATTTTGTTCCTGGGCGGAGCAAGAGAGAGAGAGCAAGAAACAACAGACTCCAAGACTCTTAGATACCGAACTTGGCATCATCCAGACTGGCAGGCTGCAGATGATAATGCTTGACAAAGGTATGAACACTCTTCCAAACAACAGCTTTGCAAATTTGCTCAATAGGAACTCCACCAGCCTCAGCACAAGATGTTGCGACTGCCCCGGGTGGAATGAGCCTTGAGACCAGAGAGAGGTTCTTTATCAGCAACTTTGTAGGCTTCAGAGATAGCGGAGATCAATCATCTAGCAATAGAGGCCCTTGTAACGCTAAGACCCTTTCTTGCTCTGGAAAAGGAAACAAATTCGAAGACCTTCTCCATGGAGCAGTCTTCTGTAGGTAAAAGTTCAAACACCTGCGCACATCCAAGCAATGGAGCCAGCGTTCCTTATCATTCGTAGGGTAAGGACAAAAGACCGGAAGGACAATGTCTTGATGGAGATGAAAAGGCAACACAACCTTAGGAAGAAACTCTGGAGGAGTACGGAGATTGACCCTATCCTCAAAGATCTGGAGATAAGGAGTTAAAATGGAGAGAGACTGGATCTCGGCTGAAGTTAAAGCTATTAACAGAACCAACTTCCAGGTGAGAAACTTGATCGGGATGTCTTTGAGGGGCTCAAAAGGAGAAGTTAGGCTAGATAAAACCAAATTCAGTTCCCAGGAGGGCACCAGAGGCCTCTTGAATGGACAAAGTCTAGAGATGGCTTTCATGAAATGAGAGATCCAAGGGTGCACAGCGAACTGTTCACTTGATAGAGCGCTAAGAGCTGCCACATGGACCTTCAGGGTGGCTAGAGACAGACCTTTATGAGAACCAGCTTGGAGGAAATCTAGGACGTTGCTGATGGAGACATTATCCTGCTGGAGCTGTCTGTTAGCACACCAGAAGAAGGACTTACAGAACTTCTCATACCGGAGGTTGGTAACTTGCTTCCGGCTCTTCATCAGAGCCTCAGCCACCTCTTCGGAGAGACCAGCCTGAATTAATCTCTCCCTCTCAGGAGCCACACTGACAACTTGAAGCGGGATTCGGATGGAGTACAGGCCCTTGATGGAGCAGGTCCGGCTTGTTCCCCAAATTCTTTGGAGGCTCTATAGACAGATGGGTACCAAATCCTTTTGCGCCAGTAGGAAGCTATCAGGATCACCTGGCATCTGCCTATTTTGATCTTCCGGAGAACCCTGGTGACTAGAGGAAGAGGGGGAAAGATGTAAGCCAAATTGAAGTCCCACGCTTGGGAAAAGGCATCCAGAGCTAACGGACGGCCCGCCGATGACAGGGAATAAAACAGTCAGTTTCCTGTTAGCTGCCATAGCCATGAGGTCGATCTGTGGAGTACCTAAGTCTCTCGTGACCTGCAGAAATGTTGCAGTGTTGAAGCTCCATTCTTCTTGAAGGACAGATGTTCTGCTGAGAAAATCTTTAGTAATGTTCTCCTTTCCATGAATGAAAAAGGCCAAAAGGTGGGGGAGATGGAACTCGGCCCACTTCCCGATCTTCTGAAGAAGAGCGCCCAATTTAAGACTCCTCGTGCCGCCTTGCTTGTTCCGGAAAGCCACCACCGTGAGATCGTCCGAAAGAACTCTCACTGATTTTCCCCGTAACCTGGATTTCCAAGAAAAGAGCGCCTTCCAGACTGCACATTGATATGAAGATGACTTTCCTGGTTTGACCAAAAACCTTGTCTGAATTCTTTTTCCAATGTGGCTCCCCAACCGGATAAGCTGGCCTCCGTAGACACTACTGTCCAAACAGGTTCGGTCCAAACCTGTACCAGTATCTGAAACACTGTAGTGGACAGATATGAAGAAGGGCCCCATGCCAGGGCAGGCCTCGTAAACACCTTCATTTCCAGAAGGGGCAAAGAATTTCCTGCCCTATTCGGATAGGCGGAGCCATCTCCTGTGCTACCGGGAGTGACAGGGGAAAATAAAGTACTCACACAGCGAAATGAAACATGTTTGGGTAGCTTGTGATAGCCTTCCTGGTGGTCCTACCTATTCATGCTACATTTAGATATAAGATAATGCCTAGAGAGCATGCAGACTGGGCCACATGGAGGCTTTGGAAGGCCTGTGTCTATTCATCGCAAGAGGTAATCACAGTTTTTGTAGTGGGTACGTAAATGTCTTCTGGGATGTCAATGTTTGGCAATTTATAGGTACTACAACTAGTCAATTTAATCTGATGATGGTTCTCCAGGTTCTCTCAGCTGATCCACTTTTCAGAATGATACAAACAAGATGCCAGTCTTTCTAAAATCTGTAGTTCTGGCCAAAAAAGGTAAAAAAAAAAACCAACACATTAACAGATATCTGAACAACACAACCCTTTCTCTTTCTTGGTGGCAGGATGAGGACAATGGTAGGAAGTACCACTTCCTGAAGTGTATAGACGTTTGGCATAAACTCTGGAAAGACTCTTAGTCGTTCAAATGATGCATTAACAAAACGTTTCAAGACTACAGTAAGCTACAGGTCAGGAGCTATGTGAAGTACTGAAAAAGCCAAGATGAAGCATGATCAAATTATTTCATGACAGTAAGAGTTGCTGCAGAGCTTTGCTCAAAATCTTTCTGAAACTCAGAATACCAGGAAACAGAGCAGTTTAAGGATCCAACAGATGCAAATAACACTGTGTAGAGAATTATTGCCAGCGCTCTGGTGAAACCCAAGTTCTTCAAGATTCTCCTCTCAGATTCCTATAGCAGTTACCTCAGTGATACACTAGCACAGCTTCTAACAGCTCTCACTTTCCCAGAAGGCAATAGAACCTGGCCCAGCATTTTAATCCAATCTCAGAATTAATCTTTGTTCAGAGTCTGGATCAGAATCCTCCTCTCAAATTCTCTAACTAGTATACTACAGTTGAAATGACTGCTCAAGTACTGCTAAACTTTACTTATAATACCTTTACTAAAACATTTAATAATGCTGTCAACTAAGGCTGTTACACCATCCGGTTGCCTTCACTACAATAGATATTTGAATCAAGTTAATATTGGAACAGAGGGTTAGCTCATTAATAAAGTCCCAATACCTGGGACTTTTAATACTTGCCATTTTTTCCGTGACTAATGTGACAGTATCATATCAGAAATGTTTGATCTGTAGGAACTTGAGAAAGTAGAAATAAAACACAAAAAGCTATAGCACACAATCTCAGAAAGAATCATTTTTTATATATATACAGAATACAGGAAAAAAAGTTTTGTAAAATCTAAAACAATACAATTATTTACAATGAAATCTAGCTTGTCCAACCTCCACAAGAAGTGGCAGTGTTACAATAATTAAAAAAAAATATATATATAAAAATAAAAAAAGGAAAAACAAAATAACAGTGACAGACAAGTACGACAAAAGATGTTTTGTTACAACAGACAGGAGCCAAAGGCATCACACGCAGCACTGTACACATTTAAAAATATTAGGAAAGAAAAACAAAGGCAGCCTTCTGTTGTGTATGTACAAAATTATCAATGCTGTTCCTGCTGTCTGGGTGAAGCTAATTTTATTGCAAACATAGTTAAAATGAGAAAGGTTTTTGGGAACCGGTGTTTTTTTATTTCCATTGAAACTGTTTTTTTCAGTTAAATGTTGCAAATTAAGAAGAAATACAATTCTGAGGAAAATAGTTCTATATAGAATGGTCACTGGCACAAAACAGAACAAGTTTGTTGTTGTCTTTATTAATTTACAATGGCATGAAGAAAAAAAAAATTCTAAATGTACTTTTCACGGTCTGCAGAAAGTCTTCCAACTCTTTGATCGTGTCCGGGTAAATCTGCTCTGGGGAGGACTGTGAGTCTTACAATAAAAAAAATATATATTTATATATATTTATAATATATGAAATGTATGATAGAAATATATGTGCAAATGCCCCTAAAAGTTGAGCAAAGGAGAGGGGGGAAAAATTAAAATGTGATGTTTCTTCATATCATGCAAATGTGCAAACTCTTTCTGGCCAAAACAGGGATCCCAGGAGGCCACTGGACATGTTTGCTCTGACGAGTAAAGTTTTAGTTCAGGAAGAGTTTTTTGTCTCGTAAGAGTTCTAGTGTTTGGCTCCTAAGGAACAGAGTTAGATCTTAAGACTGGCACCTGATGAGGTGACTTCACAGACACCTTGTCTTCTAATACCAGGTCTTGTGCCAAGGCATCACTCTCAGCTTTAGGTTGCCTTGTTGCAAAATCTGTGATTGAGAAGAGGAATTGAATGCACCCCAGTTTGATGTAGCTGCCATGATGCAGAAGGGCAGTTCCCTCCCAGCCTGCTCCACTTCCCCCAATGAGGCTAGAACTGCTAGCTTTGCAATTGCACGGTTGCTGATGAGGACCTTGTGCCTTAGAACGCATAACCTCCTCTTCCTTGACAGCCTCTGGCTCTGGGTTTTGGCTTTTACTGCGCTCTAGGGAAAGAAAGAAAAAAATACACTCGTTATAAAAAGGTAGTGAGCGTAAACATGCAACACTAAATGCATCAACCCATCAATGTATGGAATGCTCCTTTAACACTTAAGAACCACATATTTAACACACTGCTAGTCCATCTGCTGACAAATACATATAGCCAGCATAAAGAAAAGAAAGCCAGAGTTTGACTCAATAAAACATTTCTTTCAACGTGACAAGCATCATTTCACCTTGGCAACCTTGCTAGGTGTAAGAAGCATGTGTAATACTACTTAAGCATGCACAGGCTTTTTTATGCTCAATGCATTCCTCCCTAGCCCCAGGGTACATTTGAAAACAACCCGGAAAGGATTTCATGAATTGATGACCACGTTTTCTGTGAATTTCTTACTGGTGCCACGGACCATCGGAGAAATGACAATGTTTTCACAAATATGAAATTAAACTTGAACAAAACTAAGCAAATGACTTACTTATTACGCTTTGAACTTTGGCAACAATACTGCTGGGAGGGGTAGGGGGGACCTTCTCTGAAAAGTCACAGGAATAGAGCACATTGTCAACAGTTGTTCCATGTTCACTGTAATTCAACAGCTCATAATGCTTTGTGTTCTAAAAGGGAGGAGAGAAGAACAATATATAGAACATGAAATACACTGTTACTGTCCAAGTGGCTTCCTTTAATTTTTAAAAAGTAGGAGTGTTTTTAGGGAGGAACAAATTAGATGACCTCATGAGATGTGGTCCGGTCAAGGGCACTAATTACTGATCCAAAGCAGCATCTTATTCCTGGGGGTGTGTCAGAACACATTGTATAGAAGCAGCCCTTCAAGGTTTTCCTGCAATGGGGTGACCAGACACCGTACTCATCCACTTGGTAATTTTTACATCACAGTGTCCCTTTAATATTAAAGTCACTCTTTAACGTCACACTTAAAGCCTCACACTTAGTATAGTAAGGACGATGTGGACATACACTTACTTCATCATAAAAAATACAGGCGTGCTTGCCAGACACATAGTTACAGTGACCGTAGTTTGTAAGGCACACGTCCATGTCTGCTCCTGCAAAGAAAGAGGGGAGAAATATCTGAGCGCATAGGCTTTACTATTTATACTTTTTAGACATCATCCTGATAGGTACAAAGCTATCATCAGATAAATTAGGAAGTTATTTTTATATGACGGGTCCTCCCAAAGCTTTGCAAAGGCTCGGGGAAATAAACATTCCATAAAACATTTTAGAGCCTAGGGGGCTGGATGGACTTCTAACGTCGGCCAGAAGGAAAACAAAAATTACATGACTATTCCTTTAAACATGAATCTCATTAAAACCGTTTATATATATATATTATATATATAATATATAAAGTTCTATTAAGTGACTCACTTATTGTATAAGAAATACAACCTTTGCATTTATATTTGCTATGGGACGAAACATTATGTTCTTGCTTGACTCAAGTTCAATCCAAGGGATCACATTTGTATTAAGATAGTATCTTTTACACAAGATGCACAACTAAAGCCCCACACCAATAACATTGGTCTAGGTACAGACTAGAAGCAAACCCATTTACACTCGAAGAACCTCACCACAAACACCAACCTGTGCCAATATAGAGCGTCCGGTAGCACATATTGACAGGCGCCCCCACACCCATCATTAGAGGGTAGAAAACAGCCCGGGCCTGTACTTCTTTTTTCTGGGCTGTAATAAGATGAAATAGAAAGGTGTTAATAGATGACAGGAAATTATGGACTATTTTAACCCCTTCAATCCCCTATGGACGTACCGGTACATCCAAAAAAAAGCATCCCAAGAATCCCCTATGGACGTACCGGTACGTCCAGCCCTTCTTGCAGCAACAGGGACACATCCCTGCCGCTGCACGGGAGATCAGGCTGTCGTTTGAAACCCGGAAAGCTGTTACATTTTAAACTTTTTACAAGTTTAAAATGCCAGATCGCGCATTCCCTTCCGGGTTGCGTCACAGTTGACGTAACCTGGAAGTTCATCGAGGGACTGGATACCCCCCTGCAGGGGATATCCTGTCCTCCGATGAGGCACAGACGCTGCGATCTCTATGCACGTCTGTGAGGATCTGCATAGAGATCAAAGTGTGATCGGTGCAGGGGGATCGCAGGGAGGGGAGTGAGAAACCATGTCTCTCACCCCCCTCCCGTCCTGAAACGAAAAAAAAAAAAAAAAAAGGTCATTTAAAAAAAATCATTAAAACATAAATAATTAAAAAAATAATAATAAAGTGAGGTAAGTCATGTCATTGTGACATCACTGGCATTAACAACATGTTCAGGAGGTCCCTAAGAGGACCTCTTACCATTTAAAAAAAAATATAGATATATATAAAAAAAAAAAATATAATAAAAAAATCTTACATACCATTGCTCTAGCATAACATCTACCCAGTATAACCCTCCTGCCCCCGTTCACAACCCCCAAACCCGTTAAGCATAAAAATTCTTCAAAAAATGTACACCTTATAGTATGTTCCCAGGTGCTGGGAAAGTATGGAAATTCTATATAAATTAGGTATTTCTGAAATCAGGACACCTGAATTGATAAACTTGGAGGGGATTTTCCTTCACTTTACCTAATTTTGTGAGGATTCAGAGGGAAAATGTAAAAAAAGTTTTTTTTTTTTTCTAATTTTCATTAGTTTTTATTAAATTTCTCATTCTAAATTTTCAGCTAATCATCTAACTATGGTATCAAAAGAAAGCTCCATCTCTCCTTGAAAAAACAATATATAGGTTACATGGGTACACTATTCACAGGAAAAGAGAATAATCGCTGAACCGACATGGGACTTGAGGTACCAAAAGGGATTGAAAGGGTTAAAACTGTGTATAGTGGAAAACAGTTGCTTGCAAATAAAAGTGTTTATCTGCAAACATTCGATTCATCTAGTCTGCCCATTTTTTTCTGATGTAAAGACTGAGCATAATCAGTCCTTGGTCTTGAGCCAGAATAGCTTTATGCCTATAGCATATATACATACTCCCTTACCGTATTAACCTCTACCATTACAGCTGGCAGGCTGTTGGCATTTAAATAAATATGCAATAGGTGAATAAACAATAACCGAAATGTGCACAACAGAACACAGAGGATGACAGAAAGTAATACGAAGGGGCCACAATCCACTGTGGGAAGACGCACAAACATGTATCCAACAAAGATACAAAATTTGAAAGCAGAAATGCAAGCATGCCCATTTTTTCCAGATGTACCCTAATCAGTGGTCTTGTCGTATAATTATGGTAGCATTAAAACTACTCCATACATGTTTCAATGGTGGAAGACTGTTCCTCTTATCTACCTCCTACACAGAGAAGGAAAGCCACCTCACATTACATCTAATCTGCTGACCATCTAGTTTTCTACTCAACTCACCTTCCAAGTGATTGCTTAGGGACGGAGCTGGCTGAGGACGGGCTGCACTTGCTACAGGATGATCTTTGGCTGAAAAGATCTCCTGGATTCTCTGCATGGCCAGGAACTTTACCAGCTTCTCATCCAACAAGTTTATTTGGATTTCTGAAATTAGAACAAAGTGTTGATGGAAACAAAAAGAAGCAAACCCAGATGGTCAGATCACTGTTCTGAACCACTGAAATGAAGCAAGGAGAAACTTTTTGGAAGCTATTTTTTAAGCCACAAAATTACTGTGAGCCCTGTCCAGAACCTCTGCTTTCTTGATGGTCACATCCTAAAACAAAGTTTGATCTACTGATGGTCTGGGTACAGATGTTCGATAAACTGTACTGGAAGTCAATACAATTCCATTCAAAACAGACCAAATCTGGTTAACATATACCATGTACTTTAAGCATATCATTTTTATTCAAAGGGCATTACTAAAAAAGTGAGTTCTGAATTGGTTAGCACTTTTCATCTGCAAATATTTACAAATCAGAAATGCCGTTATATAGTTCCACCCTAAATAATAAAGCTCTTGTATCAGACGTATATGCAAAGCAAATGAGACAGGCGAATGTCCTATGCATTAAAAGATCACAAGCATCACTCACCTCCATTTCCATCCATCAATGTTCTGAGTGAGTTGGTCAGCTCCATCATAGCTGAAGAGTTAACTGTTGAAGGACCAGTTGAAGCACAATCAATAAGTAATGTGCTAGGCCGGACTTTACCATCTATTTAAAAAAAACAAACATAATAAAAACAAATTAGTTCACATGTCAGCAGAAGAAAAGCTATTGAAACTGCGCTGGCATGTCTCTCTTCCATCCAGAAGCAACTAAATTCCAGGAAAGTTCAGTAAACGACCATAAGAGTTTTCAATAGGGTTGAAGAACCAAATCCGAGCAGATGTCAGCAGATCAAATCTAAACACACGTTACATCAGGAGAACTTGACACACAGGACAAACTTTCAGCAAACACTTGTATACATGTAGTGTTGAGTGTATTACAGAAAAACAACTCCATTACTTTATTTTTCATACTAAATGATGGGTCAAATATATAAATATGGTATCCATTGTGTCCCGAAAAAAGCCGGGAGCATTAAATAATAGAATAGATTGATCATCGAGCAAGTTTTTTTTTTTAGACGACATGTCTGAAATCTCGTGACACAAATGGGTTAATAAAGTTACCGGCAGCAATAGAAATGTGGCCAAGACTTGTGGAATTCATTCTGAAAGTCAGACGGTAAGGACTCTCGCCATAGGCTAACCTCTAAAATGGAAGCGTGAGCCTGACACTGTTAACAGAAAGAAATTTGCTCTTGAAATCTAGTTTTCTTCATCCGTAAGGCTGGCAGATCGCAGGGAGAAAGTCTGTCGCTCGGATCTAACAGGTTGCTAACGATTAGCATCACAGTTTAGTCCTGCTAACAATATAATCTAAAGATGGAGGGTAGGCTATAGCTATTATATTCTGGGATACACTGCAAACACCACATGGCTGGAAGGTCTGTTTGATTAACAAAAACATACTATCGGATACATTAATACAGAACAAAGCTAAAATTGCACCATCTGCTGGGGCGTATATGAACCACACAGAGTTTCTCAGAGGGTGGATCTCAGAACGATGGCCAATGTAATAGCCAATTCTTAATTTGTGTGATTGTGAAGTGCCGATGCTTTTTAACACACTTGTTTAGTTGTGTTTCCCTTTGGTAGTGCAATCTTTATTTTATTTGAGTCAGATGACTGTAGGAACTGGGTTTTGTTCCAAGCCGGTCGGTCCTATGATGCCAAACAAACACTACAAGTTGTCAAAACAAATGACAGAAGCTGCGGGTGGAAGAGATGTATCTAAATACAAACACAGATATTGCAGCGGAGTATCTGCCTGCAGAGACAATCTGCTCATACACCAACGGGGAAGGAAAGGATCACGCAAGTACGAGATAAATCCATCTACACTAGTAATAACATTGATGGCTCTTTAAACTCTGAAGCAGAGCCAGACGTGCCATTATTCCATAAACAAGCTGCAGTCTTTTATAGGGTGGGTCGGATATCCTTTAAAGCGAGCCTGTGACTACGTAACAGGTTGGACTTTAAGTCCCATAACTTTTATATTATGCCTTCCAAAGCGTAGAGTAAAAGTTTTCAGCGTTTTATTTTCCAAGATGGTGCTATGGTGAATTGATAGTACCCACAAAAATGTTTTTTGGGCTTTCTTTTGAAACCATATATATTAATGCAAGACATTTTGTATGAGTAAAATTTAATTTTTTTTTACATATCTACAGCCAATTGGACAAAAATAGCCAAGACCTATGAAATTGCTCTGCTTTAGAAACGACCTCATATGCCGGGGATTTACCTCTATTTTGTCAGCATAAAAAGTATATGTATTCCCCAAAAAAGTATACGTTAGTGAAAAGAAGGCAATCCTGGGTATTTTACTAGGGCTATTTTGACACTTCTCAGGCAGTCATTTTACCTCTGTTCTCTTCCTAAATTTGTGACAACTTTTTTTGTGTTTTTTTTTCACACAAATACTGCATGTTGCTTTTTATTTCTTGCCCAGAAAATGTGACTGCAGAAAATAAATAGTATTTTATATTCAGCAGTATCCCAGTTTTTCATGACATATCCCCTACGTCACCGGTCGTTAAGGTATTAAAGATTGTTAGGCAAAAATAAAAATATGTAGAATCTGCTGACTCTCCTTGATTCTTTCAATCCCACCATGTTAAAAAGCTAACTTTCTTCAGTTATGGTATATATTCACCAACTGTTGTGAGTTTTGAAGGAAACCGAGACCCTAAAAGCTCATAAATGCTAAAGACTCCAAAATGTCCCACTCCTGTTACACACAGATCTCTGTGACTAAAACCTGAAACTAGAATACATTTAGTGAATAACCCTCTGACGTCAGCATTTTACCAAGTCACGTCACTCACCTGCAGGTGGCGTTGCTGCGCAAAGCCTGGAGGTACAAGAAGCAGCCGAGGTCACTATGTCTGCTACAGCCTGGGGAGGTGTAAGTGCCCTGGTACCGGATAGAGGGGATCCCACTGGCCTGGCGTCAAGTTGGTTAAGCGAAGGGCCAAATTGTGCTTGAGCAGGTTTCCGTAACAAAGTGCTAGAGAAATCAGGGCTGGTGCAAGAGCTAGGGGGGGTGACAGCAGGCACTGGTAGCCGCTGTGTACATATTGTAGACCCCAATGTATTCTCTGTCTTCACCGCATGGTTCGGGAGTATGGAGGATGTTGGAGGAGTGCCCGATCGAGGGCGTGCTTGTCGCTGAGTCTGTACCGATATAACACTACCTGTTCCTGTCAGACGTTGAGGGTCAGTCAACTGCTCTGTAGCATTAGGGCTAACACTGTAAGCGTGAGGGCCATTTGATTTGGACTCAGTGGCAGCAGGTCCATTTGAGGTGCCACTTGTAGTTGAGAGGCGCGGTTTTCCCACATAAGTAGTTTCTTCCTGTAAAGATGTTGACTGACTGCTATGACATAGCTCTAAAGATGTAGACAAAAGGGGTTTGCCATCAGTGTGCTGGTGAGAATTGGAAACGGAACCATCGGGTGCAATAACCGGTTTGACATCCAACGTGTTAACGTCGTCCGAGATCCAGGACGGAGGCATCTGCTTAGCAGACAAATGTTTCAATATGCTGCACTGGAGTGCAACCACACTACGGAGCCACTGAAAAAGATAAAACTTGGTTAGAGTTAAATGTAATTATGTGTATGTCTCTAACACTACAACATTTCTGTGGGGAAAGCAGGTCTTCTGGCTTGTCTGGTGGATGTAGATAAGTGTTTGATAATGCCTCAGATATATATATATAAATCTACACATATATACCCAATGGTTACAATAAATGAAATTTAGCAAAATTCCTAGTGTTCCTAGTCAGATTTCGTTCTTATTTTTTCTATATTGTGCATAAATGCAAATGTAATTGCCCATTAACATTACTTTGGTTAAGCAAACTATACTTGACGTATCGGGAAGCTTACTTAAAACACTTAAAACCAACTTACCTCTTGTTGCTCTGCTTGGTTAGCTAAGTGCTCAGAGTGCAATAGGTGCTTCTGGGATTCATCTGGGACACCATTACAAATCAATTCCCCATCACGTATTCCTGCAGGAGCCAGTAGCTGCGGAGGGGCCTGGTACTGCGCTTTAATAGCATCAGGAACCTAGAGAGAATTAAAGGGGCAAAGGTTACTTCCAGAGAGAACATACATGTAATAATATATATCTAATAAATAATATTTTCTAATGGCATTAGGATTATCTGCATACCTTAACCGTATGTTTTCTGGCCTGCGGAAGCACCCTTCGGTTGGGTGGGTGTGTTTTGTGGATGCGGTTCAGGAAGTCCAGCTTCACCGCATGTTGCGAAATGCTGTCCTGAAATCGGTCAAACACCTGGCACCGATTACTCAGGGTCATACTCTTCTGGTTCAGCTGCAGTGGGTGAAATATATATATATATACTATTTATGACATATACAATCACACACAAACCCAACATGACATAACTGTAGAAATGTAAAAAAAAAACAATAATAAGCAAAATGTTTACTCCAACAGTTACTTGACACTTTTGGCTCTATTCACTACAGGGAGAGTTCAACTACTTGACTTCGCTTTACATTATGAAGGCCCAATCCCAGTGAGCTTCTGTTGCAGGAAGGAATCACTTTGCAGGCCCTGTATAATGTATAGATAAGTCAGTAAGATTTGTTCTCATGAGTCATCCTTACTGCAGACTTTTGCAAGTCCTGCCCCTTTATAATGAACCATGTCAATCACAACTCTCCAAACAACTGTCCCTTCAGTGAATAGACTCCAAAATCCCTTGCTTACAGACAAATTAAAGTCTAGGCACTGTTCTAAAGAGAAGGCGAGGGAAACACTACTCACCACAATGTGCTCAATATGATTGGGACACATCCAGCGGCCCGCGGGCATGGCAGTGAGGGGTGGATCCAAGCAGTCCATATGAAATAAGAGAGGACAGTAATCACACTGAATAAGAGGTGCCACACGACAGCTCCTAGGAAGAAAGAGGCTACAATGAATCTCACACACACCAATATATATATATATAAAATAAAACATTTGGGGCTATTTGTTTTCATGTCAAGCTAGTATGTGTTTTATGAACACGAAACAAGGCGTCAGATTTTAGTGTTCGTACCGGCTGCAAGTGAAACAGACTTTAGCTGGCAAAGGTACCAAGCCATTGTGGTCCAACTCGTGCTGTGCTTTCTTTACATTCTTTCCGGTCATCTCCTCTTTCCTACGCCGTTTGCTGGTGCCTGTGGAAAAGAAACATCAGGCGAAGGGATTTTTAACTATAAACTTCTCTGCAGACACTAAGGGGGAACATCCATCTTTTTTTTTATCATTACTAGTATCACATTTTCATTAAACAGTTATAGTTTTTGCATAATATGTTTTCAGGCAGCTGTATAGTTAGCCATTTCTTTGGGTTCTAGCTAAGTTATCTTAACCAAATATACCAAACACACTCACTCATCAGTAAACTGCAAACAGTAGAATCGTCAGCCTTTACTACATTAAGGACAGTATGTTTAAAGTCTACAGAGGAACAAACTTCATTAGCATGAGCAGAAAAAGTCACCCAAAACATCACATGACTGATAACAATGGCAGCCTCCATGTGTGCTGATAAACATCATCTATATGCTATGCAACACACCTCTATAGCACGCTGTATTTTACACTCAGAGAAAAATCATTTTTATCCACAGACAACTTTAAACTGCCTTTGAAAATAGCTTAGAAGCCATGACAATCATTTTGAATCTACCCTGTTTGAGGAGGTAAGAGGAGTGGAAGTGGGGTACCCAATAACAGCTTATATTGAGAATATGGCCAAGCTGATGCTAGAATGGATAACAAAACATATACAATTCATCTCAATGTGTTAAGGTAAGCTTATATAAAAGTACCCTATTTATCCATTTGGTGTTCAGACTCAAAGCCTTTCCCCAGTTACAAGTAACATAATTGTATTCAAAGCAACTGTAAATATTTTTCCTCCCGGTATAATGGAGGTTATGCCTAATAAAGGTCTACGGGACACAGCTGAGAAGGTGGTTTTATCATAGCCACCAATTGAATGTTTCTGCCAACTGGATCATTTGGTTGATTGCCATAAGTATAAAAGTTATCCTTTTTACTCTTAACCTGATATGAACAGCCTATCCACACGTCCAAGAACCCATTTAAACACTTTTCCCGGTCAAGAAGGAAAATTTAAAGCAGACTGCCTTAATTCTGGCACTGTCCTCTATTGTGAGGCATATTCGTCACACAGATTCCCGGGACTGACCTGGAAGTGCTGTGGTGCAGGTAAGTTCGTTGGGCAGCTGAAACTGGGTAGGATTCCTCTCCATGGCAGCAGCAATGAGGAGCTGAAAGGGTCTTTTGAGCTGAGAATGTCCATACTCTGCTTCCAGAGAAGGGGGCTCATCGTCTACATCGATCATGTCCTCATCCACATCATTCTGCTCGGAAATGGGAGTATCGGTGCTGGCACTAGATGTAGGGGTGCCAGGACGGCTCACTCTTCTCTCCAGCATCCTGGCTTGTGCAAGAGCCCGGAAGCTGCCAGCAGCACGTTCCGAGAAATCCAAGTCACTGGTTGGCGACACCGTCCTCCTTCCATACTTATCAAACAGGCCATTTACTTGGCCCAGCTCCTTCTTACGCTCTCGTTTCTACAAGAAATAAAAATCCAGCGCTTAGTGTTTGTGTAAATATCAAACTGTATGCTGGGTTACTGCATTAACAAATATGTTACCGTCAACAGGATTGTACCTTCAATATCAAAAGACTGCAAATCTTCAAAATATTTAGGCCAATTAATTGTCACAAAGGAAAAATTGTGTCTTCTGAAAAGAAATTATTTTTCAGCCCTGGAGGACACGTCTTATGCGATACTTGCTCTCAATTGAAAATTTATTTTCAGAAAATCAACATATGAAATAATAAATTGGTATATCTGAAACGTGCAACTCTAAAAAGGAATATCAAGTTTATCGCTAAAGCCAAGCAGGGGTTTCACAAAGGGTAAAAAAACAAAACAACACAGCTTGGGACCTTTAAAGAATAAATCAGAAATTCTCCCTTATGGTATAACCACAACATAACACATTTGCCCAATTATAAGATGACCCTATTATTATACGATTACTTTGAATCTTATCAAAAGGAAGAAAAAGTCAAAAATATAGGATGACCGAATGGGGAAAAACATTTTATACATTATGTACAGTAGTGTGTGGAGGTGGTAATTGAATTCATATAACATGTGTACAAAATCTTGTATACACATCTGCCTGTCAGTTGCTTAGAGAGGAGGGAAACATGTCCCACGATCCTCAGTCAACCTTAAGAGAATCATGGGATATGTAGTATAAAGATGCCCTTATTTAAAGCGGCTCCTCTCCACAACTTGTTAAGAGGAGCAGAGTGATGGGCAGGACTGGGGGAGATTATTACTATGCGTGTCGCATGCCTGCTCGCAGCTCAGCGTTGCAAGTCTTTGAATGCACGTGAGTGCGTATACACGTCCTGGGGCTTATAGTAGGGTTCTGATTCGGCAGAAGTGCTATATCGGAGCGTCTATCCGAGGTTTGAGTAAAAGACAAGGTTGATTTTTCAGAAAAAAGTCTTATAATCAAGCTGATGGGCAACAACTAAGCGCTCCATGCATGGCAGAGTTATTATAGCACACAATATGTAACTTAACGCATTTCATTGCCCTTCTTCATAAAAGCTCCAAGCACGTGCTTTGGATATTCCAGAGAGGGCAAAAGCTAAGATATGCAAGGCATGTATATATTAAAAAAAAAAAATGAAGGATTAATAAAAGGTTTAATAACTTTGCTAGTACAATGACTTACCTTCCTGCGAATGGTGCAGCGGTGACACATCCACTCCCCCGGGGGCAGCATCTCCTCGCTTAAAGGGGGGTTGCTGTAAGAGAAAAGTATATACATGTGAACACAACGTAACAGATAAGGGGAGCAACATTACATTTCTGTCCTTTTCACCAAGGAAGACACATACTACACAGAAAGTTGGAACGAATAATAATCATTACATGCTAAACAAAAGTGAAATGCTTAGTGTTGTTCTAGCAGATTTTAGCTCAGGTTATCAACTTTTCACTGTTATTTTAAACATGGGAAAAGGGTGGGGGACTAATACTCTAATCCCGTTAGGTGACTAATCACTTCAAATAAATGGCACCCCTGATGGCAAACACACATTAAAAACATTGCTTCCTAAAGCCATAAATTGCCATAGAATTATAACAAGTAAGCCTGCAAGTGATTAAAGTTTAGTAGAAAACATTGCTATCCATGTTAGAGAAAACCATTTCCCCCCCAAATACGACTGTTTTCACGTTCTGCATCTGTCGGTGCAAACTTGGCATGTCGTTCAGTGAAGCACAAAAGCCGCACAGCTGAGCCGCGTCCATACCGGCCCGACATCTGTCACAAGTGAATATTTGCATTTCCCCCAAACCAATACAAGTTGCAAATCCATAACCCATGCGCAAGCGTCCTCCAGCCAGTTTGTTTATCACTGGAAACAAAGGCCGCAAAGGCTACGTAACGCTGTGCGCCAAACGTAAGAGGGGGAGCTGCGCAATATATATAATACAGAGAAGCCTTTTCATTGGCTGTGAAAGTAGTTAACCCCTTAAGGACAATGGGCGGTCCCTAAACCCATTGAAAACAATGCATTTTGTCATTAAGGGGTTAATTTTTTTTTTTTTTTTTAATGAAAGGACGTTCCAGAGAAAACATTACTGGTAGTCTAGCATATTCAGAAAACAAACCTTTAAACATTTTAAACCATTCTGGGCTCCACCTATAAGTGCCTGTTTTTTTTTTTTTTTCGTCACATGACAGAGGTTCCTGGCTTATTCTCTTCAATGTTCTTTGGATTTTCTTTTAATGTTAAAGGAAAATATTTATATTTCCACGGGACCTGCCTTTTAATTTTGTTGTGTGTTGTGTTCGAGAACGCACATTAGTTTGGCCACCAAGTGGTTACTTTTCCAGATGACCTTTTTCATAAGCCTTCTAGCCCAGTATTTTTCTCAGATCAAAAAGTAAACAGCAGGGGAATCGTACACGGTCTAAACGCTAGATATTACTGACACCTAAATAAATGTAGTTGATATTTTTCTTTGGACTTATCGACCCCATTTATTAGAGCGTAACCAATACATGAATATTCAAGACACGGTTAGCATTTTGGAAGTGCTTAACATACCCACTAATATCCCCGGAGCCGCATGGCCCGCTGCCAGCCCACGGCCTCCAAACTCAAGTCTATACATGCAACAGAATTCATGAGACGGAGACAATGGCTTCCTTAGTCTACAGAACACAGCCGGGTAGATGGGGACGTGATGGTTGGCCCTGTAGAGCCAGACGACAAGCTGACTGCAACGATAACACTTCCTTGGACCACAGCATTTCCAGGTCATTGCGATTACACAATGCGGACACGAAACCATATAATCCAATATAACCAGAAGACTATTAAAGCTGTAAACTTGAAGCACTGCTAGGACTTAATGGTAATATAAAGGCCTTGGTATGGGATGCACTATTTGTTATACCCTGTTTACAGAGTATGGTGGAATATGTAAGCATCAGATTTAGCCGCACAGTGTCTTATTTGGACATTTAAAATTGCAAATTAGCAAAATGAAAATACAAGTTATGTACAAAAGTGGTGAAATCAACATATCAATCATATGGCTTTATTGCATGATATTTTAGGTAACTTTCCCACATAAAGACTCAGCATGGTGACCAGCCAGCAACAGAGCTAAAAAAATCTGCTAAATTGCCCAAATTTGAATCAGAAGTGCCAGCATTAGCAAGAGAAATACGGCTTTCTGGCCCCCAGTCACCAGTAAGCGGCATTTCATCAAGCTGCTGGGTCCTCAAGCGCAACGGAAACGAAAACTCGCATCCTAATCTCACAGAAGGTCTGAGCGCGGTGCCAAGCATGAAAAGGCAGAGAAAATGTTTCCCAGCTCGATGAATGATTTCGCCTTCTTCGTCTTCTACACAACGTAGACAAGAAACGACGACGAGCAAGTAACAAAATAAATCCAGCATTGGGCAGGACCACCTATACAGCCCTTTTCATTCCGCAGACACGTAAAGAGCCTAAACTAACCCAAAGATTTCCTGCAGAACCGGCAAAAAGTTTCAGTGTTAGAAACTCCATTTTGAATTCTGGCATTCACAGTCCTATCTTACTTGTTTTGAGACATGTTATAAACTTTCTGTCAAGAAAAACTGCAAACATGTCAAAATTAGTAGTAGCATGTGGCACAACACAAGAGATCATAAAAGGCACAGAACGTGTATGAGAATTACCCCCATCCACCCTAAACAGCAAAGACATCAGAACGTTTCGCTTCTGTTAGGATGGGGGAAACCTGGTCTGCACTCAAGGTGCCTGGAAAGTACAAACAAAATGTTCCCGATGTAGAATGTAGTAACCTGGTTTAATGCCACAGAAAACTGATCAGTTGGGTACTTACTAGGTCAGTGAATGAGGAGCTGATGCGACAATGACACCCGCATGACATCATCCGTGTGACAGCACACCATGCCTTCGCTGCGTATTTGTACAGTGAAGCAATTTTGGCAGCAGCTTTGTCTTTACAAAGATGTCCATTAGGTTGCAATATGGAATAACTTGCAAGAGCCATCAGCATGAACACAGAGCCATCACTACATGACTGGGCCCCAATACTCCCTAGAACAACCTGGACAGGGGTGTTCTCATGCACAGAAGCAGTCCGACACGGATGTTCTCATGTTCGACTGTCAAATTAAAAGAAAACAGAAACCGAGGGCCTTGACATTCACTATAAACCAATTGCTACGTAAACGGTTGCTAAGGGCCAATCAACATTATTTCCCAGATCCTACGTGACAACGGACCTTGTAACCATACCAACCAATGTTTATTGGGTATTTCCAAAACCTGTCGAATAGTGAACTGTATATCCATTGAAGCCTACGCAGGATAGACAGATGAGGTTACAAGCAATGTCTATAGTATTGCTATAGCGTGATCCTCACGGAGTTCTCAGCTTGTCGTACGGCCTCCATTCCACCTACAGAGCCATCCTGTTTAGATGGATTAGCTCCTTTGTGTCTGAAGTGATCACTATGATACTTCTACAATACAGGTGCTTTGCGTGTCACTAGAAAACATTTTCAGATAGAAAGCCTGAAAATCAGTATATTTTGTCTGCGTTTTGAGGAGACATGGAACCAACAGGCTTACACATAGTAATTTAGGTTGAAAAAGTTCAGGTTTTGACAAACCTTTGTACATATACTTCCTGCTTTAATTCACAATAAGGCAAAAAAAAAAAAAAAAAAAAAAAGGGAGTCAAGAAGGGGGGGCCCTTCTTGACTCCAAGTAGGAATAATTTGTGTTTTTTTTCCCCAGGAAAAGAAGAAGTGGACAGCAGTTACTTAGAACACGATAGGATAGAAATGATCACTTTAAGATGCAGATGTTAAATTGGTAAGACTAAGACAAACCAATACATTCAGTAAATAACTAGTTCATGGAATTTTTTTCTCTAGATGTTCAGTAAGCACGCTTCATACGCAATATGCCATCAAATGATTAATACAGTAACATACCCCAACATTCTTACAAGATGACATTGTTACTATGGAGCTGCTGAAGATCATCCAGTTGTGATTTAGAATAATCAATTGCTTAGGACGGCCATCTGGGACTCGCTGAGCTGAACATCATTAGAACAGAACGTTTAAAGCTTGTTAGAAGAAACAGGTAGATTCCCGGCGTACCGCACTGATGGGGCAGCCATCACGGTACAAGAGCGACAATTCTCCCTCACATCTCACAAAACAAACTATGCCGAGAGATTTACGCATGCATGTGATTTTTCATAAATAGCAATAAATACGTCTACATTTTGACTTGCTGCAGATGCCTTTGAAAATAATGCACTATGGAAATCTCATATTATTGTGGTGACGATGACATGCAGATCACGGAATGAAGTTAAAGGTCTGCAGCGCTAGCTACAATATGTACACCATCCGCAAAATGGAATCACGTTTACATGAAGCGTATGAAGCAATACAAAGCCAATAATACACAAGACAAGTGAATAGGTAAACTGACTGGATAATGGAGAACGGCAATTTCCTGTATGGAGGGTAATCTTGGCTCTATCCCAAGGAGAGACTCACTGGTGACTCCTGCATTGTCAGGGAGTTTGGTCTCTCGTAGAGAGGCAGGATCTCCACTAATTTTAAGTATTTACCAAGCCAGGGGTCAACAAATATGGTTTGGATCTTACAACCTGGCACCAGGGTTTGTCGAGCCATACACTAACATACATTTACACACTCTAACACCATACAGTAACAGACACACAAACACCTTTTGCTCGAACGCTAGCTTTCTACGCTCAAACAGTATATGCTGACATACAGTATGGCATTAGCATGAGTGTGTAGGAAACAATACATGCTAGCGCCACACCCATACACACGCACAAGCCACCACTATAAATATATAAAAATAGACACCAACACTATGGACACACTGAATTTGGCACCACAATACAGTAGATATACTGACTGGCAAAATAATTTACACACACAACTAGCACTATACATACAGGTATACAACACGGACACGCATACTACATACACACTCACTGAATCCATCACTATATACACACACACACACTACTACCCTGCTCACCTGCCACGTCGCTGCCTATTTGCTGCCATCACAAATCCTGCACACTATGCTTTCTGGATTCATGATGGCAGCCCTCAATTTTAATTCATAACCCCCAAGGAGCTTCAGTGAGAGCCACCAGGGTCTGAGGACGTATGCAGTGTCTCCTGTAAGAAAGGACATGTGAGGATTTATTTTATTCCACATTATTGCAGTGCCTAACAAGGAGAGAAAACGCAGCAAGATAGTACTGCAGACATGACAATAGTGTCATTACAAAAAAAATGTGCATAACTGCTACAACAAAATATGTTTGAGTGATATTTGTAGCAAGTGACCTAACTTTATGCAAAAGCTACTTTATCGACACGTTATGGTACACTGCGGCTTTCTGCCCCAGTTGGGTGCAAAAAAAAAAAAAGAGGCAAACAATTGCAAGGAGCAGAAAACAATAATTTAAAGGGGATACCAAGTTATTACTGGTATTAAATTACATTTGCAGTTTAATTTTTAGAAATATATCCCTTGTACACAAAAGATGTGATAAACATCATAGGAATACCACTAGAGAAACTCCCTCTATTAACCTTGCTCAAAGAAATGGTATGGCCCAGTAAATCTGAAAGGGAAGGCACAGTGCTCGGGATAGGCGAGAACCTGCTGCGTCTCTCATCAGTTCTTTATTTAACAGAACTTTTCAGCAGAAGAGAATATGATCGCATTAGAAGCCACTATGTAGGCTGGGGGAGAAAGTAAAAGAAGCTCAACAGTGATGGAAGAGTATAATAGAGGAGCAAATGGTAGAAATCAAAACTTTTAAAAAAATGTATGCCTTTAAGTTGCTTAGAGGTGGATTAGTAGGTTTCCCAGGAAGGAATACAATGTAATATAAAATACAACATCTTGTTAGCACATCAGAGTGCAGCCATATTTTGTAAAACGTGGATTCTGTGTATACATTTTTATACGTAAATACATAAAAGTCAAACAATAAAGCTACACTAAACCACTTCATGTAAAAGCTGACGGTGAAGTACAAATTAACACATGCTACCGAAGGGCATAAATAACCATATTAAGAACATTAAAAGCAGCCTTGTTACTCTGATAACACTCATGCTTCCAAAAAGGCTGTTGACATCTATAGATCTGTGCAATAATGCTTCCAAAACAGTAAGGTTACAGAAAATTACTCTAATCAGGATTCAAAGCTTTGGCTTCATAGCATTCCAAAATTAGAAAAGACAGCCCTAACCAAATAATAATAAGAAGAGTAAACCTCCGAATGCCCTTCTTACTGGCCGACAGTGACTGTGCTGACTGTGATAATATCTCTATATAACTGCCCTGGAACCAAGAAGCTTCCAGAGGTCAAATGGGGTAACCAGAGTCTCTCTCTGCAGAGATAAATGCAGACTCACCACAATTCTTCCTGCACAAACTACCAGAGTATATTTAGAATATGGTAGACGGTCAACAAAGTTGTAATTCACATAGTATTGTACATTTCCCTAAAATGAAAGCCGTCTTATATACTCCACGATAAGTCACAATATGAACCGGTATCCAGAACACACTGTATACACTGCTATTCCTAACACATTTTAGCAGATTGAGCACAGATCAGTGAAAAACTACATGACTGGACTAAATTGGGCTATCCAACCAGAGCGTAAAGACAATTTAAATAAATGCGGCTTTTATTTACAAAAACGGGAGAATTTAAAACAAAAACTAGGTCCATCAGTAAAGCTAATAATGGAGACCCCAACAATGTTGGCTTTTCCCTCCACTACTCAATCTGTCCCCCAGTGGTATGGTTGCTCCCTACTGAAAACATTAACATATCTGGACTAGAAAACACAAGGCTTTTAATGTGCAAAGTGAGCCAAGTAGCAAACAATCAGCCTTTTACACCGCAGTAAAAGTCTCCCTGCCTTATTTAGCAAGCAGCACCAGCTTTAGCCCAAACCCAAGAGAAAGGGAAAGCTGGGCTTAGTGATTAGGTCCCTACAGCTGGACGCGCAGTTTAAAGAGAGCAAGAAAAACACTGCAAGCCTTGTCCTGATCTGTGTACCAACAGCACATGCGCCTCCATCACTGGCTGATCGGAAACAAACCCGCTTCCGGTGAACTTCCACGGCGTAACAAAGTAACCCAACAGAACGGCAATCATCGCGCCAAGTGCGATCATCAACTGATACATTGTTACATTCACGTACGAGCCGGTCAGGGGCAGAATAAAAGCCGCGGTTACATTAACCCTCAGTGAGGTGTCGGACGGCATCATGCTGCTGTATATCATATTTTGGACAGCATTAAATATACGTTTAGGCAGCTATAAGGGAACACCCCTTTAGCTTATTCACGCAGATCATGTGACCGCAAGCTAAACAAATTCACTGGAGCGGCGACAGGCGATGCATATTTCCCCGAACAAATCACAGGACACCATGAACACGGCCGCCGTGCCCCCTCCCACCGTGCAGCAGCCGATCGAAAGCCCAGGCGCGTCTGACAGTGTTTACAGATAACATGCTTCTTAACGTAAACAATGCCCATCGTACCGAGCAAGCAGTGTTCGCGGGGCTTATATTACACATCGTGTACTAAGGGAGAGGTAAAGGAGGAGTGTTTTTCACATAACTGGCCTTGGTGTAAAGAATGAAGTAGGCACTCCAGTGTGCGGAGAACTGCAGAGAACCATAACCGCTCATACGAAATGCTACGAAAACATAGCCAAACACACGTAGAGGATTCAGCGACATAATGCATCAAGACACAGGGGGAGGTGGGGGACAGACCCTAGTTCTAGGAGTACCTAGAACGTCTGTCTGCAACAGTGAGCAGCAGCGCCCCCCACCGCATGTTACGTGTGTTACACTCACCAGCACTGGAGATGGAAGGCAGCCGGGCAGTGGTCGCAGCACAACAGATCCCCTCCTTCTTTGCAGCTATCACAGCTGTCATGGTTGGTGGCTCTTCCGCTTCTCCGTGGCTCTTTCTCCGGCTTTCTGCTTTTCTTTTCGCCTTCCTCACTTTTTGGGGGTGCCAACAGGGCTTGGATTTGCTGGATGAGGCAAGGGAGGAGGGGGAGAGCATTTAGGATAATGAAAAGCACTGCCCCCGGATCCCTTTCTATACCCTCCTGACATGGACGGCATGACAGACTGTATACACGGTGCCCTCGCACCCTTCTCCCTTACTAGCATTGACACAAGACAGGGGTGACATGCAAAGAAATGCACCGAGCTAAAGCGCCCCCTCCAAGTTACTGTACGGTCTTACTGCGCATGTCAGCGCCGACCCTGTGTTCAGCCCCATCCTTGCCATGTCTGCATAAAGGGATAAGATGGTAACCAACGCTTAATACCGACTGAAGGAATGCGTGTATATTAGCAATACAAAAGCGACCCAGCATTAATCCATTATAGGATCGGACAGATGCATCATTTACATTCACATGCACGACTTAAGCAACAACTCTGATCTCTAGACCCCCCCCCCCATCACCCTGAGCACATTAAAAGACACCATCCTGCATAAGCTTGGTTTCCACGCAGAAAACTCTCAATATGCATTTTAAGGTTTGGTGGAGGATAAACTGACGCTGGAAGGAAACGATATTGAAGCCAGAGCTGTAAAGCTGTGGCCTCCTCCCACCTTTATTGTATCTCCTGGAGGCGAGGACTGCACAACCTTGCCATACACTGACTATGCAGACACACCAAAACATACATATATATCCACACATTCTCTATACTGTATACCACTAGCAAATGTTACCCGCTGGGTACGTGCAGAGGAATGCTTTTCATTAGTGTTCCGGAGGCGTATGTATGACACTGCACACATTCATCTGGCGCAGAAACGGTTAAAACAAAACTTGGTCTTTGTGATTCACATGGGGAGGAACGCACCGTTCACACAGACTGAACGGCAGCGATCTGTGTACACAATGCCTGTCACCCATTTAAAGTTCACATTACAACGATAAAGTGATCTTCCAAAGAACCCGTATTATTCCGGAAACCGCTCCTTACCTCCATTAAACCCCCAGAGGTGTCCAGATCGTACACGATCGTCTTGGTCTCCATGATGGTGCCCCACAGACAATCCAGACAGGAGCAGAGGAACCACCCCGCCCGCGGTATTTAACGTGTTATAGACAACAAATAAAAGATCCTAGGAGGGCAGCTGGACCCTGGGAGGAAATCCGAGGGAATGGAGGTTGACTTCACCTTCCTGGGGATTTACCCCCACTGAGAGGACGTGGGAGTCCAGGGACAGCGGCAACAGCAGAGGAGGCCGAGTAACGGAGACTAAGAGAAGGGGAAAGGAGGGAAATGGTGTCCTAGTGATGCACTGTCTGGCGGCCTCGGGGTCTCCTGCACTCAAACAGAAGAAATCCACGTTCGGCGGGGATAAAAGGACGAAACGTTCCCTGCTCCGAGTATGTGGCGAGGCCTATTACGGGCCTAGCCAACCTGCCGCCGGTTCCTTCTTCTATGATTGCTTCGGACGGCGGATAGCATTAGGGCTCCGGCCATGTCGGGCCCGTTGCTTGCGTGAATGAGGACAGGCCGTGGGGGTGGGAGGGAATGTCGGTGTCTAATTGTGGGGGTTGCTGTTGAGGTCCAGCTCCTTCCGCGGCTGCTTACGTGAGTCTCCCCCTCCCCCAGCGGCGGCCGCGCACTTGGCGCAAAGTGACTGCGCGGGAGACAGCCCTGTGCGCATGCGCACATTGATGAGGCGGGACATCGCGCCGCTACACGGGAGGAGGGAGTTTGGAATGGCTGATTACGTCACAAGCTATGCGCTGCCTATCTTCTTACTAGGGGTATGCAGTGCGTATTCTTAACCTGTCAAAATATCGACGACATAGTGGATGTGGCAAAGAAGACATCAATACTTTTTTTTGGGGGGGTCGAGCCGTTTATCAATGTCTTGTGTCGTATACAATACGTCATTACACACTCTCCTCTTATCATTATACACGCTTTTAAAGTGTGCCTAGTATTTTCTGACTCTATGTTTTGTCTTATTAATGTGCGTTTTTACTTTGTGTTACTGTCAATTGTTATGATATTTTGAAATGGTGATTTACCAACAAATTATCATGCATTTCGTTTTACAGTCTTTTCTTTTCAATTTTAACCTATGGCGCGTATGATATGTGGCGTGTTCGTGGACTAGTCAATAAAGCTGATTGTAAAAAAAAATGTTTTTCTCTGTGCAAGGCCTCAGGCTCTCCTCTCCGGAAGCCTGCGGTGGCACTTCCGCCTAAACCGTTTGTTTTCCTGTGGAGAAATTGTATTTGCTTTGTGGTTTACCTTTGTACCAACATGTAGAAAAAAGTGTTATATAGATGCAATCTAAATTGTAAGTTGATCTGAACGGGGCCCTCCTTACATTTTGTTTATATTGTTATGTCCTGCTTACCATTGTACAGCGCTGCAGTATATGTTGGTGCTGTATAATTAATGAAAAATCTATTTCTTAGAAGTGTGATCACTCTGTTTATGGTCCTGCAAAAAGCCAGAAGGCTTTTTTTATCCGAGCTCAAATTAAATCTCACCAATAAAAGAATAGAAACTTTGTCTTATAAATGATGCTGTTTTGCTGTGTTCCACCGTTCATCATACTGGGACTGTGACAAGCAACTTTGTTATGTAAATGTGGAGTAATCCATGAGTTTACTCAATTCTGCCAGATGGGATAGTTACTTTAATATGAAGTGTTCATAGTTGTGCCTCTCTGGCATCACTCTATGGCCTGTGTTAAGTTGCAGAAATCCTTTTTTTTGTGGGCATTAAATCTTCAAGAATGGCGACGTTGGCCTGTATATTTCATACAAAGCAATTGTTTTTTTCACGGTGGAACAGTGATTCTTGCCTCACAAATACTATGAAACAATACACAGCTATTGTTGCCAAATGTTCTGTTTGTATTCTATGTAACAAAAACAAATGTTGTAGTAAAAGCTACAGTTTCAAGTAAAGCACACTGGGCTTTACAGAGACACCCAGTGGTTAATTGTGGCTATTGCATAATTGAAACAATTACATGGTAATATAGCCCCACTGTACCATAAGAAGATGGTCTTTAATCAAACATGACGAGTCAGCATAGAAAAAAAGATGTACAATAACACAAGCTTTCAGGACTTCAGATGCCTTTTATTCAGATTTGTAAATATAAACTAAAGTGTTTATAAACTGGTAAAAAGTTTCAGTTATAACCCTCCTCACCTGTTGTTTCTGTAAGTCAAATTGTTATGCTATATATGCTACTTGTTATGTCCTGTCTTCCCATTCTACAGCGCTACAGAATATGATGGCGCTATTTAAAACAATAAATAATAATAATCTAGTGTAAGCAGATGGTTCACGAACATTTTGAGTTTGATCATTTTAAATGGCTTTAGACACCTAGCCCTTAATAAATAAAAAGAACTGGGATATGATAATATGAAGACAGACATTAATAGCAATTTTTATTGTCAGCCCACGTTTGTATTGCTGAAAATCTTCAGACATTTTTTGGTCCTTGGCCTTGTCTTAAGTTCAAAGTTAGTCTTGTTTAGCTTCTTTAAATTCCCTCCATCAGCAGATCGGGTTGGCAATTGCCCCCCCCCCCAAGATAGATGGAGGCATGCTCCGGGAGTAGGAATAAAGAGGTAAGTCATGACACCTGGGTATGTTACTGTTTCTGGGCATGTTAGTGTATGTTATTATGTAAATGTGTCTTTGGGTATGTTAGTGGAAGTGTTTCTGGGTATGTATGTGTGTATTTTAGCATGTTAACACATGTCTTATGGGTATGTTAGTGAACACGTGTCTGTCTGGGTATGTTAGTGTGTGTATATGGGTATTTTAGTGTATGAACATGTGTTCTGGGTATTTTAGTGAACATGTGTCTGGGTATGTTTGTGTGTGGGTATTCTATTGTGTGAACATATCTTTGGCTTTGTTAGTATGTATGTGTGTCTGGGTATGTTAGTATGTGTCTTTGGGTATGTATGGTTGTGTTGGTTTGAGTATCTGGGTGCATTTGTGCGGGTGTCTTGGTGTGTGTGTGTGTTAGTAGTGAGTGTGTGTAGCTGAGTGTGTAGCTGTGTTGGTGTGAGTGTCTGGATGTCTGTATCAGGGTGTGTCTTAGTATGAGTGCCCCTCCCAAGGTCAGGCTTTTGATTCCCTCACTCTATTAACCTGTACCACTTCCGCTAGTAGGCTGTTCTGTAATATCCTCTCTCTCTCCGGAGTGTGAGTGTATATGTGTAAGTGCATTCGAGTGTGCATGTAAATGTGTGTATGCTGGTTATGGTGGGGGAGGTTTGGTGGCAAGGTACTGAGGGGGCCACTGTGGTTTATATGCCCCCTGGGTAAGAAAGTGCCAGCCCCCCCAGTCCTGACTTGGCAGCAGGTTTTGCAGGAAAGTTGCAGTTTCCCTACCTACATCACTATGAATTTTGAAGTATCAACACTGGCAGGTTTTTTTTTTCAGGAAGATATAACCTAACAAGTTTACTGGGGTTGCACCTATATAATGTACATTCCTAATGCTGTTTATAGCAATTGGTATAAAATCATCTCTGTGAGGTAGTGTGGCTGTCCATCAGCTGCTAAGCCATCATGCCACGAGTCTCATCCTGCTAAACTGGCTAGGGGACTCCCCATAGCGAATTTGGTACACAGGTCTGGAACTGCTGTTATTTTTATTGTTACTGGCATTCAGATTAAGTTACGTGAAATAAAAGCCTAGTTGGCTTTATGCAGCCCTAAAGTATTACAGTTAGAACGTGTATTTGTCCACCTCATTTATATGCTCTTCACTGTAGAGATTGTGATATTTTTCTGCCGTTCATATTTTGCAAAATCAGTCACCTGTAAGAATGCGTTTAGGTTATTTATAAAAAGTTTGAAAAGTGGTGTTATTACCATGGCAACGAGTGGAGTGGTCCAGTGAGCATCCAAACTGTTTTTTTTCTTAGAGTCAAGAACAGGCATGTCTCTTACGTTCCAGCACCCATTCTTTACAGATAGGCCACTTGTCAAGGGGCTTTAATTTAAATCTTTAAATGTTTCTAAATGTCTTGGTGCACCATATGCCTGCGAATTCATACAGTTTAGGAAATACAAGGCCTAGTGATCGTTTGTTTCAAAATTATGTAAACGTTAAAGCATTCAAACAATCTTTACTCATTAACACTTATAAAAGTTCACAAAGGACACATAATCAACAAAAATAATTTAATTGGCCACCCATCACAAAATCAATTTGTACAACACTTTGTTGTCTGCTTTGTAAGATTTGATGTTTATAAGGAAATATACTCTTCCTCCATGTCACTGTGCTTCTGTCAATTGCCTGGCATACGCGATCTAGGGGCAGTAATAACATTACATTATGCCAACAAAATGTAGAATGGGAAATCACACATTTTTCCAAAGTGAGTTAAAAAACACAGATTAGCTCTCTGTCGGCGTATATTTGAGTTGCGTAGAATTTTCTATGGTTCCATGTGATTTTAAGTATGCATGTATGTATGTATGTATGTATGTATGTAATATTTGCACTTTTGTCATGACACTTACTACAAGGATAAATCAAACCATACAAATTGCAAGACAGTAATGAAGAATAAATGTCCACGTTCCTAATTTTCATACATATATACAAATATTCCTCCTTTTATAAGTAAAAACCTATTACACATCATTTTTATACATTAGATTTATACACGTAGTAAGATTGTCTTCACTAAACAACGTCCCTCACTAATGATACTGTAGACTGATGGTTTGGTCTAAATAGAAGATGATGATTGTATAGGGTTAATGTTCCCCCTGTGGACGGAGGCATCAAGTGAAAACACTGCATTGTAGCAATAAACTTTTAGTCAGAAGCTGGATGAGAAGTGCTTGGACGCTGCAGGTTTTCCCAAAAACTGAATGCTAAAGCATTCATAAATTTGATATAGTACTCCGTTGGGAAAACCAAGTCCTGTGCATTTGCTTTGATACTCGTTAGAAGCCACGTGCAATTTTGAAGTATGGTAAAACCTGCTGTACTGGTGTTAGCAGCGTGTATTTCTTTCGTAGGTTGCAAGGCTATGCATGTACATTAGTTGTGGCACATTTTCTCTTAAGTAAATACGTTAGTGGCAATCAGATTTACATCTCTTTGGATGTTTTAGAATCTGTGGTTTATTTTTATGGGAAACTGCACATTCTTCTGGATTTACCAGTAACTCAGCCCCAAGCATCGATTCATCTAAGACTTTAAAGAGCCATCGCCATCGCTGTACAATATTACTTTTCGTTTAGTGGTTCTATATAATGCACAACACTATATTTTAGTGTTTAAGATCAGTTTGCAGCCTAAGTGCCTTGTGTAGACCATATATTATATAATTTCCTAATAGTATCCAATCTCCCAAACAATGCTACTGAATGTAAAGTTGTACTTTAGTAGAATATCAACAAGGATATAGAATAGTGTTATTTTTCATCCAAATGATATTTAAGGGCATGTTTAGCTAATCTTATATCCCTAACCTCACATAGGCAATATGGATGACTTCAAGCTGAAGGTTAATCATAGAAAATTCAGTATTTTGTTATTTCCCCTTAGGGTATAATAGAAATGCAATGGTAAGTAAAGTGTACCATTGATCAGTACCTGTCTAATACTATGGGCAAGACAAAGAGTAATGATGAATGTGAGTTTCATCTGGATGGGGATTGATTTAGTGTACATTTTATTTTGTACATTTCAAAATGTAGTCAACTATGACCACTCAGGTTCCTAAGAACTATGAATTGCCCCACAATACATCCTTACTTTGGCTATTAAGTAAAACATGCGCTGTCTCCAATAAGGTTTGGGTATATATAGTAAGGATTAAATAATAAGCACTCAGGTATGAATAAAATAAATAAGAGGTCCACTCAACAAACACAGGATTCCAACTTCCATAAACTCATGATCCATTAATTGAGGCTAAATCAGGGGACACTTACAGGGTTGGTGAATTTGAAGGATGTTATTCCACTCAGTCTATGTACCAGTTTCATAATTAATATAGTAAAATGTGCTAATCAGAGGTTCTGATGGCCAGTCTGCAGCTACAAGACTGTTTTTAGAATTCAACTCTGGAGGAAGATAATGGGAGGCGTAGGCCAACAATACTTTAATGCATGGCTAGCCGCCTATGGTTTATATGAATGCACCATCTGCACAGGGTATAAACAAAGATATAAATTCATAGCTACATGTTAACCATAAGAAATACACCTCTAGGGATGCATGAATGTGCATCAGTATCACTAACACACAATGAAAGTTTCTTTTTAATATGTCATAATCTCAAGGTATTAGTTTAATAATGATCCCAATGCGCTATTAAGCTTAACTTCCTTATACTTACCCATACTTTCTGCATGATGTCTGCTGCAGTGTTACACTATTATTCTATTTGTTAATTTACCATAGTTATATCTCATTAATCCCTTTAACATGTGCCCCATAAGTCTCTATACTTCTTAGGAAATAGGATCAGTCTCTTTTTGGAATATACAAGAAGAATCCAGGTTTTGCACAGAATTAGACCATATGACAAAGAATAAAAGAACAGCAGCAGGTACTGGACAAGAGATGGGGATTTCATGTCAAGTCAGTAAGCTCCAGTGCAAGTGAATGTTCTGCCAGCACTGAAAAGTGTCTGTGGCCTTCCTGGGGTAATATGTTCAGATCAGCCACCTGAAGAAGCAAAATGTGTCAGAAGTTGATGATCTTCTTTCTCACACCTTGGAATGAGACGAAGCGGGTCCTTCCCAGTTGTCTCCTACCAAGGCTGAAGCCGACTTTCAAGCTGTACCATCCAGCTAAATGGACACTTCATACTCTCGTGTGTCCTGGAATGAAAATATCAATTTTATCTGACACAAATCCACTTTTTTCCTATGGTATTTTCTTTGTCACTATTATGTTAAATCTGTATTATTTTCACAAAAAAATAAATAAAATGGGTTATTGGAAATTACAGAACAACTTTTGTTTTCAGAACTACTTAAAATGTGACTAAAATATACTTTTGGAATAAGGTTTAAAGTTAGGGGATGTGTTGAGTTTGAGTACTATAAATTATGTAACACACTTAACTTGTTATCAACTCGGACGGACAGTCTCTGGTCATGGAACAACTCTGAACAACTCTGTAACATTGTCCACCTATTTACCTCCCACCCGTATACTTTTTCACATTTAATTTTACAGGAGCATTTGTTCTGTAAAGCCAATATCTGGTAATTTAAAGCTGTTGATATATATATATATATATATATATATATATATATATAACTACATTGCACAAGACCTTGAAGCTTTGGCTAGATTTCCTAGAAAATTAAGAGTATACAGGGTTTTATTATTGTAAAATCAGTCCTGCAGAACAAAGGGGATTATACACTATGTTCAATTGGATTACACAAGCAATTACTTGCTTTGTTCCTTTTTATACGGATTTCGCTTAGCAGTAACTATAGCAAGCGCTTTCAATAAATTTACTGCTGTGAGTAGGTGAGCTTTAGGATGGCCAAATAATTGGAATGGGCGAATACGCTTCTATAATAATATATGCACACTTGCACAGCATACCAGCCAGCTCCCTTCAAGGACAATACAAAGTCCTGGAAAACATACCTTGGCTATGACATGTCGTCATTGATGTCTTGTGACATGAGAGCAGGAGTTTGGGACCTGCCACTAAATGGCAGAAGAAAGTAAGAGGAGTTATTGGTTCTGTTCTAACAGTTCAGGCTAATTCAACAAGCCATAGTATTGCTTTTTACTACTAACGTCAAATACTAAAAAAGTGGATCATTTCCAGGTTTCTTGCTCAGACTGAGGTACCTGAGCTGCAAAGTAATGGATGGCACAATATGTCCAACATACCATAAATATAGTTTGAAACTTACTTGGTCACTTACCCCCGTTTCAAATGTGGGGTTGTCAAATGCTGATTCAACAGTGACTTGATCATAAGGGAGCGAGGATGAAAGAGGAAGACGGAGGGATGATTTTCCTTGAAGTCTGTATAAAATAAGATAAAGAAAGTCTAAGATCACTTGTGGAGGATATCCCCGTGCTAATAAGGTTAAAGCTTAAATAGTTTCTCCGTCAGTGAAATTGACCTCACTGATTTAGCTAAGCTTTATGTGGGGACAGGGTGGATTGGCTCTTGCCCCCTGGTCCAATCTAAAATTCCTCACAAAGAGCCAGTCAGACTTGGACCAGGCCACTCAAGAAGAGTGGGGTCATGTAATATGACCCGACAGCAACAAGGAGGCTGCTCACACAGTGAAAGATAGCTGCTTGTGAAGGGAGGGAGAGTGAGTAAGGGAAAAAGAAGGAGTGAGTATGTTTCAATGGATGTTCACACGAGAATTTGTGTGTTAGCATGAAAATGTGTTTGTAAGTGTTAGAATGAATGTGTTTATATGGGCATGATTGAGTTAGCATGAATGTTTATGTGCAATTGTGTATGTGTGAGAGAGTGTGTGTTAGCATGAATGTGGAAGTGTGTGCGAGAGGGAGTATGTGTTAACATGAGTGCATAAGTGAGTATGTGAATGCATGAGTATCTGCATGAGAGTGTGTGTAAAAATGTACACCAGTCCATATGTTTGTTACTGGAGAGGCAAGCCAGTCTTGATCTTTCCCCTAGACCAGATGGTGCCAAGGCCCACTTATCCCTTTTTAGAAAAGACACCGATGTGCAACTGTAGCCATGACGTACTGCTCTGTGGCTGTAGTTAGTGCTAAAATTTGGGGGTTATTCACTAAAGCAGGCTTTGCAGGAGACTTGCAGTTTGAACTCTTTGACTTCACTGAGCATTATAAATGACAAGCTCCAGGAAGCTTCTCCTGCTATGGCTTCATAATAAATCTGGTGATATTTCTTGAGCGTGACCTCATTACTCAAGGCTTTGTTTCTTCAGACCACCAGTGTTTATGGTACTATGTCAGGTATCAAAGCTTGAGCGTCTACATTAGCAAACAATATTACTGTTTCTTTGTCAACAGTGAGTTTTCTGTGTCAGTAATCAATGTTAATGTATCTGTGTCAGTAGTTAGCATACACTTACTTGGAGAAATATAGGTAAATAGCTGTGATAACGAGAGCCACCATAATAACAGGAACAAAGACAGCCAGCAAGATGTGAGTACCCTCTAGAGGGATGCTTGAAGCAGCCGCCTTTTCCACAGCTGTAAAGATTCAGTGAAAATAAAACAAGTTGTAATCTGTACTTCATTATAAAGTATCATCCTGATTTAATGGAACAACAAAGTCTTAATCCAGGTGGTTTAACTGTAGCCTACAGGTAGTGTATACACAGATGTAAAATATACTATGTTAAACAATAGAACTAAAAGTGATTTTGGTTCAACATTTAAAGAAAATGGTCTTTCTGCGATAAAATTAGTAGCGTTTACCCATTGATTGAATCACTGCGCTGGTTCCAAGTGAGAAGACCACTTTTCCAAGTCACTTCTCTTCTTATACATTACTCGCAATAGAATAGTAGAATATTGTAACAAGCTATTTTATGTAGTTCCATACAATATACAGTATATGGAAAATAGTATTGGTACGTTAGATTGCATTTTAAATACATAGACATCAATATGTAGTTGGCCCCCCTTTGCCTATAATAGCTTCCACTCTTCTGGGAAGGCTTTTCACAAGATTTTGGGGTGTTTCTGTGGGAATTTGTTTCCATTCTTCCAGTGGAGCATTTGTGAGATCAGGCACTGATGTTGGACGAGAAGGCCTGGCTTGCAATGTCTCTTCCAGCTCATCCCAAAGGTGTTCGATGGGTTGAGGTCAGGACTCTGTCAAGTTCTTCTACAATATTTTGGAGAATTTCTGTGGGTATTTTTGCCCATTCATCCAGTGGAGCATTTGTGAGGTTGAGCACTGATGTAGGATGAGAAGGCCTGTTCCAGTTCATCCCAAAGGTGTTCGATGGGGTGGAGGTCAGGGTACTGTGCGGGGCCAGTCAAGTTCTTCCACACCAAACTTATCCAACCATGTCTTTATGGACTTTGCTCTGTGTGCTGGGTCGCATTCATACTAGAAAAGAAAAGGTTCTTGGAAGCATAGCATTGTCTTGGTACACTGAAGGGGACATACCTTTGAGCTTTTTGAACAATGGTATGCTTCAAACTTTGTAGGAACAGTTTGTTAAACGCCCTTTTCTATTGCAGCATGACTGTGCCCAAGAGCACAAAGCAAGGTCTATAAAGCATGGTTGGTACAGAAGAACTTGACTGGCCCTGCACAGTACCCTGACCTCCACCCCATCGAATACCGTTGGGATGAACTGGAACAGGCCTTCTCATCCTACATCAGTGCCCGACCTCACAAATGCTCCCCTGGATGAATGGGCAAAAATACCCACAGAAATTCTCAAAAATCTTGTGGAAAGCCTTCCCAGAAGAGTGGAAGCTGTTATAGCTGCAAACAGAGGCATAACTAGAAACCACAGTGTCCTGTTGCAAAAATTGTCAGGAGGCCCCCAACTTCACTAAGCAACACCGTGCCACATTTGTCCTAAACAGTTTGTGAGTGCCACCTTTGACTCAAACAGCCTGTGGGTGCCTTTGCCCCAATCAGCTTATAAGTGCCATCCTAACCCCCGAACAGCCTGCCTGTGCCATCTTCGCCCACAGCTTTTCAGTGCTGAACAGCTTATCCGTGCTTTCTTTGCCCCAAACACCTGGTCTGTGCCATCACTGCCCCCAGACAACCTGTCTATGCCTTATTTGTCCCTTGCTTCCCCTCCAACATACACTCTGGCACACATATGCCAACTCATGCTAACACACACTCCATCTCACACCAGTTACACAAACATGCTGACACACAAACACAGGTGGGGACCAGATACAAGGCAGAAAGAGCGGGCAAAGGCACAGACAGGGGAATGCATAGAAGGATGTTCAGAACGGGTAGAGGGAGGTCTAGGGGGATAAGGGCAGGGTGAAGAGAGAGAGAGGACTAGGGGGAGAGAGCAGGAGGCACAGAGAGACAGAGAGACTTATTTTTGGCCAACAGATTTTGCTTCCAAAGTCTACTTTGTGCTGAGCACATGTATTACAAACAGTTAAGATACAGAGAGAGTGTCTTCATTCTACCCTAGGCCACTTACTTACCTTCAACACTCTGATCACTATAAAATTCTTTATATGAGGCTGGGGAAAGAGAATAAGAATAGAGAGGTTGTTGAGTATGTTCTTATGACACTGTTTATTTTATTGTGATTACATCATTACTTTTATATATACAACATTATCCCAACACTGAGGTTAAAAGAAAATCAATTGCTCATTCTTCAGCCTCATTCTGGTGATTCTGATCTGATCATTTTGTCATGGAGATGTGTTTTATATGTTAATGAAACCTTTGGGCTTTAGTTTCTCTGTAGTGGATTCCAATGTCACTATACCATTGATCTGTAATGGCTTTTATAAAAGAGATTACTTATATGCACCCAAAATTGTAGTTAATAAATAAATAACAGTGAGTTTTTACCTATGATATGTAATAGTTTTAACCTAGGTTTTGTCAGTAGAATGCATTAGGATTGTTTCTGGCCTCTAACCCTGCTGAGTTCAAGCAAATACAATCCCAGGGACCAATGAACATTTGGAATGCTGATAACCCCTCATTAGGCTGGTATATTATGCTTTAGAAGAACAATTGGAAAGTGACTCTTTTAACTTAATTAACTTTATTTAACTAATATTTTATGTGAGGTATCAACTACCAAATTTAGTCAGAAGGCATATTTTATATGTATAAAAAATAGGTTAAAGAACTTTTGCCATGGTGCAACAGACTAGTAACATGGATTCAACAAAACAAAATAAATTCACTCTCTTGGAAATATATATAGAGAGTTACTCCTGGATTATATAATTTAGCCCGTTATATCGGTTTCAGTTGCAAGTCTTTCTAGACTAGGGATTCTATTTAGCTTAGTATAGTCTTTTTCCTTCTAAATGTCCCCCAGGCATCAAAGACTTCCACAAGCCTTGTCAGGGACACTCATGTACTTATACATACACTGTGCTGAAATTTGGAACAGTATATATCGTTATCACATTATACATTCTGTGTTGTTTTTTGAGTATTGCATAATACTGTATTGCTTCTGTAGCTAACCCTTCATTGTTTTTATGTTTACCTTTGCAGGTGGGTGATGCACTACTCCATTGTGATGGATGTCCTGGTATACATTTTATGCTGTGCTCCCCCATTAACATATATCCGGTCACGCATGAAAACCGTAGAGCCTCCCCGGGCTGGTACATTCTTTTCTCCGGTTCCTGGTGCCCATTTTCTGGTATCCCTGGGTTGACACATGGTTCATATTTCTCTGCTAAACACACAAAGAGTACTATTGTTGGATAATGCCTACTCAATAGCAATATCAGCAAACTCAAAGGGAGGCCATCAATATGGGTTAATTGTTGAAGATCATGTAGATATATCAGCTGCACATAATAATAAACAGGCAATTTATTGAAAGGCAGCCATTCTCTAAAACATTACTAAAATACCGTACATGAAAAATAAAATATACACTACAGCAATGTAGATGGACCATATTTCCTGAAGGTTCCTCAAATGAAGAATCATATAAGAAAGCTGGCGTTTCCTCTACACGTATGTACCATGCAGTTACTCTATGTATCAGATAACCAGATGGTGCCCTGTTTGGCACAACAACAAGCCAGTGATAGGATAACAAACTTGCACACATCTAATAATCAGACACCATCAAGATAGGGGGTACAGCCAGTTCGGGTTGTGTACCAAAAAGCCTTGAGGGCCTCCTAATACATGGGGCCCCCTTGCATGGGCTTTAGAGTTAGACTGGGCACTAAAGCCATCTCACTTACGGACACACTTAGGTGCACGGTCGCTCCATTTCGGTACTCCGGCCTGGCGGTCGTAGCAGGTGATTGTGCTGCTCCCTGTGAGTATGTATCCCTTGTCACAGACATAGCGCACCGTGCTGCCCACCAAGAATTTCGAGTTAGAGAGGATCCTCCGACTGTGAGTCGCGTCACCGGGGTCTGTACATGTAGTCACTAAAGAAAGCACCCATACAAACAAATATTATAAACAAATATAATATACACACTTCTAATTTATGCAATGGCCATATTCAAATCCATCAATATTGCATCTAATGTAGGGTACCTCGATGGGCCACTGTTGACCACTACTTATCAGAGCAATTTGTGGATAAAAGGTGTCTTATTTTTTTCATAAAAAAAGTATATTATTTATATTTGTATCTATTGCTATCTGAGCAGCCATTTTATCATAATGTCTTCAGGATTTGCATGATCCATTAAGGTATTTCTTTTGTTCTGTTTAGTTACTGTCCCTCCTAAATCCATGCTGAAAGGTTCTGCCTCCTTAACAAGGTAGAGGAAGAAATGGGAAATGGAGATCATATGAGAATTTGGACATTAAAAGGCTACTCCTGCCATTATACATACTTTCATGCATATCATAGCTAACTGTCACCTTTACATTAACATTTTTATGTGCAAATACATGGAGGGATTCATCATTATCTCCTCTATGCATCTATCCCCATCCCTTAGCTTCTATTACTTCAGGAGCTGCATTCAGTGCATTCATGCTATAACCAATACCACTCAGTGCTCGGTCACGTGAGGGTTCAGAAAGCATATGGTCAGAAAGCACTTCATTCATTTCCTGATGGTGCTATATAAAACAATAAATAATAATAATAAGTTAAGTTTTTAATATCTATTCTTCATTGGTGGGGCACCAAAAGTACATGCATGCCTATAATTCAGCCCCTGGGTCAAGCAAGTCCCTCGCGTGTCCTGCATGGGGCCAGACCTTTGGGACAGGAAAACATGCTAAAGGCAAAAAAAGGCATTAGGTTTGGAGAGTATCTTTGAGCACAATTCCTCCAAAACAATTACACTAAAACAAAAAACACAGATTAATATAAAGATCTGACAAATACAGGTAACGGGGGGGGGGGTTGATGGACACTGGTACAATATGCAGCTTTGAAATATTAAGACTTGGTCATTCAAAAATATAATGCTGTTGTTCATACAGAATTTTATTTTCAGCGATTTGCCATTGTCTGTTTTAATTTATTCATGAAGTTCTCAGAATATTCAGCAGGGGGCGCTGTCCCCACAGAATCAACATTATCTAGATTAAAGGATTAAAGGTAACGTAACGCAATGAAATACTTAAAAAAAAAAGTATTCTTTTAAATCAGATTGAATGCTTGTTGCCCCCAGCTATATCTTATATATGGTAGGATCTCTTTGTAAAATCAGGACCTTGGGGTCTATTGTATGCTATAACCTGGAATTAAACATTCATTTGGACAGGGGTCTAAATTCTGTATGCTACAACTTGGATGCTACCTCTGTGTGCCATAAATTGGGAGAAGGAGAAAGTCTGTATACAGGGATGATATTTTCAATATATGATTGAAAAGTTGTATGTTTTTGCTGATACCACAACTTTTAAAACTTTTTACACCTGGAATTTAGGGGTATGGTTGTAGCTGTTGGGGTGCGTCCGGTAATCCCAGTCCATGTTTTGGGCTATAAAAGATGAGCCACTGACATGTTAGAGGTGGGTGTATGGGAGGCAGGGTTAGAAGGTCACTTTGTATCGATGATTTCTTTGTAATGAAGAGTCTATCCAATGGTATATTTATCTCAGGTGCTTTGCTAGTCCTGACTCGGGCCTTCAGCCTGCACGGCCTTTTTCCACAGGCACAAAGCATATTTGATTGCATTCTATGGAGGCTGTCCAGACAGATAGTCATTCATGGTGTAAATGGGCCTATTGGGGGGATCAGAGATTTCATTTGTAACTGGCCCATTGAGCAACAGCACACCGGGGGTCCTAATCACACAAGAGGTCAATCTAACTCTCTAGTCAGCCTATGCCATAATACTCACTTATAATCACTAGTTCTATCTATCACCACCCGTGACTTCCAGAATACGAAGCCCAGCTTTGACTACATTCACCAAGGGACCACCCCAGCATCATTGTTTAAGTGTCACCATATTGATGTCAAAAGCTGGACCACTCTTGTGTTTTTCTTTGATGCTAATGAACATTTATTGACACCTAATATGTTTGCTTTATTAACATATTTTTTTGGGCATTTCTTTGACATGTAATGAAGGGTAAGGTTATAGTGAGCGAGCAGAAAGAAGAGTCTCGGCATTATGTATCACACTGAATCTTCAGAGCCAAGTACAGGGAAACAGCAGAGAGACTCATACATCCGGACTTGAGATCAATAATATTTCACTGTATTTGTCTCCGGTGTGCTGTGAACGCTGCTGTTTCATAAGGGTGAAAATTAGGTTTTGTTTGGCAGGATGTCTGAAAGCTACTGAGGTGCAGACGTGTAAGTTTTAAAATAAACAGATTTTTCCAATAAATCTATTATTTTTGGTTAGTCGTCCACCCTTGATACTTATTTCAACGTATGGCATATGATGGCAGACAACATTTTCATGTTCTCTTTTGTTTGTCATTAAAAAAACTAATTGATTAAATTAGTATACAAGTGTTTGTCTACTTGGGAAAAAACAGCATTTCAATTACCATTAATTATCGCAGAATATTTTCCACCATGGACTTTCAGAACGGAGCTGAAGCAAGATAGATGATTAATAAACATCACAGTGCCACTAAAACCTATTACTAAAGTCTGTTGTTAATTACATTGTGTTTTTGTTCAAAATCAATAAAATGTTATTTACAAAAAGCTATTACTGTAAAAACAATGGAGTCGGCAAAAAAATGGGCTAAAGAGCTGAGTTTCTTTACAAAAACGTAACAAATTAATGTTCCTGCTATAGCAAAAACTGAAGAGTTAAAACCTGCAGTTTTCAGAAAATGTATGTGTGAGAAATGTACCATTTTGTACATCAATTAATAATAATAGTAATAATAATAATATACTAACATTTCTCAAACATAAATTATTATACATATGAATAGATGATTCCAATTCTCACAATGAGTTTGTGTGCTCTCAATTGTCATTGTCTATTTTATTTTTTTAGCCACTTTAGTTCAGAAAAATATCTACTTAACTGCTGAGTGCATCTAAAAAAACTCAATTGGACATGAGCTGTACCCAAGCTACCACTAGTGATATAACTGAGTTAAAAACTTTACTCCCTGATGGTATTGCATGATGGATAAGTATCTGGCTGATAAGTATCAGCATTGAAGAGACCATTAACTCTGACCAAATCCCCAAATCAGTTTGCAGACATGCAGCCCCGAACCTCCACCATAATTCACTGTTGCCTGCAAACATAGTTACATAGTTACATAGGCTGAAAAAAGACACGCGTCCATCAAGTTCAGCCTTTCCTATATCTGTTAATTTGTTGCTGTTTGATCCAAAAGAAGGCAAAAACCCCCGGCTTCGCTCTTTCCAATTTTACAGCAAGACAGGAGGCTTCATATTTTGCATAACCTTCTTTACTGAATAACCTCCAGCAGCAAGGGAGTTAACAACCATCATAAAAGACATGACTCTATATCAGTCCCAACATCTAGCAACTCCTCCTCTTTCTTTGCTGCTTGACCTCCAGGTGAGCAATTTCCAATTACAGTCCTTATCTTATTTTAAGATATTCATTGATTTATTATTGTTTTCACATATATAGGTTATTTTCTTTGGGTTAGGCCTTTTCATTTGGTTTCTTTCTATTCTGACCGCTTGTTTTTCAGTTTAGCCTTTTGTTTCATTTCTAATGGTACTGTTTTCTTCGGCTAGGCCTTTTTCCCGTATTTAATTTCCTTATTTATTTTGTTTCCGCTATTTTTATTACCTTTGTGGGTTTTTCCGTTCACCGCGCGGTTGTATTCTCTGCCGCGTAGCTCTCTGCAGTGGCTGCAGAGAGCAGCGGCGGTTTCGCGCGCTTTTTTATTTTAGCTGCGTACCTCGCGGCTCTCCGCTCCTGCTGCGTCACGCGGCGGTTTTCCCTTCTTGGGAGACCCGCCGCGTGTCTTTTCTATTGCGGTGCGGTGCAGTGCACCGCCCGTGAATAGATCTCGGCTGGGTGACGGCTCGCGGAGAGATCAATTAGATTTCTCCGCGGGCGCGTCTCCTGCTCACGGTGTGGTGCCGTTTTCACCGCCTTCGTGTAGCGGCCATCTTCTCTGTCCTGCATTTGGATGCTTACGGCATCCATTTTGTAGGCTTCTGGGCCCTGCTGCACTTGTTATTCTTTATTGCAGGGCCTGTAGGTCGCATTTCACGGCGGTTTTGTGCCGTTTATGTTGATTTTTATTTGCCTTTTTCATTATTTATGTTTTAATTAAAATTGTTAAAAAAAAAAAAAAAAAAAAAAAAAAAAAAATTCTTTTCTATGCAGCCCTGACCTTTGAGTCCTGCCTGAGCACAGTGTGTATCCCTGCTTTATTTGAGGGTAACCCCCTCTATATATATATTGAGGGTAGCCCCCTCTACATTGATTGGCCCTACCCGGGCCCCATGGTTGGTGGTTCCTGAGGGATTCCCTCTCCACCTTTATATTGCCTCTGCTTTCGCCTCAGGGTGAACCCCTGAGCCATTACACGGTGTGGCTGCCTTGTGGGCGAACCCCACTTTTCCCTATTTGTTCATCACTGCCACTCTATCTCACCAAATCCCTTACTTTGTGTTTTCCAGACTACAACTAATATACCTGGAAACATGGCAGATGATTTTGAGACGCCACTACCGGCGGCCCTTCAAGCTTGGCTTCGCTCAGCCCTGACTGCGGCTCTACCAACTGCCTTAGCAGAGACACAATCAGCCCGTCAGACACAGACTGTGTCATCTCTACCGAGGGGCGAGGACTCGGATGCTGAAGACTCTCCAGAACAGGGAGTCTCTCGCAAACGCTCCAGGGGTGATGTCCCCTTATCATCAGGCAAGGGGAAAGCCCCGCTTCAGAAATCCACTGTTGCTCCTTTGTCCATGGCTCCTGATCCTGCCGATTCTCCTACCAGGGACCCGGCGAATGATTTTGAGGTTCTGGACGAATACCAGGCTGGTTCCTCCAGCTTTGAGTCTCCATTTTTTGATTTTGGCCGGGATCCGTCTCCTGACCGCCCTAAAGCTTCCACCTCAGGACCGGACGCACCTTTTGACGTATCAGACGCGCTGGGTTGCCCGCTTTTTGACCCACGGGCTCTTCGTCATCCACGTTCGGCCGAGTGGACTCCGTCCGCCCATATAGCGGAATTTATGCGTTTCTGGCTTAGACGCCCCTTGGATAAGGAGGTTCGCCAGCGTTTACGGTCTGAATGCCCAAGACCCACTTTGCCTGAGAAGGTGTCGAACACCCCAGAGTTCGATCAGTCGTTTATAACATTCCTCTCTGGCACTGGACGTGACCCCAGAAAGGGCATCGAGCAAGGCTTACGGGCGGCACAGGATAAATTGCTGGACACTACCGGCCCAATGGCTCAGGTCTTTCAGATGGCCGACGAGGCCTTGACAGCGGGCACCCCTCCAGGACCTCGGATTTATAATCAACGAGGCCAAGTCGGTCCTCGTCCCTACACAGTCCATCCAGTTCCTTGGATTCACCGTGGATTCTGTTGCGGCAATGCTTCGCTTGCCACGGGACAAGGTTCTGGCTATCAAAAAGGAGATTCGAAAAATTCTTCGATCTCCTTCTGTCTCCCTCAGGTCACTGGCGCGCGTCATAGGTCTTTTATCGGCCTCCATTCAGGCCATATTTCCCGGTCCCTTGCACTATCGGGCTCTTCAGAGGTTGAAGACTCGGCACCTTCGGACGTCGGGTTCCTACGACCTTTTCGTTCCCCTTTCCGACGAAGCGCGGCTGGAGCTTCGCTGGTGGCTCTCCCACATGGACGCCTGGAATGGCCGGGCCATTTTTGGCTCGGCTCCAGATCTCGTCCTAGAATCGGACGCCAGCCTGCTTGGCTGGGGTGCGGTTTGCGACGACACGGCGACAGGGGGTCTCTGGTCAGACGACGAACGCGGTCTTCACATAAATTGTTTAGAACTCATAGCGGGTTCTTTTGCCGTCCGCAGTTTCACCAAGGCGGTCACCCATTGTTCACTTGTCCTCCGTATGGACAATGTGTCCGCGGTCCGGTACATCAACCGGCTTGGGGGCACAAGGTCTCGACTCCTGACGGAGCTCACCAAAGAGCTCTATCAGTATTGTCTGGACAATCACCTGTCCATTCGGGCGGAGTACCTCCCCGGCAAGGACAATTTGGTGGCGGATTGGTTTTCGCGCCATTGGAGGGATGCCAGCGACTGGCGTCTTCTTCGGGGGGTATTTCTGTCCCTGGATCACTCCCGGGGTCCTTTTCACCTGGACCTCTTTGCCTCCAGGATGAACCGCCAGACGGAAGATTTCTTCAGCTGGCTTCCGGACCCTCTCTCCCTGGCGGCGGACGCCTTCCTCCAGACCTGGCCCCCTCTGGGCGCCTATGCATTTCCCCCATTCTCCATGATTCTGCGCACGCTCCACTACCTCTCCAGGCAGGGTGTTACGGTTCTTGTGATCACTCCGTTTTGGAGGACTCAGCCGTGGTTCCCGTTGCTTCTGGAGTTGTCCTGCGAGGACCCTCTTCTCCTCCCCTCCTCTCCGGACCTGATCCTGGACCCGGAGGGGAACCCTCATCCCCTGATTCTTCAGGACCACCTGGCACTTGTGGCTTGGCTGGTTTCAGGGGATCCTGGAATGTGCCGGGCCTATCGGCAGCGGCTAGGGAATTGCTTTGGGGCTCTTGGGCCCCTGGAACTCGGAAGTCCTATCTCCTGGCCTGGGGTGTGTGGTGTCGCTGGTGTTTGGAACACAATTTCGATCCCGTTACGGCTCCTGTTGTAGCTGTACTTAACTTTTTTGCGCACCTTTATTCTCAGGGAAAGTCTTACCGGTCCATTAATTTGTTCCGGTCGGCTATCTCTGCAGCCCACGTTCCCGTTGCTGGTCTCGGCGTCGGTAAGGATCCCTCTGTGTGTCGCCTCCTCCGAGGGATCCGTATTTCTCGCCCCCCTTCGGCGCGCTATTCCGCCTTTTGGGATGTCTCGAGTGTCCTGGACTTCCTTGAGACATGGCCGGATAATTCCTGTTTGTCTTTACGTCAGACGGCTCTGTTGTTATGTCTGGTTTCCTTTCGTCGGGTTTCCGATATCCGGGCTTTTGACGTTGACTCTTTTTCCTTTTCGCCAGTCGGTGTTTCCGTCTCTGTTTCGCGTCGGACTAAGTCTAATTCGGTCTCTGTTTCGTACCCTTACTTCCCCGATAGACCTAGACTTTGCGTTGCTCAGTCTGTTAAGGCTTACCTTTGCGCGTCTCGACCCTTTCGTAGCTCTTCCTCGGGTCCGCTTTTTATTTCCTATGTCCGTCCGTTTCGTCCTGTATCTGCTCCGACTTTGGCCAGGTGGATTAGATGGATCCTTGGCCTGGCTGGAGTTGAGCCTTCGTTTGGGGCTCATTCGGTTCGGGGCGCAGCCGCCTCGGCGGCTTTGTCTCTCGGGAGTTCTCTGGCCGATGTCCTTTCGGCTGCAGATTGGTCCCGGGAGTCCACTTTTCGTACCTTTTATTTTCGCCCTCAACCGCATGCTTCCTGCGCTCTGTTGCGGCGTTAAAATTGCAAAATATGAAGCCTCCTGTCTTGCTGTAAAATTGGGGATTAATCTAGCCTTGGTGCAGTATTAATCTAAATTTTATTAAAGACAGGAGGCGAGTATTTTCCCCCCCTTTCTATGCCCTCCCTATTTGTTTTGGGGGGATATGTCTAGAGTTGTCCCTGCTCCGCTATGTTTTACAGTTCTGTTGGGGATGTCTCTTTTGTGCCTGGTATTGTCACTTTGCTTCTATTTTTCAGGCCGTTCTGCTACTCTTTGAGTATCCCGGATCCAAGGTCCTGTTTACCGGCGGATTTCCTGTTGGTTCTGCGGTTTCTGTTCCTATCTCCGGCTGTTCGGTGGTTTGCCCTTCCTGTTCGGCATCACCGCAAAGAAAGAGGAGGAGTTGCTAGATGTTGGGACTGATATAGAGTCATGTCTGTTTTGATTGGTTCTTTTATGATGGTTGTTAACTCCTTTGCTGCTGGAGGTTATTCAGTAAAGAAGGTTATGCAAAATACTCGCCTCCTGTCTTTAATAAAATTTAGATTAATACTGCACCAAGGCTAGATTAATCCCCAATTTTGCACTAACCAGGGAAAAAAATTCCTTCTTGACCCCAAAATGGCAGTCAGATTTCTCCTTGGATCAATAAGCTGTTTCCCCATAATTAAAGATTATATCCCCGAATATTATGTTTTTCCAGGTATCCATCCAGTTGCAGTTTAAACGTCTGTACAGACTCCGATAAAACTACCTCTGCAGGCAGAGAATTCCACATCCTTACTGTCCTTACTGTAAAAAACCCTTTCCTCTGCTTTAGTCTAAATCTCCTTTCTTCCAGTCTAAATGCATGACCACGTGTCCAATGCATAGTCCTGTTTATGAACAGATTTCCACACAATGGTTTGTATTGGCCCCGAATATATTTATATAATGTTATCATATCCCCTCTGAGGCGACGTTTTTCTAAACTAAACAGATTTAAATTAGTTAACCTTTCTTCATAACTATAGTGCTCACTAACACTTTTTCTTGTACCGCTTTTCAGCCCTTCTGCGAACTTCTGTTACAGCCAAATAGTTCAAAGTTTGACTCATTAGTCCAGAGCACATGCTGCCATTTTCTGCACCCCAGTTCCTATGTTTTTGTGAATCGTTGAGTCGTTTGGCCTTGTTTCCAGGTCGGAGGTATGGCTTTTTGGCTGCAGGTCTTCCATTAAGACCACTTGTGATCAGACATGTCCGAACAGTAGATGGGTGTACCAGGATTCTGCTGTTTTCTGCCAATGCTGAGCTGATGGCACTGCTGGACATCTTCTGATTGCGAAGGGAAGTAAGTATATGTTTTTCACATATTCACAAGTTTCCTTGGCCGACCACTATGGTCTTCAACAATGTCTGTTTCTTTGTGCTTCTTTAAAAGAGCTTGGACAGAACATCTGGAAACCCCTTGAAATTTCTGCCTGGAAGATCCCTGCTGAATCCTTGTGTCTTGTTGCTGTGCTCAGTCTTGATATGGCGTATATCTTTTGACAAACTTGTTAGTGAGTTTGGCTGTTCCTCACCCAGTTTTATTCTTCCTACACAGCTGTTTCTGTTTCAGTTACTCCTATGTGTGCACTCTGGGTGCCAGGGCTGGCCTTTGCGGTGTGAGACCTGTGATCTATGCCTGCATAGTTTCCATTCATAATTTATTTGAGCTATACCTTCAATGCTTAGTTTGCATATCATTTTCAGTTGATCTGTACCTGCAATGTTATGTTTCAATGTGTTATTTTGTATTCTACACTTGTAAACAAAGGGTTTGTATGTCTTATTCAGTTGATCTATACCTGCAACCTGTAACTGTGTGTATGTATGTGACCGTGTGTGTGATAATGTATGTGTGTGTATATGTTACTATGTGTATGAGGTTGTGTGTAAGTAACTGTGTATGTGGTCTGGTATGGGAGGAGATCCATGCACTGGGTGACACCAACCCTAGTGACGCCACTGGTTGCACCCACATTATTTACTGTTTGGCTATTTGTGTTTATAATCAAGTATACTAATTACATGCAAGGGACTTACACAAAAATGAGACATACAATTACATACCCTGCAACGCTCTGGCGTAGAGCTGAGTGAAAAGTTAGATTTTTTTCTGTGAATTTTGTGCAATTTTGCCTTTTTGGTTTTAATAACCGTGGAAAACATTTGCGTCTCTGAAAGTAGTGTGAATATCTGCTTTCTGAGATCATGACGACTTTATTTACTTCCTAAAAAGCTGCATGCATCAGACTAAGATGCCATGGTGTAAATGATGTAACTGGCTGGGGAAACTCAGCGTAAAAACAATTTCCATAAAAGTTTCCAAAAAGTGATATTTTTACCAATGTTTTACTTCAGCCGTGTAGGGGATAAATAGAGTTGACATGAACAAGGCACATAAAAGAACTGTTAAGTTACTAACAGGTAAAAACAAGGGGGGATAATTAATCTGTCTTTAAGAGACGTCTTGATTTGGATCAATCAGCGTCTCCTGATTTCTATAAATAAGCATGAGCGGGAGTCCGTGTTTCGGCAAGCTTGACATCAGTTACACAATGAGATACTGATTTCATCTCAATGTGATGAGAAGGTGACAATAACTAAGGAAGAAAACAGGAAATTGTTTGTGGCTGATGTAAAGACAGTTTGCTCCCCACAACTAGCTGAAAATAGAACATTTAAACAAGGAGTAGCCAGAAAATGCAGACCTCCCACACTGAGCTAAACAGCTTGCTGAGTGTAATGAGAGTTTCTGCCCAACAGCAACAGATATTTTCATTTGATTGTGTACTTAATATAGGTACGAAGGCCCATTTTCATTAAATGGCTCATTACAACTAAAGTTGGACAGAAGCATAATCATTTGAAAGAGCTGGTTCATTAAACCACCATCACAATGGGCTAGAAGGTCTGTGTGTCCTCAAAACAAATATTTTAAGACATAAACCGTGGCACCTGCTCCTTTATGGAGACTATTCTTGCACTAATGTGTGGTTAAGCTGTAAAGATATGTACTCCATTCTCCAATTTAGTGACTGTACTTAATTCTACTTCTTGACTGTTTCCAATATCTCCTTATAGTACAATAAAACTATGATGGTCCCAAACAAGGCAACATAATGCCCCTACGGGTGAATGTTCTTTTGGCATGACTGGGTTTTTTGAGAAATGGGTTTTTAATTGTGCAGATCTTGATAATATTTCTGTTTAATTCACAGATGCTTCTTTATACCCCAATGAATGCAACTCTGCATATATGAACAAAGACATTAAAATCAGAGCTAATGTTAAGGAGGGACACGGTAAGCAAACGGTTCACTTTTTTTTCCCAACGTCATAGACATCTTTGCTAACTTTTCGAAATTGAAATCTTTCTTGCAAAGCTTGGCAAGATATAATCAAGATGGTCAACAGATAATAAGACACAAAACATATTCAAATGATTATACATACCTTTATTACAGTCTGAAAAAATCAAGCAGGGTTTTAAGAATAATCATAGGCTGGTGAGTGGAATGTATGCTAATCTGTAGATCACTAAAATAGACAATGCCACTAGTTACCCTGACAACAGTTTATTATATATATGCAAATATTCTCCAGAGATGAAAGGATACACTGAAAATACTGTTCCAATCAGAGACTGGGGGGACTCTGAACTATATGAATTAATCAGAAAGAGAGCAGAGTTCTCCTTTAGGGACCCAATTAAAATTGGTCCATGCTACCAAGAATAGATATGGCTTTGTGTGCGATTAGGGAGGACAGGAACCCCCAGTTTCATGGGGTGGTTGGCATATATGGGACAACAACTGAACAAAAGCAACTAGGAGTATATAAAAAAGAAAATAATTACAGTCTCTACTGTTCCTATCCTTGCAGTGTTACTCTGCTGTAAATACCTAGGTGCATCAAACGAGAACAGTAATAAGCGCTCATGGATGATTGGGAACTGGCAAAGCACACCATGCGGTGAGGTCCAAAGCACCTTATGATGGGTGCAGGTGGGGCAAATCTGAACAAATGACTTTATGTCATGTTTGAAAGTAGGCCATCAGAAGAGCCTTGATGTTCTTGGTTCCTGGCCCATAGGTAAATTAAATTGAGAAAATAATAAGGTCCATCTGGCTTGATGGAGAAATTTCATTTTCTTTAGGTACTAAAGATGTTTGTGGTCTGTAAATATAATCTGGGGTGCGTCCCTTCCTTCAAGTAAATGGCTCCATTCTTTGAGAATCCAAGGAGTTCCCAATTTCCAACCTAATTTCTCTCATGGGGAACCTGGTTAGTTTTAGAACCACTTCCGTCCCATGCTCCGAGTCATCCACTTCAGTAATACATTTTCGGATAGATATTAAGTCAGGATGGGAAGACAGAGGTGAAAATGACATTTTTAGTTGGGTAAAAGCGTGACTAAGTCCTTTATGGGTTAAAGCAGTGATTGATATCATAGCTTTGATGAAGTCCTTCATTAACCTACAGTATTAATTAGTGAAGCTCCAGAAATTCTATACAGTTTCTATATCATGAGGCAGATGCCAATCAACAACTGTAGACACCTCCATACAGTCCATACACAGACAAGAAACTGATATGACATTGCCCGTTATATTTAGTTTTTCAAATTTACAAAATGTAACTTATGTTACAAATACTTTATCACGGTTTGCTCAATTGGAGCATTATTAAGATCGCAAATGGGAATATGAATATAATTTACTTAATCACAAACAAAAACTTTCACCACTTCTTGCTCCAATAACACAGATTCTCTCCCCTTGATCTTGTCGCCACGGTAATGCTTTACAATGGGATTTAACAATGCCATTTCCTTCTATCAATCTGCTTTTTATTATCTTCTCGCCTTTGTTCTACTTATAAAGTAATTATGATGCTGTCATTAGCCACAGCGTAGAAACTGACAATTAGCAAAGATTGCTGCAAAAACTGCAAATTGAATAAAAGCCTTCTTCAAATAAAAATGGTTATTTTCACTCAATGTAAATCTATTGATGCGTCTGTCTAATTCCACTAAATTGAGCTGTTTATAAGGGACTGTACAACTTTATAAAACGTTATATTTAAAACCTACATATTAAAACCAGTTGAGACACTGTGCCCTAATGTCCCAACTTTAAAATGTAAGCCTTTTTGCAAATATCATGCTGATTTTTCCAATACTTTTACCAATACTTGTTCTAGACCTCCTAGTTACATATGAGACCTAAACTTCTTAAAATCTTGGATCAAATGTTGAATGAGTATGTACATGAACAAAAATCAGTTATTTGAAGTGACAAGACCAATAGTGCTATGTTTGGAGAGGGGTCAACAAGGGCTTTAGTGAAAAGAATATCTTCCCCACTGTGAAGCATGGTGGTGGTTCACTGATGTTTTGGGGGTTGGTGAGCTCTAAAGGCAAAGGGAATCTTGTGAATATTGATGGCAAGATGAATGCAGCGTGTTATCAGAAAATACCGGCAGACAATTTGCATTCTTCGGTATGAAAGCTGCGCATGGGACGTTCCTGGACTTTCCAGCATGGCAGAAGAAGTTGAAGGTTCTGGAGTGGCCATCACAGTCTCCTGACCTTAATATCACCGAGCCACTCTGGGGAGATCTCAAACGTGCGGTTTCATGCAAGACAACCAAAGACTTTGCATGACCTGGAGGCATTTTGCCATGGTGAATGGGCAGCTATAACACCTGCCAGAATTTGGGTCCTCAACTATTACAAAAGACTGCACTTTGTCATTGATGCTAAAGGGGGTAACACACAGTATTAAGAACTAAGGACTTGCGGACTTGTGAACAGGGGCCATTTCATTTTTTTCTTTGTTGCCATGTTTTGTTTTATGATCGTACCGTTCTGTTATAACCTACAAGTTGAATATGAATCCCATAAGAAATAAAAGAAATGTGTTTTGCCTGTTCACTCATGTTTTCTTTAAAAATGGTACGTATATTACTAATTCTCCAAGGGTATGCACAACTGTATATATATATATATATTTTTCAATAATTTGCTTGGATAGATTTTACATCTATCCAAGCCAATAACTGCTGCGCCAATTCCATATATCTCAACAGGCCACTTTTTATAGGGTGTGATTTAAGGCATGGTTGGTAGAGCTTTCACGGAGACTTTGTATGTGACATTGCCAGGATTTATAAAATAATGTATGTATTTGTACAATTTAATGTATAAACAAGTTTTCTGCAGTTTATATATTGTTACTATAAGGCCTGTAAAACACTGATACACTCCTACCCAGCGAACATTATAAGCATGAGGGACATTAAGGGACGAAATAGACTTTTAGCAGAAGGTGTGTGGAGGCCAAAACATTTTAAGAAAATAAAATCAATAAAAAGTTACTATATATTTGTACATGGGATCCTGCTAGGGTAGGCTACACAGTGTGTGGGGTTACATGTGCATTGGGGGCAAACAGACAGCTTTTAGTAAGCAGGAGGGTACGTGGGTGGGGAGAAAGAAGAAATAAAGAAGAAGAAAGAAGAAACTGATCTTAAAGGAAGCAGGGAGAGTTCCTAGGTAGGCCCTCTTTGTATATGGCACAGACTTTGTAAAATGCACAAAAGAATCTCAGTAAAAAAAAAAAGAACTAATTATTATTCCACATGTCCAGACCTTATCTATAAGCAGATAATCTCAGGCAATCAGTTTAATTTATCTGCTGAAAGATTATTAGAGATCTAAATGTAACCTCCTCTGGGTTTTCTAATTGGGATTTTGCTCGTGATGTTCGTTGGTAATTTGGGGGTCCGTGTTCCCCTCCTTGTACAATGTAGCTTTGCGGTACATGCAGACAGAACATGTATACCGAAGTGGAGATGTCTGAGCGAAGAGGAGTGAATGGGGAGTATAATGAAGGCTTAGGTGGGAGGAAGCCACATTTCTAGTTTGATGAGCCCAATTACAGCACTCAGGCAAGCCAATTAGCTAGTAGATTTGTCTTTCATCCCAGCTTTCATTCAAGTCTTGTTTTATCCACAGATGTGTTTATTAAAGATGCTGTTAACTCTTACACGCCAGGTGTCTGTACTACATGTTTTCATGTTCTCGTTAAGGAAGAAAGTGTACCCGTTTCCTGTGATAATTTACACTATTTCTATTTTTAGAATTGGCAGGATTTTGCAGGCTGAGTCCTTGTCCTGCAGATCCTACAATTTAATGCTGGTGCAAGAAACACAAAGAAAGATTAAAGCCAGGTGCTCCTGCGTAACAGTAAGTATTCACGAATACATTTTGGCTACAGCTGAAAATAGGTTCGTAAATTAGACCTTCGAGGAGACCCTTCCATATGGAGCCAGTTATCTCTGCTTGAGTACAGGTGTGTCAATCATTGTGACTAGGCGGTTAACTAGTCGAATTGGGCTTAAATAGTGATATTTTCATTTAAAACTCTGGTATAAGTTACAGTCTGATTGGTTTATGCAATTTTACTTAACATATTAAGAAAGACACAGAATATACTACTATGTTTATTGGTATTTTTTAAATTGTATTATTTGATGTCAAAGCTGCAGATTAAACCTGACCTAAAGGGAAGCATACTTTCTATCAGAATCATGATTGAAGCACTCTTAAAAAAGAAATAGTAGTTTTTTTATATAAAAAAAATGGCGGATGATATTAGAAAAAATTAAGTCAGAGGTCTTCAGACGTTATTACTCTATGTGTGGTTTACCAAGCTTAATGCAATTATATACTACTGAGGGTACCTTTTTCCTGTATCCCCTGCCATTGCTGAGGCATGGAATTGCTATTCCTTTGCTTGGGAAGTAACGTTTTGATCATTAACGTTGGTATTACGGTTCCCTAGGTCATGGCTAGGTAGCCAGCAGTATACTTTTTGAAAGTCTACATTTTGTTGACTAGTGACAGCCTGCAGAGACTCTCTTGGCTGCACTACTGGGATTTTCGCCCTTGATGGGGGATACGTACCAGTAAAAAAACACTTAAGAAGGTGACATCTTGTCCAAAAATACTGTCTGTGCTGTTCTTCCCGTAAAGTGTTAACGGGCCATCAGCAGTGTCTGCTTTATTAGAACACTTACTGCTATTACTAAGTGCTACTTGTAGTGATTTGCACTATACAGTCAGAATTTCAAATGGGGTAAAAGTGATACAATCACCATAGTGACCAGTAGAATGCTCCCGATGATTGCTTCACTTTTACTTCTTTGAACTTGTAGATTTTTTTCTAGTAAAGTATCACAATATCTGTTTGTATGATACCTTTTCATATTTGACAAGTTGGCATTGCTGACAATAATCCCACGTCCAGTGTTTGAAGCAATAACCACACCAAGACCCAAAAATGTACTTATTTATGTCTTACCCCTTTCACAGGCAGGCAGGTCTCCACTCCATGTTAGATCCCACTGACACATGAGGAGCTCTGTGCCTGTAATTTCATATCCGGGATAGCACTGGTAAGTCACCACAGTCCCATGAACAAGCTCAGATTGTGATGTGGTTTTCCAGCCATTGGGGATTTCGGGTAGCTCAGGACATGTGTCATTTCTTGGGACCTCTGTAGACAGAACAAATGCATGTGGGCTATCACTGTGCATACAGATTGATATGGACATAGTTTATGATGACCTTTTGAATAGTTCTACCTGTAACAGATTGTTCTTCGTGGAAACCCAGTGGTTGTTTCACAGGGAGTAATGTTCTAAATTACTATATATTAAACTGTTAATTATATTAAACGATTAAATGCTAAATAACTCATTACATAATAAAACGTAGTTAATTCTCTTTAGTTCGCCTACAGCATTGAAGAAGTGTGCTTTTCTTTATAAGCACTTTAAAGGATTAAATTAAACCTGGACAAATGGAATACTTGATTATGGATGGGGCTGAAGGACTGTAGGTACAGGTAGGTTGCAGACTAGATATACCGATGCTACATTACAGTGATTTACAACCTTTGTATAGTATAAGGACTATTTCATGGACTTAAAAACATGCGGTGATCCACACTGGGAAGGGCTGCGATCATACGTATATCACTCATAAGACCATTGCCCTTGTTTTATATTTATTTTTGAAATTGCACACTTACCAAAAAAGTGGATGATGAAGCCTTGTTGGTAGCCAAAGACGCTGCTGCCAGGGTCTGTTTGGAACTGTATGATGACATCTGCCATGGATGTATAGAGTTTGAAATGACTGTGTGTTCCTGTGTACCGACCCAAGACACGAGCTGTCAAATCATCACCATCATAGAAAGTCAGAACATCGCTCTTGCCAATGTTCAGGCTGTAGGGTATGGGGGAAAAAAAGGGAAAACAAAGAAAGAAACAGAAAACAAAGATGAAGGATCTGGTCTAGGAAGATAAGACAGATCAAAACGAGGGGAACATGAATAAAGAAAACAATACATTGAGATAATCCTGAATTAATTGTGGGTTTGAAGACTTAGGCAATTAACAGCAAACTACTAGAGACAAAACCAATAATTCCCAGAATTTCTCAGAACTAGATAAAAAGAAAGATATACAAAGGAATCAACGGTCAGAGAGTATTCCAGGCAGGGGACATTAAGCTTAGTGTAAAATGTTTTTTTTTGTGTTACCACAAACGATTATCATACATTAGAGAAGATTAATTTGGGGCTTAATTTCCATAAAAAGCTCAGGAACTCTAATAATGTCTGCAAATATTTTTAATGTCTTATTTATTGATATTAATAACTCTCACAAATAATAGATTACAAAAATAGTGATTAAATAACATTTTTACTACATATATGTTAAAAAAAAAAATTTCCACCTTTGACAGCATGTTTAAATACAAAGTAAGTTAATTATTTTAATGTTCTATCTGAAGTATATGAAGGAGAAGACACTCTTTCTTCTAACCCATCATATAAGACATTATAGTGTTACCAATTTTGCTTCTGTAAATGGGGAGAATACTGTAGATTAGTTGCTGATGGAAACTTGATGAAGCTATCAATATAAACATTTGTCAATGTTTAGCAAGTAATCGTTAATTGTGAAAAATGGTGAAAATGCACCTGCGTCAGCAAATTAGCTTGGAATTAAAGACGTGATGTATATTAGGCAGCAGATAAATGATTAGACATCTAGAAATATGATGCTGTAGCAATGCTGACTCAACAGAAGGAAGATTAGAAAGTCTTAAGACTGTCCTGACCCTGGATCAGCAGCAGTCGTTTCATAGTTTTAAATATTATTGCTTACAGGATAGGATAAATATCCCAGAAGGGCAAGTATATATCCCTAATTTCACAAATAAAAGGTGTTTTACAGAATAAAGTGTAGAATCTATGTGAGTAGCTCTCTCCCCCCTGAACTCAAGGCCATTTGAATATTTCCTAAGAGAAACTCATGTGGTACAAAACACCATTAGGCGTTACCAAGAGAAAGTGTCACTGGTGCAATGTCTTAATGCAGCCAATGACATGTTCCCACAGACTGGACAATCCCAATGATCACAATGTACTTTTATACATAACTACCAAACAAACCGATGAGACTGTTTCTAGTGAGATGTCTCCTCGTTGTAGGCCAATGCTTGTCAGCTACGTACCCTGAGATGTTACTGGACTACATTTACCGCAAACTGGTCTTCAGCTGTTATCTTTGTTTGTAGTCATGAGAGTGTGAGATTTAACCCCATATTAATGAATTATCTGCCCCTATAGTCACATGTGTAACAATAACATTTAGGTAGGTTCAAGTTATGGGTCTAAATTGAGTCCAGCGATCTGTCTGAACGCCAGCATCTCTAGTGCTGTAAGAGAGAACCGCAGGGAGATGTATACCACAGTTAAGCCAATTGATCGTTGTGCGTTGTCACTATTTATATCATTTTGCCATGTGTTTTCCAGCTGTCGTCAGTTAAGCATTCTCTTTAGAAGAAACAACACATATTTATTTATATATCCACAGCATTTATTCATATGTAGCGCCCTCATAATGTTACCCACTCAATATTTTTCATTGGGTGCACAATAATTATTGAATGATGGTAAAACTAACAATATTTGTTGGTTTATGCTGTGTTATCTTCAAAGCTTTCAGCGGAAGTAAAATATAATTGGCCTGTTGTATGAGAAATGTAATTAAAAGAATTTTGCTGTGGCAACCCTTGTTTTGCTCTTGTGCACAATGTACAAAGCTGCTATCTAGCCCCTTAAAACCGGCACAGCACATGGAGCATGTCACTATTTGGGATCGGAGCTTTCTGTGCGAGCTGCGATATGGAAGCTGAACATTGGTTTCCGAGTGTGCAGAGCAGAAGATTAATTCCACTGACAGACACTAGTGGAAAAACAGAGCGGGATCGTTTATCACGATCATATGTTTAGAAATGACAACTTCAGGCAGGAGAGAGAAATAGGGAGGTATGCAAATGAAGGAATATTAATTAACCAGCAGAGCAAGAAAGTATATTAATAGTCTCCCATAATCCTTTATTCACAAGCCTCTCTCTTTGGAACACACAGAGTTGCGGAAAGGGAACGTGTGATGAAAATGGTATACAAGTGTATTCAGCCGCTTCCCAAAGTTTAACTCAGCGGCCCCTGTCCTCTACGCTGATATACATCATGTCCCGGCGCTCGGAGCCTGGTAAGGTTGCTATGGAATCTATAGCGTCCTGGGGAGCAGAGAGGTACGGGGGGCCTGATCAACAAATCTTGCATGTCAGCCTCATAAATGTATAATTCTTAGGACTGGTGATTAATTTGTATTATAGTTACACAATATTTCCAAGTGATATTATACAGCATAACTACCTTTTCAGATTATGGGAATTAATATTATACTTTCCATGGCAGGTAACGGGTGGATATAGGGTCACTTTACTACAGGGCACATGGTCCTCTTTAGGATGATGGCCACTCATTGGGACACAAGTTTTTCCGTTTCCCTTTCCTCCCCTAATCCAAGTTTTACCGGGAGCTCAGATTGAGTTTATCACTCATATATAACGGTATTTTACAGCCCTAAATACATAGCTGCAAACTTCCCAGGGTAGGTTACATGGCGCTTTCCCGGGGGAGTAACGTGGTGTGAAAGTGAGTGGAGCACAGATAGCCATGCATGGAGTAGAGCCAGCCACATACAGAAGAGCAAAACGCCACTCTGCTGCTGAAGAAAGAAGAAACTGAAACGGAAAGGGAAGAAATGAAGAAGTCAGTAAGCGATATTGAGGGAAAGCAATGGATGTGGAGCAAGGGAAATAATTAGCTCTTTTGGTTCATTATTTAGGTTTATTGAAATTGCACTTACAGGTACTCAAAACAAAGATAATTTCCTAAATAAATAAGAATTAAAAATAATGCAAATGGGTAAAAAAAGAATTGGTGGTTTCCATTAGCTTAATGTGTATCACAGTCATATATTTCCCTTTATAAATAGGATAAGATAATTGCATCTTTTTCTTCTCTCTGCTGCATTTGTAATTGATGAATCAATTAGTGTTTGGTTGATACACTTTTCTCCTCTCGTATTTTTTAGTTTGAAGTTGTAATTAGCAGGTGTGAAGTTAACAAGGAAAAACTATTTAAAAAACAATGTTACTTAGGTTTTTATGATCGGCCACATAAGCTACGATAATGGCCAGTGGTGTGCCTAAAGGCCAGTCCCGGCCTGGGCCAAATATTATTTACTGCATAATAATAATCCTTTAAAGTTAAAGTAACTTTGTTCCTATTTCTATATATTATTGCCCAAATTTGACAAAGGAACAGGAGTGAAGGTAAACTATAGAAGCAAAGAGGGAAAAAGTGAATGTGGTCTATGAGCAGTTTCTGTATGCATTATGCATTTTGCCCTAAACTTATATGATCTACACAAAAAAGACCGCGGCAGTAGTTATTTCAGCTTTTTTTTGTCTATGAATGCTTTCGTTACCAAAATGTAAGTAACCACTAATAGCATTTTCATCTCCCAATAAGGGTTAGTTAAATTTCTGCAGAATGGATGCATATTTGGGGTTCCTCTCTGGTCCGCAAAAAACCCCCCCAAAACATCATTCATCATCATAACATCAAGTTATAGAAATCATATCTTTTGGTACTGGAGTTTGGAAAGATCATGATGGGTTTATTATTTTTCAGACCAGACGACATCCTGCCAGCATGTAAAATATTGTAGGTGCCCCTTTCAAAAAGCTGATGTGTGGATCTTATTTGCCAAAGAGAGTGCGAGTTTGAGAATGGAGTGACTACATGGCCCAGCCTCCAAATAATTTGTTTTACACGAATGGGGTGAGAGCAGTTACAGAAGTACCAAGAGTTGAGGGGTAATTGCCTTAGCCCTTTGACTAGGAAGCGTAATCCTGCACCTAGTTACTGGTGCAATGGTCAGTATAGTGATATCATTTACAGTATCTAGATCATGGCAGACTGAAGCTGTTGGGGAAGACTAGACAAATACTTGCCCCCAGGCAGGTCCGGATGGAGATTTTTTTTGTTTTATATGGCTTTTTAGCATATCATTTTATGTCATTTATTGCAGTGAGTAGAATCATTTTTTTGCATTAAACTTTTTCTGTTTATGTGTTTGTTGCTGTTCTAAAGTCTGGCTTCTCAGAATTATTGCCGCTTGTTAAGTTGTGTTGATGCGACAGTCTTCATGCTTCATGGCTGTTTAGAATGTTAAACGAGTGATAATTATATAGTTTATGTATTCTCTGTATAATTGTAAAAGGTAAAACATAAATGTAGCAAATCATTACATTTGGATCTCAAAATAAATTTAACATCTATTTTGCTTACCCATCGATGCCAAGGACAGGACTGACAGCTATTGAATGGGCGTAATGAAACTTCTAAGCATGGAACACACAGAAAAATTATGATGGTTCAAATTAGAGTCTCGGGGGCAGACTGGCAGTGAAAAATGTGTTTTTGCCCCGTGTTACTTTAGATTTAGGGCATGTGTTTCTGAAATCACAACTTACGGTTGCACCATGTTTTATTTTTGTGGAAAAGGGGGAACTACTTGTCAAAAAAATATTAGTCACAAGAACATGAATACATTTTACTTTAACTAGGTCTATTTAAAAAAAATAGTATTTAATAAAATAGATAGATATAAAGCAAATGTAATAGTTTTATATGAAAACAGTAGTGATAAACCAAAAAAAGGAATAAATGTACTTAAGTGGGCTAAATTTAAATTCAAAATTATCCTTAATTTTTCTTGAAATGGAAGATGCCTCTTGCAAATCGTTATTCAGCATAATGGAATAGAAAAAAAAGCAGAGAAATACACCATTGTACTTTTCTGTTTTGTTTTTAATTCCATACTGCTGAATACCAATTTCTAAGAGGCATCTTTCATCTCAAGAAATTTTTTGGGTAAATGTAATTTTTGTTTTAAATTTTGCACTGAAGCACACTTTAGTACATGTTTCCCCCCCCCCTAATATATGAAAATGCCTTTGGTTGATTAATAAAAGTATTGGTAAAGATATGTAATAATCTTTCATGACTTACACTTGTATATCAAGTAAGATTCTCTTTTCTTCTTCAACATGAATCCCCCAAATGCAGTCCTGTCCTTTTCCATAAGCTTCAGGCCAGTTGGGTGACAGCACAACTCCTGCTGAGTCTGTGATTTCCCCACTACAAACAGCTGAGAAGATGAGAGTACATTATATCTAAATTACATATGTGCTGGTGCGATCTAGGCTTATATGGCTGCTTTCTTTGGAGAAACCTGGTGGTCATTTCTTCCCATTAACGCTATAGCTCCACAATAATGAGAATCATACGTTGAGGTCTGTATGGAAACTATATGGTATATGATGACACTGGTCAATGGTTTTGTAATTAAAATTTATAGTTAAAAAAATATTTTATGTAAAATTCACCGTTTAACAAATACAGCGGAATAACTAGAATCTACCAGTTGAGATAAAAATGTGTATTTTTTTGGTTATTTGTTACAATTCAGAAAATAAAATGACAAAGCAAGTATGCCATTTTGTCTAGACTGCTAGATATGTATAACTGCTCACCATGCATACATGCTCCCCTTTTGTCTCTTGTTTTTTTATTGTTTCTTACCTCGGCATGCTGGCTCTGTCTCATTCCACTGGGGGTCTGCAGAATCTTGACACTCAATGATAGTAGAACCTTGTTCTAAAGTGTATCCAGCATCACATGTGAACTCCACGACCGTCCCCACAGCAAAGGAAAGGTCACTGCTTGTGAAGTTTCCATACTTCACAAAGGGCTCAAAACAATGTCCTTGTTCATAAGCTGAAGAGATAAAAGCAATCCATTGAAAACGTTGGCTATTTTCAGGAGCTATGTGAAATAAAAAAAAACAGTACAAAGAATATTGGGGCACAAAGACATTTGTCTGTTACCTTGATATCGAAGGGCTACTCCAGTAGAACCCCCACTACTGTCTGTAGTAAACTCAATAAAAAAATGTCGCCCACTGCTGAGCAGGCCCTCAATAGGAAGATATTCCACTTCATATGAGTCGTAGATCGGTGGAGAATCAATGTTATTTCCATCACGGATGATAAGCCTGAAAGTATATGTCATAGATTAAAAATGATGGTCCCAAATACCAAAACTTCACAATACCAAAAAACAGATTTGTTCTCCCTTAACTTTTGCAACAGACATGTTTATATTAAATAGCATTACTGTTCACAACATCAGGTTATTTACATTGTAGCGCTAATAATAATCATAAAATCCATACTCATACCCCTGTGCTCTTACTCTAAGTAAACCTCCCTAAAAATGTCCATACATATTTGTATATGCGTGGAAGAGGGTGAGTAAAGATTTGCTAACGCACATGTTTACCTGTCATCATCCTCTGCCAGGGAAACTTTCTCAAAGTGGAGGTGGAGACGCTGTAGAGGGGAAGCCTCCAACACCCAGTGACAAGTCAGGTTATTGCTGTAATTTCCGGGGAAGTTGGGTGAGACAAGTCGTCCAGTAGTAATGTTTCTGATGAGTCCTCCACAGGCAGCTATATACAATAAGTATTAAATGAAATAATGTAACTGTATGAGTACTTCACATTTAGGAAAATGATTGGATATTATCTGTATTTCTGTTCCTGGTCTTCATACTAAGCTTTAACTAATGCCCCAAATTTACCGTCTTAACCATTAGAGGGTAGTAAAACAAAATGTCAGGTCTCCTCTGCATGTTCAGTTATTGGACTTCCATTCCTTTCCAGCGCTATTATGGAGATCTTTTTTATTAAGAATGGCCAGAACAACCACTTACCCCATTCATGTTATTCACCTCTGGATTCTATATCCACATGGGCTTTTAGAAACAACATGCTTGCAGCCATGCAAAATATTCTGTAACATTCTATTTACTGTGTAGCAGGTCCCCTCAACAAGTCCCCAAATCCCCAGAGGACCAAGTTTTGGAGACCAACTCACATAGTAAAAATCAAGACTCAGGTTCTTCTGTCCTCAAATTGGTGGGAGATTGACTGTAAAAATATACACACTTGAGGAGACTTGAGTACTGGAGCTAGGTAACCATGCTCATTCAGCACTTAAATGGGTTAAAATCCATCTCAAAGGGGACAGCTGAATGGTCAACAGGGGGCTTGGTAAAACGTAGTTGAGGCCAGCTAGTCACAACTTTCTGCTTAGGCCAACTAGAGATGCTTGCAGCTTTGGGATAATTATGAAATAGTGACCCTATATAATATACTGCATTTTCAAGGCAAAATACCTAAATCCATAAAGAACAGAACATTGATGAAGTACAGACATAACATATATTTTAGGGTTGTATAGATTCCCATATATAGTGGCAATTGCACATGATTACAACTTGCCCTATAGAAACATAGAATTTGACAGCAGATAAGAACCATTCAGCCCGTCTAGTCTGCCCATTCGTCCTGACGTAAATGTATAGCAGATTTGCTCTGCCATGCAATACCCGATTAATGTTAGATCTTTTAAAAAGTACATTGTTTTTAAAGCTTGTTATTGAGGATACAGGGTTGGAAAAATCTGTCATCACCAGGAACAATTTTAAAAAATCCAGCTGGTTCTATTAGCAATTCACGTTTTTTGTTCACCTTTGCCAAATACCTTTTATGTGTTATACTAATGATAGAGCGAGCTAAGAACTCCAACGTCGTACTATTCAATATCGCTTAAACATTTCAGAAAAGTATATTGATACGTTTCTTTTAAATAGTTGTCAAGTTTTTCTAAAGGTAAAAAAATGATTTAATAATTTCAAATAAATGTTAAGGACTATAATTTTTTGCTTCGAAATTCAAATGTAAATGACTAAAAGTAACAGGTGAACGAATAGACAGGCACTAGTAGAGCACAGCTAGTAATGCACTATAAAACAATGAGCAGGATCGACGGATTGTTTTAAAAACAGTGCTACATTGCATAGACCATACAAAATAAACGAAACAGATTAATCTGACCCGATACTGCATGTTTTTACTATAAATTTATATCTTTACATACATTTGCATCATTACAATTACCTAAAAGTTATTTTACCCGATTTAATACACTCTAATGACTTGAGTGCGGCCTCTGTATGATTTGGGTCATAATAAACATTGGACTTACGTTCACATTGTGGAGCTCTGTTGTTCCAGAATGGCCTTGTTGCATTGAGACATGTTAGTACATGGGCACCACGAAGCTTGTAGCCTGTATTGCAGTAAAAATATGCCTCTCCTCCTGGATGCAGGCTGGTTACCGACACATCCCCATATACTGGTCTTTGAGGGAACCCACAGCTGAGCAGGTAAGCTGCAAGAACAGAAACAAAACTCAAATCAATTAACTATAGTTTGAGCAGAACTACAATAGATAATAACAACAATGGAAAAGAGGAAATTGATCAGGTCGGTGGTGGTGAAATATAAAGATCGTTATATGGGCCCATGTGACATACATAAAAAATATTCAAATTAAATGTAAAGCATATATATTCAGCTGTAAAATGGGAAAACAAAAAAGTAATCAAAAAGATTATCCTCTCATAATCTAATGCATGTTACTTATACTACAAAAGTATACATACATACATACATGTATACATATTACATTTAGGAAAATATTACCGTATTTGCTCGATTATAAGACGAGGTTTTTTTCAGAGCAAATGCTCTGAAAAATACCCCTCGTCTTCTAATCGGGGTCGTCTTCTAATCAGACCTCAAATAGAGGTCTGATTAGGAGACTAAGATCCAGATCCCCCACACCGCTGCAGGGGACCTGGATCCTCCTGCCCCCCCATCATACACACACTTACCGGTGCTTCCTGCTGTGTTGCCGGGGCAGCGGCTTGACGTCTACGCGATCTGCGTAGACAACGTCCGCTGCAGCCGGAAGGAGGTGTGGCTAGCAGCGGGGGTTGTCTGCGTCCGTCGCGTAGACCTTCCCCGACTGTCAGAGATCAGAGCTCCCCGCACCGGTGCGGGGAACTCTGATCTCTGACAGCCGGGGAAAGTATACGGCGACGGACGCATACAAACCCCCGCTGCCAACTCCACCTCCTTCCGGCTGCAGCAGAAGGCGACGTCAACCTGCTGCCCCGGCTGGAAGCACCGGTAAGAGAGGGCTGAGAGGGGAGAGAGGGGGGAGAGAGGGGTGAGAGAGGGGGGGAGAGAGAGAGAGTGTGTGTGTGTGTGTGTGTGTGTTAGTGAAATGGGGGTATAGGGTGTGTGTGTGTGTGTTAAATGGGGGCATAGGGCATTTCTGGAGTGGCGTTAAGGGGGCATTTAATAGAGCACTCTGCCTCCTGAAATGCCTTATACCTCCCTATATGGCACTCTGCCCCATAATATGCCTTTTAACCCCCTTAATGCCAGAGTGGCATATAGGGGTATAAGGCATTTCTGGAGGCAGAGTGTTCTATACAATGCCTTTTAACTCCCTTAATGCCACTCTGCCTCCTGGAATGCCTTATACCTCCCTATATGCCACTCTGCCCCATAATATGCATTTTAACCCCCTAAATGCCAGAATGGGATATAGGGGTATAAGGCATTTCTGGAGGCAGAGTGGCACATAGGGGGTCAAAAGGCATACCATGGGGCACAGTGGCATATAGAGGGTTAAAAGGCATATCATGGGCCACAGTGCCATATTGGAGTGGCAAGCCTGGGGGCAGATGTGCGTAACTGGGGGACAGGTTGGAAAATACAAGAAATAAAAACAAAAAAATTTTTTTTCTCAATCATAGCTTTTATTAAAAAAAATAGTTTACATGAATTAACATTTACTGGTAAAACTTTTTTCCTTTGGGGTCGTCTTATATTCAGGCTTTTTCTTTTTTTCCTAAGTTAATATTCAGATTTTGGGGGGTCGTCTTATAATCAGGGTCGTCTTATAATCGAGCAAATACGGTATATAATGAAATATTTGGTAATGAGGGTCTTGCTAAGAATGGTTTGTATACATCAGTATATTTGGGAGAAGGTTCCAAAATAAAAAATACATATACATTTATAATTTTACTATCACTCAATGGTGTAGTGATGCCTATTTTGGGGGATCAGCTCCCAATGCATACGTCCCTAGGGTAGGTTTTGGTTTTGAACACCAATGCACACTAGCTGGCTAAGGGAGAAATGCTTAGCTGCCTAAGGGAGAAACATAGAAACACTCTGCAGGAGAAACATTTTCAAAATTGTTTCTATGGTGTTGCTAATACGCTTCCGGCACCCTGTACTAGATAATGTAACAATTAATACATTTTCCAAAACATATCAACAGTGAGTTTGGCAGATATCCAAAATTGCTGCAATTATAATTACACATAGAAGTTTGCTTAGAATTATGTAGTAACAATAGAATACAATGTGCATCGATATTCAGGAAGGAGGATGCCAGTCCATAGGGGCCCTGGTAAGAGAGGATTTAAGTTTATTTAAGCCAGAACAACACTTTGTACACGGTTTCATACATGTGAATACCAGCAGTGTGCGGCATTACAACAATCCAGTGCTAAGGGACAGGAGCTTATTTATAAAAATGAAGGCCTTTCAGAATTTGGCCAACCTGGGGACATTCCTTAATCATACAATATAAACAAAGTTTAAGTGAATAATCCTTGCATTTGCATGAATCCTCTGCAATGAAGTTGCAGCTATATGCTTAATATATTAACTTGTGAATTTACATACACATAGGGGCACATCAATATGCAAAGTAAGATGTATGAGATATGTATCCTGTTCTTCCCTAAAGGGTTAATAATACTACAGCTGTACAATATGGCATCAGGTCTATTTCATCCCTGCTGAACAGTGACAAGAAACAAAAAACCCCAGAAATGAGTATGCTCTTTAAATACCACCCTAGGGTGCCCTGTAATCATTGAACTGTAACTGTTTGGACTGCTTCTGCTGCCACATTTCCTGCCCTCTCTTAAGACACCCCGGTGTGGTTAAGGCATACGGTGGAGCGACGTGATGGGACGCAGCCTGCATGGATTATAACAAGGTGTATATGGCTGCCAGAGGTTCCTGTGCATGAGCTAGAGTGATGAATTAGCTGAAATAAAGTTATAATGCCCCATCTCGATCTTGCGATGGATTTCCTGGGATGAGAGTTTGGCACCACTCATTAACTCACAGCTTGATAAATTAGCCGTGCTGCTTGCCTAATGGGACCCATAAAATATTTCCTCCGGTGTCTGTGCCACTTGTCTCCGAAGCACAACAGATAGCTGTGCGAGAGGGGAGAAAGCTTCCCAGGGAGACGGAGAGGGGTGACGAGTAATTGTGAGATCATTCGTTCACCTGCTTGGCTGTTTATAAGTGATATATCTGTAATTATCATTACTGCCGCTGCAGAGCATGGAGGAGAAGGCTTGTATGAAAATCTGATTACTGTACACGTCCTTCTTGTGGGGGAGACAGGGAGGTGAGGTGTATTATCCCATTACACATGCAATGCTCTGCTCTCCTTCCTTCCCTCATAATAAAAGCAAATTACTTACATTATAAAAGATATCAACTAAACAGCCAGCAGAACTCTTTTTTTTTTTAAAAGGTTGTTCTGAAAATTTGATAATGGGAGTACCTGGTTGGAAAAAAATCATTAATGATTGGATACGGCTTGAGAAGCAGAATTACATTAGGGAAAATATATTTTGTTTTAATTGCTGCAACAGACAAAACATTGGCAGTCTAATTTTTCTACTTGCTAATTAGCATCCACAATTCTTGAATTTTGTGAAGAAGTGGCATCTACGTTTATTATAACATCTAAGTGTATATTATGACATATATTATGACATATATTATGACATCTAAGTGTATATTATGACATATTATGACATCTAAGTGTATATTATGGCATCTAAGTGGTTTCAATGTCAACACACATGGCTCATTCACTTTCCCCAGTCCACCGTAGTGTCCATTCTGTTAGGGATCCTACAGGAGGAGTCACCTTTGGAACAGTTTGATAACATACTATTGGCTACTAGAAGTTCCCTTATTGGATTGTCTTCCCCTACATTGTGTCTTCCATCTCAGGAGGATACCCCTGAGGTCCCAAAAGCTTACGTAACTTTTTTTTTTTATGTTGGCTTGATAAAATGTATCAACTTCAACTAGGCTCAATTCTCTCTTGGGCTACTACTGCTACTTGTGTTGCCTTAAGAAAAAAATTCCTTTAGTGGAACAATATTTGATTCAAATAGGGGAGCTATTTCATTTGAAGATGGTTCTATTTTTTTTAACCACATGGAAAGAAGTAAGCTGTGTATTGTATTGTATTTTACTACAAGCCCTACAGGTAGTACTGCTAGTGCTCTAGAATTCTAGATCTATCTATGACCTGCCTAGCTAAGACCATCATAGCAAAACCTATAGTCATCAGATCTTGTTTGCCACAAGAACAGCGATTGACTTCATATGTGTAGCGAGTAAAACAGGTATGAGGGAGACCATCTAAAACTGAAATGCAGTAGTCAAGACAAAAGATAATGCATGATATGCAACTAAGTGTGTGACTAATTCATGCATATTTATTGTACCTGTGGGGTTTAATTAAGATAACTGTCTTAACTGCTTCTTTAAATAGGTGTAGATCTGGGCAAAAATGATCTGTTCTTTTGCAGGCAAAGTAGAACCAGCAACATGACAACAATTAGTTATATACATGTTGTTGTTTAGCAATTAATCTCTTTTGCACTACAAAAACTGCAATGAATTAATGGCTAACTTAGAAATGCAGAAGTAATTGCTATAATAACTTCTACTATTAAGGAACTCTATCTATGACTATAAATCAGGCATTACTTAGTTCTGCACATTTTCTTTTCTGTTGCAATTATACATGAGACAGTTTGCTTCCTTAATCACAGTTTATCTGACATCACTAGGTCTAGAACGACCATAAAAATGGAAACACATCCAACACAAATATACGCCACAAAACCAGACAATTTCTACCTCACTCTGGTCTTCGTCAAGCCAGGAGCCGGCAAGACCCAGCATTTTGGCCACTGTGTGCTTTATTTATATTGGCGCCATGTACAATAGCTATTTGAAATGATTCGAACCATCCTCTACTTGTAGGGAGTTAACCTATTCGGGAAGGCAATAGAAATAATGTAGGAGACATGGCTCTGCAAAGAGGAACAGTTAATCCATTGGGCAGTAGAAGGTCTGTGCTGTGGACTGGCCCATCAAGCTGCAGCTCATCCACCTTATGGCGTACGTCAGAATTTGCTGCTTCTGAAAATTCTGCCACTAGTTAAAATATTCCAAGCACAATATCATCAGAGACACTTCTGTAAGATAGATACAATTCTTTTGCTTAAAATCTAATTTTGACAATAATGCCACACAATTCAGCGGAGCTGGAGAACAGAGAATACCCACGCAGTAGGTTGCTGTCTTCTTGGGCATCATCACTAATGAGTACCTGATCTCATCATGCACCAGGGGTCCACATGGATTATGCCCCTTAGTAGAACAAGGCCCAAGATAATGCCATATTAATAGGCACAGGTAATGCTGTAAATGCTGTGTAAAATAAATTTTGTTCAAATATCCATCAGCTACAAACCGTATGAATTTTTTTGAACGTTAAATATGCACTGACGTGCAAGCTCTTGACTCAGCTTTTAAGAATCCTTCAAACATCTCAGTGTAGATCACATGCAGGTGTCCTAGATCTGCTTATTATAATAAGTTTCCAGATCCATCCTGCAGACAAAATATGACATTTTTGTCCCTCTATGCACACACAATATACTCAGATGAACCTTGTGCAATTCCACGGATTTGATGAAATGACATATTCAATTCATTTAGTTGTACGGGGATTTTCTGCGGATAAGGATTGTATCGAGGAATCATCCAGATCTGCCATGGGCCGAGAATCAAAAGGATAATTCACACATCTCTGATCATCAGTGACAAATGTGGATTTGTGAGCTTCTGCTTTGCAAACATAACACATTCACGTTTGCTGTATGAACTAGCTGAATGTGTCATATTTACTGATGGTGAAAGTAATGATTAGCCAGTGATGCGAACATCCAAACAGGAATAGCTTGATAACCTTTGCATATGCATACAATAATTCTTGATAACACCCTTTAATATCATACCATTTGTGCATGTACTATTATTGTTTTGTATCTCTCTTTACATTTCAATGTATAAACTCATTTCTGGTCTATAAACAAATATATATATATATATATACTGTGAATTTTATGGGTGTAGAACACTGTGATACACTCATACCCAGCAAACATTTAGAATTTGGGGAAATAAGAGGAAAATCCAGTGACATTGGAGAAACAGAAGGATTTGGAACCAAAAGAGGGACTGTCTCTTCCAAAGAGTGGCGTGTATGAAGATTTTGCGTCAGGTAGGTAGCTTGTTTAAGGCACCATCTCTGGTCAGGAGATGGCAGTAGAGCACAGTGTGCACGGACAATGCCAATGTGTGAAGAAGCTCAGGATAGCTCATTTATTTGGCGGTACTACTTGACCCATGAATCAGTATTAAATTCTTTTACACTTATGCTAAAATCTATTGCGGCAATAATAAATGTGTAACCTATTATTGCGAATGCTTACTACTTCACTATTGTGGTTACTAAAGAAACAGAGTCCTAACGCATTTTAATTGCATGTTTTGATGAAAGAGTCTGCTTAAAATGAATATGTTATACAAATTGGTTGTACCTTTGAAACAGTAAATTAAGCAAATATATACTTAGCCATATATATATATATATATATATATAATTAGCTTCAACAGACCCAAAATATTTTCCAAAGTTATACAATTAGCTTATACGCAAAAGACTAACTTTTATATACGGATATACGGACTTAAAGTATCAATTAGCATACTAACAGTGGATTTTTTTAATAAAATTATCCAATGTAGTCTAACAACGTCATTTTACATTACAGCCCAGGATATATCTTAGCTTTACTTTCAAACATTAGTGTTCAATGACTGAAATGCTGCAGTACATAGTCCACAGTGAATAGAAATGATATATATATATATATATATATATATATATATATATATATATATATATATATATATATATATATAGTAACCATAGTAGAATCCCTTTAGTAAGGCAAACAGGTGGCCTTTCCAGTGTCACAGAGGATAAAGACTAAACTTGTGCACAGCTGCAAAATTTATTTAGACAATATTTCCTTTACATTTTTTTCTGCGTTTGTTGTGGAAAACGCATTTCATTTTCAAAACTTTCAGTTCTGATGAAATTAGGAGTCCTTTTTTGATTCAGAAACTACATTCAGGGACATTCCCAAAGGGAGAGATCCTTGACACCTTATGGACTCACCTTCCACCTACAGCAGCAGCATATCATGAATGGGCCAGAGTGGGCCCTTGACTGGGTTCCAAGCAGGGCTAAGCCTTGTCAGCATTTTTTTAATAAGGCAGGGGAGGGGTTCATCGAGGGTTATTTAAGGGGTGGGCGCCACTAGGTTAGGCGCCATTGTGTTGTCACCTTACCACTCGCTGAAGATCAGCAGCAGCAGTTGTAAGGCATGTGGCCTGGGCAGCCACTGGCAGATGATGGGCACATGCATTTCCTCAATATTTGAAAACGAAAAAGAACCGATCTTCCAGAGTAAGGGAGAAGATAGTAGGAGGACAGTATAAGAGTACTCTTATAGAGTAATACTAACGTAAAACAGAACAAAAATCCTGGTCTCTTAATGGACATGCAGTTATATGATTTGTTGTAGCTCCTTTTATATCCCTTGTATTGTCTACATTTCTGACCTACAGCCTGCCGAAGACAACATTCAGCTTGGATGGGATAAGTCCAGCTAAATGATTAATTAACACAGCAGCTCAAATAATGTGTGGTTGATTGTAGACTCTGCATGCACTACTTAGTAAGGGCTAACATATATTTACATCACATAAATGATCAAGTCACTGGGAAAATGATGTCTAAATTCACTGTTACCCTAGGTGACCTACTGTCAACATGTGTTATTTGGAAACACAAAAAGCATCTTCTAATTAAAGAAGCCCAGGGGCATTAGCATCATCACCTTTGCCGGCCCTCCCTGTCTAGTTCTAGCAGCCACATTTTTACAGATAGATTGATCTATCTTTCTTCACCATGATGGAGTTAATTCACCCAGATAGAAAGCGACCGAGTGGCAGTGCCACACCAAGTGATCAATGATCCTCTTAAACCTTCCTTGTTGGAAGATGCAAGCTAAAAGCTAGGATGTCTCTGCATGTCAATGTGATATATTGATATTTATCCAACCAGGTTAAACACTCAATTGAAAGCAGCCTACGGCTCAATAAACACCATTAGGCGGAAATATCCTTACAAATGCTGTAACAAGGGAACAAGTGGGAACAATCTGTGTGTTTTGTGTGTGTATGTATATATATATATATGTATATATACACACACCGTATTTGCCAGAATATAGGCCGCACCCCCCCACACTTTAAGTCTTAAAAGTGGGGGTGCGGCCTATAATTGGGTGCCGCCTATATTCAAGCCAATACGGTATATATATATATATATATATATATATATATATATATATATATATATACACCTTTAAGAAGCCTGTACAGAGCTCACCAGTCCCTCTTTGGGACTTTTATCAAGGGATAAAATAATCAATGTGTATCTACTGTAAGCACATCTTATCTGTATATCATGGAGAAAATCCTAAATAAAAAAAACAGACTACGTGGGTAGTTTTCATTAAATAATTTAGTTATGGTTAAAGCTGTGACATCTTTATGCCTAATGACGAGACAGCTTCCCACATATGTGGCTATAAATGCCTATGCACCGACATAGCTGGCTTCTTGATCATTCATTTGTCTTTACTGATTGTAATGCGCCCCACTAGCTGATCATTGCCCCATGCTTAAAACATTTCCAAACCAATTTTTACATTTTGAATTTAAAAGAATAAGGAGACAAAATAAACCATCATTAATTGGTAGATATTTGTAACATGGGAGATCCTGGTGATTACAGCTATTGCTGTCCAGGCGTTGATGAATAAAATATAAGCAAGTGCTATTTTTAATTACTCACAATCAGAAAAATGAAGCCAAAGATGGGCCTTATGGAATGTCAACAGATTTAACTGTGGAAGAAGCCTAAAATCTCAAATTTCACAAAATATTTAGGAACTCAATAGTGAGTTAAATGTCGGGTCCAAGAGAAGGAGAAAATGTCAAGTACCACAGCTGGAGAATGTAGTATACAACTTGTGTTGTGGAGTGTTATTAGGAACATGGAAACTAAAGTTGAGGCTAACATAAGAAAGCATTTTGTTCTACACAATTTATTATCGTTTCCTGTAGATATATTGTACATACCTGGTTATTGGGGTGTTTTGTTGCCTTCACAGATATGTGGTCGTATTAGTATTGCTCATGCATCCACTGAATATATGAAATGTTAATGTATAACATTAATATACCTGTCTCTACTTATTGGTGTGTGATAAGGGCAATAATATCCCTGCCTTATAGTGTAATACATTGTGTAGCTAGGGGAGTTAGCTAGTGTTTTAAAAAGTGGCACATAACTCCTCTAACCACCTGAGACAGTAACATGTGCCCTGGTTATGTTACTATGGTCTAAACCAGTATAATCACCAATAGAGATGCAAAAGGCATTGTTCTACTGTATCGACCAGGCACAGGTAATGTTCACATAACAGGAAACAATGTTACCGGGGCTGGTCCAAGACATTGTGATGCCTGGATCCAAGCTAAAGAAGCCTATAATCACAAACCAAGGAGTGCAGCTGATTCAGCTCTCTATCTGTGAGATGGATGAAGGAGATAAGTTTGATCTGGCAATTTTACAAGATCATCAGAGCTGCAGCAGCCAAACCAGTGACAAGAGAATGGCAGATATACACACAAATGGCACAAGAGCAAAAAAGTTCCCAAGAGTCATGCAGCGCAAAGCATGTGAGGTATAAAAGGTTAAATATGTTGATGGATTTAATACATGACCAAGAAATTATCGGATTAAACTTTATGCTGCATCGTGTATTAGTACAGACCTGCAAATAGAAATAGACAGATGTACCTAGGTACAAAGACCATTGCTGTCCAACTGGAAATCATATATATATGGGTTTGTAAAATGGGCCTAGCTTTCAATAGTCCCACACTAGATCAGCCCAGAAGAAGACATTCGTTAATACACAATACTATAATGGCTTGACATTTTAATGCAATACATGATATTTCCTATACCTGTTGGTGGCAGCCCTACCAACCTGACTGGGCACATTTTGTCTGTTGATGACAGCCCTTACATATATCTCCATCATCCATGGATTCCATCACACACGGCAGTATGACTTTGCCGTTCTTAGCAATCTAAGAACACGTAGCAAGCCTCCTGGTCTATCGTATCTATACGATATTTAATAACCAAGTAGAGAAACTGAATAATATGCTGTTGACTCATAATGTATAGTGGCATTTTTTAATCTAAGCCTGGGGCATTGCAGCACCTGGGCCATTTCACCAAGGGCCGATCACCACTTTTGAGCTTGCAGCAGTTCCTATCGGCTGGTTGGGTAGATCAAAGATTTCCCTTGAAACTGGACCAGCTGAACGACGGAGGTCTTTGCAGTCCTATGAGTATCATTTCTGTTAATGCAGAGCATTGGAATAGAAAGTCAAATCCCAGCATCTGCAGAAGGAAGACGTCTGAGTGATGCATCTGGGGGCCTGCCCTGGGTGAGGAGCAGGGCATCAACCTCCATATATAAAATACTTATAACGTGTATGGACTAATAAATCTAAGAACAATTATTAATTGTAACAGACATTTTTATAGGTAAAGGATATCTTTAATGCTACTTGGAAAGAGTGATAAAATGTTCTTTACAAATGCTTACAGGTATATGACATTAGCCCTTTAAAAAGTAAGAGTCACTGGAATGCTTAATGGACAATGTAACTTGGAATGATTCGGTGATAAAGATGTTTTACCCTATTAACCTTTACACACAGCTTCAGTAAAGTAGTGTAATGTTATGTTACATACTGGTGCCAGACACCATAAATTTTCATTTTTTAATGTTGCATTCTGTCAATCAGGTTTACTATACTTTAAAAGTGTTGCCTAACTACAAGTCCATGCACAAATTTGTCCCCCTGGTGCGATTTATATCAGTTGATGCAGCATGCTTTAAAGGAACTTTTAATAAACAGGAAAAATAAAGTAAGTGTAATAAATAACAAGTAGTGGTAAAAAATAATTTTAGTCTAACAAAGCTGGAGACATCAGTACCATAATTTACTTTAGAGATCAGACCAACTGTCACAAAGATTTATGTTTTTATTGTTGTCTTTTAATGAGAAATTATTTACAAAGTGCAAATAAACAATGATAGAAACCCATGGAAACTATATTTGCTGTAGTTAGACCCCAATCTGCTTTCACCCACCTGATGTGCTTGGGCTCGGATGGCCATTTATCAATGTCCTTAGCACCTTTAGGTCTGTGACAAGTATTTTGAATGGTGGTCTATTCGAAGAAGTTTAATAATTTGTCAGTTTAATGAAGGAGTGTGAAGCTGCCAATTCTTGACTGATTTAAAGCATTAATGCTATGTTTTACTGTGCCTGTCGCTCAGACATAGAAGAAATATGTGATAATGATTTCTTAATGTCTAATTTGATGGCCTGTACCTCCTTCTTAATACACCTGTACTTTGTCTATAATATATTGCTCAACTGAAAACTAATTGCATTATTTCTGGGCACCACATGGAGAGGTGGATTTCTAAAACCCTTGAAGCACTCACCCATTGCTTTTGTCTTCTGGGTGGACACTGGGTATCTGCATAGAGTAACAACACCCAAGTGCCAACCACATTTGGACCAGATTGGCTCTAAGACAAGACTTTGTTGCCCTGGTTTGATTTGCCATCCTTTGTTGCTGAACATGCAACATTTCCACTGGGGACATATGTAATAAGACACGGACTTCTAGTTTACCAATTATAGAGATACAAAATGCATTGTTCTACTGCATAAACCAGACACGGGTAATGTTCACATAAAAGGAAACTCACAGCTAGGAGGACTCATTTACTGCTCGTCACAGGACACATCTTGTATCCTTTAACATACTTTTACTGCAATAAAGTTTGTATTTTTTAGAAATTGTTTTTGGGTTATCTGCCATGGTCCATTGACTTGAGGCTGAATGGATACCTCCAAAAAGCTGGAGGAATGGCTACCTGGGGCCCTCTTTTTTCTGGGGAGGTGGCTTTGTGGGGGTATGGTTAGTCAGATGTGCAGGTGGGGCTAGTCCTCCATGGGGCAGGCGTAACTGATGGGGTAGTCGGGGCTAGAGCACATAGGGGTGAGGGAAATGAGCAGGGAGTGGGCAAACACTGCTCACCCTACCAGAAGAAAGAGGAACGTGACCTGTAGACCTAGGAAAGCAGCGTTTCACCCGGAGACTCCGAGTCACACCTGGAGAGTTCCCAGCTACGCTATACATATATACAGTGTACATTGCACAAAAGACGCTCTAAGGGCCACATGGAATAATACGTATATTGCCAATAGACTGACAGGGCTTTCTGAGAAACATTGTTCAGTGCGTGTTAAGTGTTTCCTTGTTAGGCGCTTCAGCGTATTTCAAGTATAACACAAAACAACTTAGTTTTTGGCATATTTTGATTAAATAGCATATTTATTTGACTGTGAGATAAAAATGAAAAATGCATCAATTTTCTATGAAATTGTAAAAGCTGGGTGCAAAATGCAAGTGACTAAATTCTGAATTCAAGCATACATCGTATTTTTTTCTTCAATGCATTTGTAAATATTTAATATATTGCCATAGGTGGTTCATTAATAAATTAGATGTTTTTCTTAAATCAAGGCCTTGTCTAAATATACCGTATTTGTAAACTGTTTTTATTTTCCTGTTTGTATACAATAGACATTTGTGCAATATTGGACCATGACTTGAGTGTTATGAGAAACCAATAAAACGCACCCACAGAAATATATGTAGTAAGACATGGTGTGGACACATGAGGACAGGGCTGTTCTTGGCATTAGTCATTCCAGACAAGGCCTTGGGGTGCCTAAATCACTGGGCAGTTGTTGGACAGTGAGACCCTGTCTAAAGTGACAGCTCCTGGGCCACTCTATAGGGACCCAAAATTGCAGTCCACTCCCATTGTTCCTAATTTCTAGGACTTCTGGATCTTTGCTGGGTGTGAGTTTATCACAATATTCTACAGCCCTAAAAGACACAGTAATATTTAACTAAAACGGCAAGTCAAAGCAGGAAAATAAACAATAATTTTGTAAGTATATGGTGCCATCAAGAATGAGTAATAATAATACGGTAATTTAAATGAGGTGAACCAAAGGTTATTCATACCTGGGATGCCATTTGGCCTATGATCGGCCTTGCTTGAGGACTGAAAGGTGCTGTGCCAAATTGAAAAAACATGTTTAGGTTATAGCACGATGCACTGCTATCTACTCATATACTTTGTTATTTAAATACCACCTGCCCACCATACCTGAAGAGCCACTGTGTGGTTCTCAGCTGTAGAGTCTGTCGTCTTTGGGACAGTCAGGGTGTGTGTAGAGGTAAGGACTGGGCATGGTCTAGGGACGGGACCACCAGGCCACCATACCCAAAGAGCCTCTTTGCAGTGCACAGGTGCTGGGAGGAGGTCACGTGGCAGCTACAATGGGGGTCTGTGCAATAGCACAGTTGTCTGGGACTGTCTTGGAGCTCCCGAGGATCTCCTCAGCTGGCCCATGATCTCCACTGACCGAAAAGACAGGACAGCGGGGCGAGTCAGTGGAACTGTGACCAAAAATCTATACTATCCTGCAAAAACTGGTGCACTTAGTATGCATAAAACATATGAATAAACCCTAATCAACAACCAGAAAGAACACCAATGAATATTGCAAGTGAAAAACCAAGAAGAGTCTAATGAGAGCTTCACGTATGAGTTTAACCCTCACCGGGTAAAAAAAAATAAATTCAGCAGCCAGCTTTCATTCTGGAAACACAATCAAAATGTAACCAGGGACGAGAACCCAGCGCATAAGCACTCAGTGTTCTACACACCGAACAGCTGGAAATGGCCTTACCATGTGCAGCTGCTGTTACTAATGTGAGTATACTGCCAGCTTCAAAGATGCATGCGATGCTTAACCCAATCTATATACAGCGATTTGCTATGTGCCGGGATCCAATGACAAATCTCCCAACTTTGTAGGTAATTATAGTAAATAATCACCTAATTGCTCAGGCCAATTTTATTTCCATTAGCGTCTGCATGCAGAGTGTGCGCATTTAACCTGAGATGGCACATATTAACTTCAGCAGGATTACATTGCTTTCATTTATTTAATTGCCCACAGGTTAGCAGTCTGGAGTTGCAGGTGGGATCTTTGGATCTGATGTCCCGTGAGGTATTCAGATGTCGCCTGGTGTGGCACCCCCGTCTGCTGTCTCATATTTACAGTCAACATAACATTTTCTCTGTAAAAATCAAATCGAGATTACCTGTATCTAATGATGAATCTGCACATAAAACCAGAAAGGATTGCACCCTAAAGGAAAAAGTTCAGGGCAACTATCCTACAGCTTGAAAACTGAATAACAGTGAAAATATATATAGATATGGGTACACAATATGAATACTTAAGTAGCTACTTATGAACTGCTGAAGAAGTACGTGTTTTATGCTTTTAGCTGGCCACAGAGATTTAAAGGTCAACAATATTTTTCTATGTTTTTTTTCTAAGGTCTTAACTTCAACTAAACTTACAGTTTCCAATATCAAAACAAAATCTGTGTTCAAAACAATATATAGTAAAAAATGTTGTGGGGCAATTCTTTGATAAGAGTGTACAGAGAAAGGACACAGCACAGGAATGGTTTATAAATGTTGCATAAATATAGGTTAAAATATTTTACTTGAGAAACAGAGAATTTGAGAGCAGATAAGAACCCTTCAGCCCATCTCGTCTGCTCAGAGATGTAGAGACTCAGACCTTAATAAGTCCTTGGTCTTGTGCTGGATTCAGGATAGCTTTATGTCTATACCATGCATGTTTACATTTCCTTACTGTGTTAGCTTCTACCATTTCTGATAGGAAGCCGTTTCATTGTCGTGGTTGGGTCAGTGGAGCGTAGCGACAGAATGACAAAAAGAAGAGCCTGGGGTTCAAAAGCAGGCAGTGGTTTAATGAAGCAAATGACACCAAGGTAGGACAGGTAACGTAAAAAGCAGAGTCCAGGTGGTAGCCGAGGTCAGGGTAAAAGACAACAAAGTCCAGGAACAAGCCAAGGTCAGAAGACAGGAGGTCAAATGATAAATAGGGACACAAAAGGGACTGTAGCTTCAAGGGAACAACTGGTAGGAGTACACAAGGTAAACCACACAGCATGCAACAAGCAAGCACTGAAGGCATGGTGTTTGGGGCTTTTATAGGAGGTGAAGGAACTACTCCAACTCCTACTCCCCTAGATTGCCGCGGACCCAGGCGGCGACAGAGGGGATGGTGCTGTGCGAGGGGTAGCCGGACGATTCCCGTGAAAGGTAGGAGTATTTAAATGTCATTTGCAGACATATAGGGCTGCAACAACTAATCGATAAAATCGATAATAATCGATAATGAAATTCGTTGGCAACGAATTTCATTATCGATTAGTTGAATCGATTATTATCGATTATAAAATGAGGGTTTTTTCAGAGCAAACGCTCTGAAAAATCCCCCTCATTATATAATCCGTTTAGTCTGACTCACCGTCTCACAGCAGCAGCTCCTACTTACTCCCCCTCCCTGTAATCACTGTGACAACTGGCCCCGCCCCTTCCTTCTCCAGGCCAGAACCACATGGCTGTGACACTCATCTAACTGTAAGTATATGTGTATATATATATATATATATATATATATATATATATATATATATATATATATATATATAATGTGTATGTGTGTGTATATATATATATATATATAAAATGTGTATGTGTGTGTGTATATATATATATATATTATATATATATATATATATATATATATATATATATAATGTGTATATATGTATGTAATATATATATATATTTGGGCTACTGAAAGTTAGGGGAGGTGGGGGTTAATTTAGGGGCAGTTATGGTTAGTGGGGTGTTTAGGGTTAATTTAGGGGCAGTTATGGTTAATTGGGTGTTTAGGGTTAATTTAGGGGCAGTTATGTTAATAGGGTGTTTAGGGTTAATTTAGGAGCAGCTATGGTTAATGGGGTGTTTGGGGTTAATTTGAGGCAGTTGTGGTTAATGGTGTGTTTAGGGTTAATTTAGGGGATGCTGTGGTTGATGGGGTCTTTAGGGTTAATTTAGGGGATGCTGTGGTTAAGGGGGTGTTAAGGGTTAATTTAGGGGCAGTTATGGTTAATGGGGAGTTTAGGGTTAATTTAGGGGAATCTAAATCCTGGGGCAGTGAAGTGACATATCTGGGGGTATAAGGCATATACAGTATATAAGGCATATGTGGGGAGGGCAGTGTGGCATGTCTGGGGAGGACCTAGTGGTGTATCAGGGTGTATAAGGCATATCTGGGGGTAGAGTGGCATATCTGGGGGTAGAGAAGTGGCATGTCTGGGAGGCAGGGTGGCATGTCTGGGGAGGATGGAGTGGGGTATCAGGGGATATAAGGCGTATCAGGCACAGTGGCAGATGTGGGAGGCAGCGTGGAGTGGCATATATGGGAGGCATTGTGGAGTGGCAGATGTGGGAGGCAGCATGGCGTGGCATATGTGGGGAGGGCAGGGTGGCATGTCTGGGGAGGATGGAGTGGTGTTTCAGGGGGTATAAGGCGTATCAGGCACAGTGGCATGTGGGGGGTAGAGTGGCGTGGCAGATGTGGGAGGCAGCGTGGCGTGGCAGATGTGGGAGGCAGCGTGGCGTGGCAGATGTGGGAGGCAGCGTGGAGTGGCAGATGTGGGAGGCAGCGTGGAGTGGCATATGTGGGAGGCAGCGTGGAGTGGCAGATGTGGGAGGCAGCGTGGTGTGGTATATGTGGGAGGCAGCGTGGAGTGCTGTGGTAGGCAGCGTGGCATATGTGGGGGGGCAGCATGGCATGTCTGGGAGGCAGCGTAGCAAGCCTGGGCTCAAATGTGCATATATTGGGGGGCTGGTAGGGAAATAAAGACAAGAAATGTATTATCAAAGTTTTTTTATTCTGCTGTTTGTATTTAACATCATTTGTTTAGTAAATTATTTTAAATGAAAAATTTACATTTTTTTTTATCCGATTAATCGATTAATCGAAAAAATAATCGGCCAACTAATCGATTATTAAAATAATCGTTAGTTGCAGCCCTACAGACATACATAGCACTGTAGTGACCTCACCTAATGAAACATCAGCGTCACCAAACCCCTCATCCTCAGGCCATGCTCCCTCAGTACCCACACACTGACTGGGTCTGAGCACAGGGATATAACATAAATGGGACTGATGGTAAGTGTAAGGGAACAGAAGGGCTAGTGACTAAGAGTGAGCAGAAGCAAATGAAAGCAGAGTTACAAAATTACACATGCACGCTCACACACAATTACACATCCATGCTCACACACACACACACATACATACAGAGATCCATGCTCTCACACACAATTACACATCCATGATCACACACACACACATACATACAGACAGGCCCGGACTGGGACAAAAAATAGGCCCGGGCATTTAAGCCTGAGCAGCCCATATTTATTTATTTATTTATTTATTTATTGTTAAAGCCCACCCTTCATGTACCATCTTTGCATTTAATCATTCAGACAAATCATTAACACATTCATTAATGCAGTCTCACAAATCAAGCAATTCATCCTCACATGAATTCATTAATTGTCATACGCATTCACACAATTCATCCACACATTCATTCATTCTCATACGCATTCACACTACCCTCTCATCATCTTATCTGCCCCTTCTCACTATGTTCCCCCTTTTCACTATGTAACCCCCTTCCCCACTTCTCAATATGTACCGCCTCTATCTATCCCCTCTCCCCCTTTCTCACTATCTAACCCCCCTCTGCCCCTTTTCACTGCACCCCCCTCCCTCACCCTACTTACCTTGTTGCCGGAGCAAGCAGCAACTGCGACCGCGCCTGTGGCAGGGCAGGATTGACTTAGGGGCTGATGGAGCTGCAGCTCCAGGCCCCCACCTTAAAATAGGCCCAGTCAGGACCGGACTGACTGGTCCTATATGGCCGCATTAACGCAGAGCCCCTTAAGCCCGCCGCAACTACCCCCTCCTAACTATCTACCCTCTCCCTCTTTGAAGTTCACTTACCTTTCAGAAGTCCTGTGGTGGGGGTGCAAGGCCTCTGCCTCCCAGCTCTGCCACTGTATGGAACAGTATAGAGTGATGGGAGTTATGATGTACTTTTAGAGCAAAATTAGATCATGAAAAAGACATTGGAAATGGTACAGCATAACACCCATCACTCTCACGCATTTACCAATCCACACATATACCAATCCACACACATACCAATCCACACATATATACACCAATCCACACATATATACACCAATCCACACACATATACCAATCCACACACATATACCAATCCACACACATACACCAATCCACACACATACACCAATCCACTCCACACATATATACCAATCCACACACATACCAATCCACACATATATACACCAATCCACACACATATACCAATCCACACACATATACCAATCCACACACATATACCAATCCACACACATACACCAATCCACACACATACACCAATCCACACACATACCAATCCACACACATATACCAATCCACACACACATACCAATCCACACATATATACCAATCCACACATATATACCAATCCACACACATATACCAATCCACACACACACTAATCCACACACTAATCCACACACACACTAATCCACACACACACTAATCCACACACACACACTAATCCACACACACACACCAATCCACACGTATACCAATCCACACACACATACCAATCCACACACACATACCAATCCACACACATACCAATCCACACACACACACCAATCCACACATATACACCAATCCACACACATATACCAATCCACACACATATACCAATCCACACACATATACCAATCCACACACACACACCAATCCACACACATACACCAATCCACACGTACACCAATCCACACGTATACCAATCCACACACATATACCAATTCACACATATACCAATCCACACACACATACCAATCCACACATATATACCAATCCACACACATACCAATCCACACACATACACCAATCCACACATATACACCAATCCACACACATATACCAATCCACACACATATACCAATCCACACACATATACCAATCCACACACATATACACCAATCCACACACATATACCAATCCACACACACACACCAATCCACACACATACACCAATCCACACGTATACCAATCCACACACATATACCAATTCACACATATACCAATCCACACACACATACCAATCCACACATATATACTAATCCACACATATATACCAATCCACACACATACACCAATCCACACATATACACCAATCTAGGGCTGAAACAACTAATCGATAAAATCGATAATAATCGATTATGAAAATCGTTGGCAACGAATTTCATCATCGATTAATCGGATCGATTTTTATCGATTACAAAAAGAGGTTTTTTTCAGAGCAAATGCTCTGAAAAACCCCTCTCCTTATATAATCCGACCTCAAACAGAGATCGGATTATAACACCGGAATCCAGATCTCCCGCTACGCTGCAGGGGACCTGGATTCCCCTCACTGTCGGCCGGTCTCTCACTTCCGTCTCTCTCCCCCTCCCATCTGCCTCCTCCCCCCTCCCATACATCACTCTGCCTCTCTACCCGGCACCGTTACTGAAGGCACTTTCACTGCAGCTTCATAGAAGCCTCAGTGTAAGTGAAGGTGAGTAACGGAGTCTGTCTGTGCGATGCAAACCCCCACCGGCTGACAGAGAATCATCCTCTCTGATAGCCGGTGAGGGTCTGCATCGCACAGACAGCCTCCGTTACTGCCCTTCACTTACACTGTGGCTTCTACGAAGCTGCAGTGAAAGTGCCTTCAGTAACGGAGCCGGGTAGAGAGGCAGAACGGTGTATGGGAGGGGGGAGGAGTCAGAGGAGTGTATGGGAGCCACTCTCCAATACACCACCTTGGCTCCTCCCCCTCTCATACGCCACTCTGCCTCTCTACCCGGCTCCCTGGTGTCTTGTCAGAAACGGAGGTTCACAGGAGGCAGAGTGGAGTATGGGAGGGGGGAGGAGGCAAAGTGATGTATGGGAGGGGGAGGAGGCAAAGTGATGTATGGGAGGGGGAGGAGCCAAAGTGATGTATGGGAGGGGGAGGAGGCAGAGTGGAGTATGGGAGGAGGCAGAGTAGCGTATGGGAGGGGGAGGAGCCAAAGTGATGTATGGGAGGGGAGGAGGCAGAGTGGTATATGGGAGGGGGAGGAGGCAAAGTGATGTATGGGAGGGGAGGAGGCAGAGTGGTGTATGGGAGGGGGAGGAGGCAGAGTGGAGTATGAGAGGGGGAGGAGCCAGAGTGGTGTATGAGAGGGGGAGGAGCCAGAGTGGTGTATGGGAGGGGGAGGAGCCAGAGTGGTGTATGGGTGAGTTATAGTGGTGTATGGGGGGTATTATGAATTTTTAGGGCATATAGGGGGTATAAGGCATATGGATATTAGGCATATCAGGGGGGCATAAACATATCTGGGGGTAAAAGGTATATCAGGGGGCTCAGTGGCATATAGGGGGTATAAGACATATCGATATTAGGCATATCAGGGGGGCATAAAACAAATCTGGGGGTAAAAGATATATCAGGGGGCTCAGTTGCATATCACTGGCATATAAGGAGTATAAGGCATATCAGGGGGCACAGTGGCATATCAGGGGGCACAGTGGAATCTGGCATATAAGAGGTATAAGGCATATATGGGGCAGAGTGGCAAGCTGGGGGTCAGATGTGCATAACTGGGGGCAGTTTGGTAAATAAAAAATTTAAACAAGGCTTTTTTCTCAGTTTTTATTAAATATGAAAAATAGTTAACATATGAATTAATATTTACTAATAACTTTGTATTAAAACCTAGTTTGAGAAACACCTTGTTTGGGTTCTTGTAGCTTTTATTATTATGTCAGTAAAATAAGAAGGTGAATAGAGAGGCCATTGCAATAAAGAGATGAAAGTGTAAATTGTACGTTTTTTATTGCAATTTTTCTTCAATTTAAAATAATGTATTTTTTTATCCGATTAATCGATTAATCGACAAAATAATCGGCCAACTAATCGATTATTAAAATAATCGTTAGTTGCAGCCCTACACCAATCCACACATATACACCAATCCACACACATATACCAATCCACACACACATACCAATCCACACACATACACCAATCCACACACATACACCAATCCACACATATACACCAATCCACACACACATACCAATCCACATATATACTGATCCACACATATATACTGATCCACACACATACCAATCCACTCTCACTTAATGCTTTCCTACCTTTCCTTTCTTCTTTCAGCTTCTTTTCCTCTTCTTCAGTTCTTCTGTCTTCTTCCTGGTTCAGAGGGCACGGACAGCGGTGGGCGCGGCTTCAGTGTTGTGCGCCGGGATCTGAAAACAAACCCCGGCGCACAACAGCTGTTGCCACGCGGATCACAAGGGAGCGGTATCGGAGGTCTTTAACAGACCTCCGGCTCCCTTGAGTGATTTTAAGCCGGGTTGAACCCGGCTTAAAATCACTCAAGGGAACCGGAGGTCTGTTAAAGACCTCCGATACCGCTCCCTTGAGAGCCTGCTCCTCCAGCGGCGGACATTACTGTCCGTCTCTGGAGGGGTGCCGGGTGCCGCAAGTTGGCACCCCCTGATGAGCGGCCGCCCCCTGGAGTGTGGCGGCCGCCCCCTGGAGTGTGGCGCCCTGTGCGGTCGCACACCCCAAAGGTCGGCCCTGCCTTAAGGGGCCGGGAAGCCCCCACCAGGGCCGTCCTTAGGGGTCTGCGGCCGCACAGGGTTTAAATTAAAACATCGGGGTTTTTTTTTCAACTTTATTTAACATCCTCCATGTTAAATAAAGTAAAAAAAAAAAACCCTGATGTTTTAATTTAAGCCCTGTGCGGCCGCAGACCCGTAAGGCCGGCCTTGGTGGGGACTTCCCGGCCCCTTAGAGTGGCGGACCCGGTCGCAGTTGGTAGGGTAGGGGCCTGGAGCTGCAGCTCCATCAGCCCCTAAGTCAATGCGGCCCTGCCGTGGCCCGGCCCACCGGGCAAGTGCCCGGTGTGCCCGATGGCCAGTCCGGGCCTGCATACAGAGATCCATGCTCACACACACACACACAATTACACATCCATGCTCACACACACACACACACACACATACATACAGAGATCCATGATCACACACACACATACATACAGAGATCCATGCTCACACACACAATTACACATCCATGATCACACACACATACATACAGAGATCCATGCTCACACACACACACACACACACACACATACATACAGAGATCCATGCTCACACACACAATTACACATCCATGATCACACACACATACATACAGAGATCCATGCTCACACACACACACACACACAATTACACATCTATGCACACACACACACACAACTATGTATCCATGCACACACACTTATACATACACATCTATGCGCACATATATATATCCATACAAACCGGACTGGTGCGCTACAAGGAGACAGGAACAAAAGGGTCGCAGGAGTCGCCCGTCGCAATTGGCTACATTGTTCTAGCATTCTCTAAAAATGTGGACAGCTGAGTTACACATTCTTTGTGGGATGCTGCATATGCAGCCTTGTTATGGACCTATCAGGGAACCTTATCTACAACAGATTTGAAAAAAGTTGTTCCCTGGTATTATTACAGAATTTATTCTGCAAACACAAGAAAATGTCTCAAAATGTTTTGCAATTTCTGTTTATGGTTTGCTCTAATGCCAGTTGGAATCGTAGAGTACACTTTTCACAGCAAGAAATTGTATTACTCTATCAATAACTGTAAAATATCTTGTGAACTACATTGTAAGATTGCATTACATATATTACATTTGTTTTTTGTTATTGAATGAAAGTGTATAGGATGCACAGGAGAGTCTAGTCTTGTCAAATAGCTGATTATATCATTAGAAAACATTTTCAACCAGTGAAATAGCCACTGACCACCAAAATCCTAATATGTGTCTATAACTGTCTCCAGCTACTGTCTGTGGTCTCTTTTTTCTCTCTATGCCTTTCTCCCACTCCCACTGACTTTTCTAAATCTAGTACAGATGTGTGTAAATTTAATATATTTATGCAGTATTCAAGGAACATTTGGGGAAGAAATCAATGGGGATTCAAAGCTCCCTAAGCCTTATGAGTTAATCCACTAAGAATTTTTATGTTGGCTGATTTAATTGTCTTACAGTCATGAATGATTCTCTTGACACCTATTACCATAATTGAAGTGAGTGGCAAGGCAGTGTATTTTAGAGTGCATAGTTAGCCAATACATCCAACAAAATAACTACTTTTTAGGCAGCCAGCCGCCTCAAGCTCATTTTTAAAATATATACAAAAATTCATTTTGTGGTTGAAAACAGAGAAAATAATTTTCCAACATCAAAAAAGAAAGAATCAGAATTGTGCTAGAGGCAATGCCAATACTTCTATTCCTAAACACTGTGCATAGAACAAATAGAACAAATGTACAATAGACTCTAATGTCTACTGTTCTAGAGACATCATCCATGAGAGGAGGCATCTAGAACCTGGATCTACATCTTGAAAGTCATATCTTTTGAAGGCCAGTGAGGTGGCAATCTATGGAATTAAGCATCACCAGACTTCATATATTTCCACCTTATGGTGCCAGGGCTGTTAATAACTGCCCTGTTGGTTTATTTGTTTTCACTGAAGAACAAATATACTAACTGTCACTGAGATTACAAACTTCTTTCATAGCCTTCTGTTTCAGGTTAACTCTACCCACGTCTGTGTACACCACTTATCCAGTATTTAGAGGAACGTTCTTTTTTGAGGCTGTGCAAAGTTGGCCGTATCCACATACACTTCATCACCTTCCTCATTGTATAGAAACATATGCTTTTATATCCTTGTATTTTTCCAGAAGCTTGATCATCAATACTTATTGTGGAATTTATTATCAACTCCTTGTGTAGTGTTATTGATTAATATTTCAAATGCATAAAAAAAAGTATTCCAAAGGAAAACATCAGAAAAAAAATAAAAAAAAATAAACAAACCTTACAATCTAATTAATTTCTCTTTAAGTGGTTGTGTATTTACTCTTTAACCTCAACGGTGAGTTATACATGGAGGATATACAGCTACCTTGGTATATTGACATATATGCAAAAAAACTATATATAAAGAATAGTTAATTAGGCTTTCTGGTAAATAGTTTTGACTGTCAGACATTTCAGATAAAAAAAGCTCATTAAATTTGCACACAACCCAACAAAGTGCATCACATAAACACAAACAAAAACTTATTTTCCGTTTAATCTCTCCAAGCAGATGGTAGTTACGAAAGGCTTAATTTGTCTTTGTTTGCAAATATTTCCGTCGTGGGTATTATTTTGGTGGCGCTGCACAAACCCACATGTTCCCTGCAAGATGGCCTGCGAGTTTCACTAGAAGAAGTCATCACCATTATCACCTTCCAGAATTAAATCACACATGGATATCAACAGAAGCAGTTTGCCAGCTTTACAAAAATAGTATAGTGAAACTGTATATATATATTTCTATATTATTTGTGGGTTTTAAATGTATTTTTCAGCTGGAGCACAATAAGATCTGTTTCACAGAAAAGATAATAAAACATTTAATCCCAAGATATTTTAATGTCTTTAAAAGCTTTCTGGTGTAAAAACTAATTCAGATTTGGTCAGGGCATTTACAGTATTTGTTCCTACATGTTTATATGGAAATTGCTCATGTAATAGGGTGTGATGTTGGTGGCATCGGGACACATTGGGAATGTTAGACCAATGAACGTTCCTGATTCTTTCCTGTTCTTGTTTGCACATTTTAGCATGAATAAAAATCCTTTGCTACTTCCTGAATCAGCATGGTCTGGTTGTCCCTTGGGGGCTTTGCCAAATGTGAAGAACCATTTCAGTTGCACTTGCCTTATAGAGATTGAATTGCATTATTGAGATTGAATTTAATTTGGTTTTACCTACGTGCTCCCTGTAGGGAATACCATGACCTTGAGCTCTTTATAAAGAAGGTAAAAGTGTCACAATGCCAGAACCCAGGAGCACACACACCACATGAGTGATTTGTCCTGGTTTAACCTACCCAAGGGTTGAGCCCCAAGATAGGTGACCAGGATGGGTGATCCCCAACATTGTGAAAGCTCTGGTAGAGGCAAATACGTATGGAACTGAGTTGTAGCTAGCAAAACTGGATACCTGCAGATAGCAGATGCCACAGGTTGATGCAGAGAACAGGTAGCCCCAGGATCCCAAGTCAGTTATATGGGACAGGTAGTCATACAGAATTCAGATTTGCCAGAAAACAGTAATGCCAAAACTTCAAGACAATCATAGGACCGCACCAGGGTGTCTGTATGCTACAACTATGGCCATTTCAATTCTGGCAATGAGCCTGACCCATCCCTGTGCGCATCACAAGAGCGTCTCTGATCTGTTCACAACGTAAAGTGACCTCGCAGGAGACGGCTGTTGGGTAAGCGAGCTGTTTACCAGTTAGCCCTTGCTTGGCTGCTGCGAGTGGGTCTCCTGGATGTGACAAAGAGGAGCACAACATTTTTTTAACCCTTTAAACTAATGCATTGAATAGGGGCACATCTCAATTAGAAAGACCTCATTTACAGTCAGTGATCCTTTATTGGAGCAAGCTCTACATAAACTGTTACCTTGAAAATGGAACCGAAAGCTGCCTGGGTTGGTTTGATGCAAACTCTGGTAGTGGATCATGACTTGGTTTGTTGGGCTGCGAATCACCTGACCTCTCATAAGGAATGATTCGTTAGCCAGAATCACAGGCTCCACCCCTTCCAGGTTCTCCACGGTTACCATCTCGCCTTCTGACAAACTGATATTTTGCACCTGTTGAAAGAGTAAATTTGATATTATAACGCCTTGTATTCTCTTTTGAAGTATTCTGTAGAAAACATTTAGCAGCAAGGAAAGGGATACATTATTTGCCACTTCTCATAAAACATTTTTTCCCAAAGAATTTTAATTCTAGTAAATGGTTGGATTAGACCTGACTATATGTTACCGATATGGTTATCATATGGTTCATGGTTACATCTAATTTTCACACGTTGCTATCCACCACTTATTCAGTTGCTCGTATGTGGGATGTATAAACTCACAGAAGGAAATCAATTACTTAATCAAGCTTATACCATAATGCAGGGAAGCGCATGCAAAAAATAGACGTGTTCAAGAAATAATGGCTGGTATGGCAACTATAACCCATCAACAAAGGCAATTATTGGCACTAAATGTAACAGTTTTCCATGTGAATCCTGCGCTATATCATTATTTCACTATTGCCAACCTGAAAAATGTTAAATAAAGTGAAGCAATGCTATATACACTATATAAGTGTGTTGATACTATTTTATATGAGTCAAAAAAGGTATGCTCTATAAAACAACACTTTGGGCAACACAATTACAGGTCACAACAGTGTACATGTATGGTACTCTTAACGGTATACAGGATGACGGGGATTACCATATGCCCCCAAACTGTATGAGGGTGATCAGTCGCAGCACTAAAAATGTGCTGATGATATTATGAGCGAATGGACATAGACATATATCCAATATACACACTTCACATAGATATCCCTTAGATACGTACACTATCCATACAGCACTAAACTACATCATTGATTTGTGATGGATCAGCTTCTCTGTCTATGACTCTGAGTAATGTACAGCTAACCACATCATAACGCTGGACCGCACCAGCTCCCGACTGAAAAATAATCAATCATTTTTTACAACCTCTAAGCCAGTGTCTAAATCAAAAAGTTATACAGTTTAGTAGTAGTGGTAGTTTCCAAATATCTTTTTTTTCACACAATGAAAAGTATGTCGCATATTGATAACATGGATTAGAAAATGCTCAGTTATTGTAGCAGAAGGTTCTGTAGTACACAGTGGCTTCTAGAATGTCTGTTTTATGTCAAAAAAAGGACTGCCTGAAAATGTTATTTCAATGCGATACGTTACAGTTTGCACTTCTTTCAATAATTTCTTATTGAAAAGAAATAAACCCCTTTTCTTCTACCCATATTGTTCCCGTCCAGCAATAGACACAAGAGGTTTTGCTGAAAGCAGTCAGTGCCCCTGGCTTACATCAGCCTCCACTCACTAATGATGGCAGGAATGTGTTTATGCTTTGGCTGTTGTACGTTGTACAGTCTGTATGATGAATGTTTAGCTGACTGCGATCAATATGGGCCTCTGGCTTTCACTATCTTACTGGGCCCTGTGTAGATCAATAACAGACAACCTTTAAAGGGCACATTCCCACCCGGTCTCCTTCAAGTCAAAACGGAGGCCTCCCATGAAGGAAAGGTTGGCCGCTGTGTTTTGCATGGATGTCATCAAATCATTCAAAGTATAATGACAAGACAGGTCTCAAAGATGAGCAAACCAAACATTCGAAGAAGCAACAAAATAGCATGTAAAAGATTTTTAAAGATTTTGTTGCTCTTACTTTGGGTGATATTGATCTTTGTCAGTGAGTGGTTTGTTTCACAAAGACTAACAAAACTTTCAAAGGTTCTAAGGATGAGTCAGGTAAAACAGAGTGTATATTTCTGGAGGAAACAGATGCACAGCTACAGTGTAGAGAGAGAGAGAGATCTGGTTCGTTGGGCTGTGTATATTAAAAGTTAAATGAACGAAGTCACAATTATTACAAACTGTTATATGTTTTAGCTTAAATATATTTATTAAAAGTACCCAGGGCCGGACTGGCAATGGCGAGGCGGCCCTGGCACTTTAAGGCCAGCAGGTGTCTGGAGGAGTAAGTGTGGCCGATGCCTGGGCTTTGTTTTTTTGACCACATAGCGTATATATGTGGGCATATCCAACTGGCGGCTGTACACTACAGTATACCATCTGCCGCTAAAGTCAAATGTCTCGATTTCTGTGCATTGCATATGTTTTGGATATAATATGTTTTAACCCCTTAATGACAAAGCCAGTACATGTACGGGCTCAAAATGCATTGTTTTCAATGGGTTTAGGGACCGCCCATTGTCCTTAAGGGGTTAAATATAGGAGACTATTTTGCTTGGAAGCTGCAATCTGTGTGACACAATAGTAGGAATAGCAAATGAATTAATATACTGTCCTCGTGTTATCCTCTTACAAACATGGCCAGAACAAATTAAATGCCAATAATCCCCAATAATTTAATGCAGAGTAATCATCTAAAGTCTCTGAAAATTAAGTTAAGATTAATGCTCCTGTTAGTACACATATAAAGTATATATACTTTTTTTTCTAATGGGTATTCAATATTGAATTTTATTACATGTTTATTTATAGTGTACTGAACTGCAAAATATTAATATTCAGGCAAAGAAACTTATTTGGTCCTTGGTCATGTCTAAATTAAATAGTCATGTGGCTATACTGTATATATATATATATATATATATATATATATATATATATATATATATATATATAATGCGTCTTCATTTATACAACATGTACTCAGTGCAAAGAGGACGCACAATGGAAGAGATCCCCCTCGTCAGGGTAGGTTAGGGGGGCAGGTGGGGTGCTCTCCAGTCTCTGGCCGAGGGCAGCAACTTCTAAAAATGTACAGCTGTCTTTAAAATGTTAAGTCAACTCTCCAAAACAGGAATCACAACTAACCTTCATTGGAATTTTCCAATTGTAATAGCTACAAAACTTCTCAAACTTGTCAAAACTACCTTTTCTAACCTACAAAACCTCTCATGGTAATAATGAAAATAATAATGCATATTACAGAAGAAAAAAACTATAAAACATAATTGACACATTAGGATTAAATAGATACCAAACTCATCTGAATCCTATTTGAAAATGTCAGTTGCAATAATGGCTTGTCTTTGAGACATAAAATAGATGCTTTTCTCCTAATACCTTTTCAACTATTTTGCAGATTTGTTAAACTTTCTAAAATATTCACGATACATGAAGACATGTTTAAGACTAATTTCAAATAACTAATCTATGTGCACCAAACAAATTAATACTAAACACGCTGTGGTTTTTAATGAACTTCTCCCATTTTGTTTATGCTTCTAAGATAATTTTAATCGGCTTGTGGTGAAAGCAGTACTCTTGGAACTTAGGACCATCTTTCTTGTAATCCAAGGTCTACACAACCCTGTAAGGACTAGGTCTTATAGGTTGTTTTTAATAGGTCCTATAGGTTGTTTGTAATATATGGGCAATAAATCACTCAGTGGATTAATACATTTATAAAGCATTATCCAGGAATGCAGTCAGGAAAAGCCATCCTAGTCCTCCTGCTCACTTCTCTTTTTTCAGTCTTTAACTTGCCTCTTGCAGTGTTTCTTGCACTCATCATAATTGTAATAATAATAACACATGCCACTTATAAAACGCCCCATGTAGAGGTCTACAAAATGTCTCAGTTTACCAATCCTTAGAATGTAAGAGCTCTAATCAGTTGATAGTTAATAATGCCCATACTGAATGGATCCGTCGTTAAGCTCTACAGCAGCTTCTATATGGAACATAGGACAGGAAACTGAGAACATTTTTGCTCAGAGGCATTCGAGTTCTTTTAGATAGTAATTTAGGAAATTCTGAGTTATATCACACCGTTACAACACAATTTCCACAAACACTCCACCCACTTTTTATACATGAGTAGTACAGTAGTATCCCCCTTGCAAATGCATACAGAATCCTCCAGAATCCATTTGCCCATTTACTCACCACCCACCCCAACACATCTCCTGATTGCATTCTGTCAGCAACGTGTTCCGAGTGAAGTAGAAAATCAGAAAGTAGCCGATCGGTGGACAAAACATCAGACCACCAAGAAGGTATTCCGCTGCAGCTTCTACCTAAGGTGAGTATTTTATTCCGTCTTTTCAGGGTAAATGAATGAATATGAAGGAATTTACAAAGTACTTTCATATGCACTTATTGTTCAGAGGGCTGCCTAGGACACTTGAGTTTCCCTTTAATATGAGATTGTTTTTTATGAGAATTTACCACCATTTTAATGTGTAGTAAATATGTGTTTAATCAGTAGTAAATATGTGTTTAAAATGTCTTAATATAACTGTTTGCCAGTTATGTAGGTTAAAGGCACTAAATACTGGATTGAAATCTGAGCTTTTGGAAACTGCAGAAAGCATTGTGGACAACTTTACATGTGCCCTCTGCCGGGCATTTCTACAGTTCATATCTCTCTAGGAATTTGTCAAACTTTGTGAAGAACACCCTGGGAATTGTTGTTCAGAATACATAAATAACTTTGTGTGTTGGCTACTGTGATTGCAAATATGGAAAGCTATGCCAGAAAATGGAATGACCTTGGAGTCTGACAAAATCCCACCAATAATTGTATTTTTCCCCTTCATATAGTGCAAGGAACAAATAGAAAATGACACTGCTGGTATTATTGTTACTTCAAACATTATTTGTAACTTTATGTGTGAAGGAAATGAAAGACAGGGGCTATGGTCCAGTGAAAGAAATCCAGAATTTCAATTCACTTTATTGAACAATGAAAAAATATGACTGTTATCTCATACAAACGATGCAGACGGATATTATTGTGTTCATTCTTATAGATTGAAAAAACCTTGCAGGACTTAACAGACACCAGGTCTGGAATCCTCGCTTTACCGGTACTGAAAAGTCAGAAAGGTATTACAGTTGCTACCTTGCTTGATGCATTTTATCTCCTGCTTTATACTAAATGGAGCTATCCGTAGTGTTGTCCCTAGGTAGCCTATGGTAATGTTTCACTCTTTCCGTATAAATGAGGCCAGCATGGGGTCCCTGGGTATGGTTGAGTTCTGAATAGCTGCCCCTCACTTCCCTGGGAAATGACAGCCCTAATTGTGAAATCATTATGGAGGGCCAGTTTAGCACCTCTCAGAGGAAAGGTTTTACAATTTAGTGAACCCAAATAAGTTTTGCAGGCTAGACCTATCTGTAGACAGTGTAGATGTACTTTATTATAGATCGTAGCTAGAAAGTGTCATAGTCTGTCCCTGTCTTGGCATTCAAACTCCTTTTCTGTTAGAGAACATACTGTCTGACCGCAGTCAATAGCCGTCGTACTTTTTATGGCAGCTGACTGTCGTCAACTCTTACAAATGAGGCAGGCCATGCATTTTTTGCAATGTAGACTGGAAAAGAATACAGATGGTCTGATTTTTGTATCAGGCCCCAAGCCAATTCCTATTGCGTGCCCTAGAATATAAAGCATTGTCCTCTGATCAGCTTTCCCTCATCTCTGATCATTCTAGCCACACTGACAGATCGGCTGCCCTTCGGACAGATGAGTGGTTTATGATGTCACCGGACCACTTCAGGGGAATTATAGCCATGTGAATCACAGCTGCAGCTTCCATAATTTAGCTGATACTTTCTGCCTGTGCAGCCCTCAATGTCAGAAGGTGAAATGCTCTTGATCGATCCTCGTAGCCTCCCATAAAACATACTGAGATGATGCGGGGACAGCACTGACAATTCGTCAGCCTATGGACATGCTATACTTGGAGCTACGCAAAGCTTAACACATATTTTTAGCAAAGGCTCTTCAGCCGGAAGCTTATTCGGGAAAGCTCATGCTGTGAGTCAGTATAATCGGCTTGGGGTAAACAGTGGTACATTCTTCTTGTTTAACTGACAGCTGGTTAAACATCAAGGATTTAGAGTTATTTGTTTGACTGCTGGACAAACAAGAACATGAAACGATTATGTGTCCCAAAACATGGGCAGCTGAAAGACATTAGTTAAGCTTTTGAAGTATAATCTGGAGTTGTGTGAAGTTATAATGTATGTCACCAAAAATATCACCCAATTTAGTGGCGTTCAGTCAGTGACATTAGCAAGCTCAGATATTCAGATATTCAGGTGTGCCCTTATCCAGAGTCCTGAATTTCTAATGCTCCAAGGCTACTGGTCTCCCCTTCTGCATTCACCTAACTAAGCAAGAAATCAGTGAACTTAGAAAACATTGCACAGCGCTGAGGAGTATTATGGATTTATATAAATCAATAAATAATAATCATTTTGTGGAGTTCCCTCTGCCAAGTGAAGCTTCCTTTACAATTGTTGATCTGTATACTAAGTTATGAGCAAGATGTTCAATATTTAGCAATATTTACCATTCCAGGTGTGTGAACTATTATCAAATAATGGTCAACGGGGTTACTTTTGTATACTCAACAAACAAGCAAAACAAGAAGGACAGAGATCCTAGCTCTCTAGAGCTTACATTCTAATGTAAACAAAGAGGTTCAGCTGATACAAAAGGGAATATATTTATCCCATATACATATATATATATATATATATATGTGTGTTTGACATGTGTGTGTGGGGACAGGGCTTGGGGCTAATGATGCTGCACCACCCAGTCATATATTCAACGGGGTGTTCAGGGAGTCGGGTCTGCGGCATCATGCATGGGTTCAAGCCCAGCAGCCCCAAAAAAGCCTCCAGGCTCTCTGGCAATCCCACTGATTTAGCTCCTTGTTAAGCAATATAGTCATGAAACTTGGGGTACTTTGTCGTAGTGGGGGCTAAGCAATATATGGCCATATAGTGTGACAGAATCCCCAATATTTGGATTTATGTTTGCCTGCCCTATTGATCGTTGTACTGTCTCTGGATTATCCTTTTGTCTGTGTCCTTTTTTATTGCATTGCTGGATTTCTGGCCGTTGCCTACCTTGGATTTATTGTTGCCTGGTGCTTGCCATATTGAGCTCTAGACTGACTTTGGCTTATCCTTGGGTAACACTGTGCATCTGTTCACTACCCGCATGGCCTGTCTACTCTACTAGTCACTAGGGTTAGTGGATCTCCTCTATGCGTATATGTCTGCATTTGTTGCGATACCAATCTGGTGCCTGACATAAACTAGGCTTACTATATTGTTAGTTTCACAAGTGCAAAGCCTGGGTATCTTGCATTAATATTCACAAAATGGTCAAATGCAAGTAAACAGAAAAAATATAAAAAACTCAATCTTTAGAATGCTAGTGACTGAAAGTTATTTTGTTTCCCTTTCACTGTGTTTCCCATGGGTCTTAAATTCTCATTTCTCACAATCTCTGTGTTTACAATGTGTGCACTCGAAGCATATTCATTTTCCAGTTGTAAGAAAGGAAACGGCTTTTTGACAATAGGGATCTGGCCTTTAGACGTCTGTCAGTTTTATTTCCCAAACACTGAACCATGCTATCAATTTGCCCTTATTTTGCTTCTTGCTCGATATTAAGAACTTTGGAGGTATAGTTTAACATATGGGGTAAATTGGAAACTTTACAATCACTTTGCTATCGCTGACCATTGACAATGATTGTCTAAATAGTGTCGGGGAAGTTTGATGTGGCCTCCAAGGGAGTTTTTATGGCCTTGAAGAAGTATAAAAATGTTGCTAAGCTTATCACCAATACAAATTTCCTCTTGAAAAGTTTTACAACAATTGTTACAAAAACATCAAGGGTTAGAGTTAGACTTCTGGGTTAAGTAATGCAATAAAATAATAAATGTTAGGATTAGATAAGACTCACCAAGATTGGGATACTTTGCAGTGTGAGTGGGTGAAGAATTAAATGACCATATAGTGTAATGGAATCCCCAATATTCATGCGGGAGATACATGTTTTTTATATCAATCACAATTCACAAGAGATGCTAGCCATAGTATATTATTGCTCTGTACATATTTTAATGCAACTATAACTGAAATGGTATGGTTTGCTCTACTAAGTACCGTATATTCCGGGGTATAAGACGACTGGGCGTATAAGACGACCCCCAACTTTTACAGTCCAAATATAGAGTTTGGACTATACTCGCCGTATAAGACTACCCCTCTACCCAGCGTACAACAACCAGCCAATCACGGCAAGCGATGTACCTTACCGGTGATTTGCTGGTTGATTTGCTGATTTGCTGACATATACATACATGCACTGCCCTTACACACACACATACACACACACACACACACACACACACACACACATATATAATATATATCTATATATATATCTACACATATGCCTGTCCATACATACACATTTATACACTGCCCTCACCACACACCCCTGCCTTTACACACACATGTATATGTATATATATATATATATACACACACACGTATGTATATATATATATACACACACACGTGTGTGTGTGTGTGTATATATATGTATATATATATCTATATATATATATATATATATATATATATATATATATATAGATATATATATACATACATACATATATATATATATATATATATACACACGTGTGTGTGTGTGTGTATGTATATATATTTCTCCCCCCTTTCTCCCCATCTCTTACCTTATCTTCTGTCTTCTGTCTTCCATCCAGTTGTGGGAGCCCGAGGTCTGGCACTTCAGACCTCGGCTTCCCTGCTCCCTCATCACTACGCGCCGGCAATTGATGCCGGGCGCCGGGACATGACGGCATCCCTGCGCTCGGCATCAATAGCCGGCGCATAGTGATTAGAGAGATTGGTGGCTTCGTGGGAACCTCCGGCTTGGTAAGTACCCGGCGTATAAGACGACCCCCCACTTTTAAGAAGATTTTTTGGGGTTAAAAAGTCGTTTTATACGCCGGAATATACGGTAATTATTAGACTTGTGCATTCGTATTCGGGCGAACATGAAAACGAACACGAAGGGTGCGTTTTCGTTGTTCAGCCCGAATACCGAACATACGAACACGGCGGTGGCAAAACGTATACGAAGACGAAGACACACAACATGAAGAATCTTCATGTTCATCTTTGTTTACTAATCTCCCTGGTCCCTTCCCTGTCTAGCCTACCTTATGTACGCAGCATCGCAGGGGTTAACGGGCGCGGAAATCCATAGGTTCGCCGTCAGGAGTTAAAGGACCATGCAAGCGACTCCATTGGTTGCCGGCAGGGGCCTCCTCTGGTATCAACCAATTGTGAATTATTAAATGTGCAAGTGAAGCACCATATATAGCTGTATCTATTTATTATTTGTGCTTTCAGTTAGGCCGTTTATTTCTGCATTAGCTGTTTGAATGAAAGTGTGATTTGTCCTGCAATTCTTACTAATTGAAATTAATGATTACCTTGATGGCTGATACAAATAGTGACCACTGATATAGCCCTAAGTGCATTATTTTGCACCTCAACATTGAACTGTAGTTAACATGCTCTTGACCATTTTTCTAATTTACTTAAATCATTAGCCATTTGGCTTGTTCCCCACCAGGAATGTCTACTCTATCTCAGACCTTTGCATTGGCTGCAAAAAGACATAGCTTACCTTTAATATTAGGCTAGTAAAAACTTTAAACATTAAGACACCCTTTCTTGTGTAAACAAACTTGACTTTTATAACCTTTCATCATAATCAAGTTGATGGATTCCCCTTATTCATTTTGTAGCCCATCTCTATAATTTTTCCAATTTTATAAACCAGTGCCAAGAATTGCAATGCATATTTAAGGTGGTGTTGTATCATTCGCTAACAGAGGCAAAATTAAAATTCCTCCTGTGAGCCAAGAATACATTTTTTAATGCATGACAATATCTTGCTGGCTCTTGCAACAGGTGACTGATATGGAACACTGCTGCCAGAATTATTTTCTATGCTTATTTCTAAGTCATTTAAAGATTTACCCTATTTAAGGTCTGATTTGGACATGTATTTTCCCCAAAATGCACACATTAGCATTTTTCAATGTTAAATCTCATCTGCCACTTGGCTGCCCAGTCTACCAATTTGACCAGCGACCCCTGCAAATATCGAAGTTTGAGACAAGGCTTTCAGAGATATGGTGCCTTCTCTACAAGATGACTTATTACTTTTGTCCAATTGCAGAATTTTCTTAACTTTAACAACTCTCCGAACAATATTTTTAAACCAGTGTTCAGGTACAAGCAATATAGCCCATGCCTATTTCATTCCGTTTCTACCGTAATCTTTTATGTAGAACATAAAAAATGCCTTTTGCAAAATCCAAATAAGTCTCATCCACTCAAACACTCCAATCAATATTTGTGCTCACCTGTTCATAGAATGCAATTTAAAGTCAGTGACACTACCTGCCCTTCACAAAACTGTGCTGACTCCTACTAATTATATTGTTGAACAAAATGTTCATTATGTCCAATAAAGGTACTTGACCTCCCTTGGTTCCAACTTGCATTTGTAATGAGCAAGACACTCAGGGCCTTATTGTGGGTTTTCTCAACTCGCATCAGCATCTATCTTGTAGTCTAGTTGATGTGAATAAATTATTATTTATTGGGAGTGCAAGATTGTGTAAATATACCCCAAATACCGGTTTTCTCATACCTACAGTTTTGAGAATAACCAATTATTACTAATAACTAATGAGAGTAATATGCTGAGATCCTTTACTTAATTGAAAAATTCCCCTTAATTTCCTATTGTACTGTATACGAGTTTTTGTGTACATTTATATGGATTGCTTTAAATATTCAATACATCGTCAGCTCACTTACCCCAATCTACATAGATTCGTGCAGTAGGAGGATTGAAACAATGCTCAAAATGTAAGGTTGTCATGACAACCATGGTAATATGAATATGGTCTATTTGTTAAATCAATGCACTTTTCATTTTAGTAAACTGTCACATAATAAATACTCAAATTTCCAAATGAAGCAGTTTTGTTAAAAAAATAAAAACTTGTATTAAATCAAGCCAAAAACAGTATGAATATGAACTAAATATCGATCCAGAGTGGAGGATGAACCTTTATTATTTACTTTAAACCTTATTATTTGCATCTCGTTGATACTTGGCTTGTGATTTTCAGGGTTTAACAAACTTCAGCTGCATTTGGCGACTGGCGAGGGTGCGTAGGACCATGTCAAAGGTAAAGAGCGCGATATCGCTCTGGATTTCACAGAATGTTTGTAACAGTAAAATCAGAACAATATAAATAAATCATACGTATCCAAACATTGTTCTCTCATCTGTCTTCATCTATATGAGTTTTCTGTCACCGTTCTCTAGCTCTGCATTTTTATCTTTGTACATTAGCCACTTTTATACTTTATCTGTTCTTCGATCGGCCTGTCAATCTTCATTGTAGGAACCATTCATTCTGTAATGTGGTATCTCGAACTGGTCTATTTATTTTCCTCATTCCGTTGCCTACCCTGCATCATCTCTTCATCTATCTTTGTCGTTTACATCTTTCCATTTCTTCCCTCGATATTTTTTTGCATTTCTCACTTTTGTTACAAAAATATTTTTTTATATATATAGCTATCTGTATTTATTTATTGTCACCTACAGAGTGACCTTTTTGACAATGAGCACAGGAGAAGATGGGAGGGGGAGAGGACAATACCATCCCTCCTTTCTTCATTATGGGGAGGTAAAAAAGTGAAGGGCAAATACTCCTGAAAAAGATCAACGTCAGGGGAGCAAGTGACGCTTACAATGCAAGAAATTGGATCAAACTCCACAACACAAAACATTGTATGTACGTAGCTTACGTTTCAACACTTCTTACGGGACAGCAAAATGGTTTGTTAATTACAATTTATGGGCAAAAGGATATTGTACACCTTATATACACACTGTATATACTGTATATATATTGTTTTGTGTAATTCTAAATTCATTTCCTGTGCTGTGTACATTATTGCGAAGTTTGTATTTGTTATGCTCTGTAAATCACTTATACATACCATACATTCTGACCAACATTCTAAAATGAGAGACACCATTGAAACAAGTCTGTCCGACCAGTGAAAGGGACATGAAGCAGGGATAGGTAAAGTTTAAGTACATGGACACTAGTGTCCAGACATTGCCTATGACAAGGCTTGGGAAAGTGATGAGTACCTTTAGTCACATGTCCGTGAAAAAGCCTGAAGGGGGCACCATATGTGTTGAAAAAGTTAATTACTCACTTTGTGTACATTCAATGTAACCTACTACTTTAATAGGTTTACAAGTAAAATATAACATTCAGTGTCTGCTAGCAATAAAACCAAGTAAGCGTTGATACAGATTGTGGTATATATACCCTGAGCGCTGCACTAGGCCTTGCCCCAACTGCCCCATGTCCTCTTCTCTGAGGTGAGAAGATGGTGGTGAGCACCAGGATATGACATCATGTTTGGTCACGGGTACTGCATACTTTTGGAGCCTGTGCCCGCAGCGCACCGGAGAACCCGATCATCCAATAGGCAATCTGCCCTGGGTTTTGTGGCAGAGAGGCTACTGACCCCTTGGACCTGCGGCTTTGGTTCTAGGCCTAGTAAGCCTGTGCCAGAACACACTCAATCCCTATTGCTGCATAAAAATGCTCTACTCTCTGAAGTCATGATCTGTGAACTTTATTAGTTAGTAAATGCTGATGATTCATCTAGCAGATTATAGTCTAATATTAAAACAGCTGCCTAGCCGAAATTATATTTATAGACTTAGATTCCTCATTGGACCATATTTCCCACAGAAATGTGGCGATCTAAGTTTTAAACATATATTCACTCATATCTTTAATAATGGTACAGCTTCCAAAATGTGAAAAAGAAACTGATCAAAGTAAAGAAAAAAATGCAGTATAAAGAATGTGATTTATAAGTGATTTATAAGAGGAAAGAGGATAGGATGAGAAGTACCGATTCTCTTTTTAATGTGCTAGCAGCAGTAAATCATATTTCTGCTAGGAATCATTTAATTTTAGTGCATTTAAAAGGGGTTTAAATCTTCTTGTCCATTTAAGACAGCATCCCACTTACTAAGCAGCCAGCGGCCAAATTTATTTGTGTATTTGTGCTATTTACATAAATTAGAGAGGTAGGGGTGGGAAGGGGTGTTAATGGAGGTGTATAGGAAATTAGAAACGTAACAAATAGATGCACCGGTCAGACGACACGCACTGATTTTATTGGCCATTACATGATAATGGCTCTATAAATGTGACAACCTTTTGAAGTCTGAGTGGCATACTAAGAAGCTATACATTGTGATTTCATGTCCTGTCAATAAGGGCTGATTACTTGTCTCTGCTGCAACAAAGGGTTGTTATTTTTATGGACTAAAATCCCTGAAGACATTGATACAAAGTTCTGCCAGCTTGAATGACCTATAACCAGAAATGAATATTTATATCTGAAGGTGCCATACTGAAAAGCAAGAAAAGATAATGGCATCATTCATTCATAACCATGTAGAAGGCGTTACAAACAACTTTGTATGTGCCGCAAGCCTGGTGGCCTAACTTGGAAAGGGAATAAGCAAATAGCTGCTGAATAAATGTTGTCGACTTAGGGTATAGTAGGACTGCATATTTACTAAATAGTTGAAAAAGTTAGCTGCCTGATGCATGAATGCTGTTGCATTCACACTCCTATCATGCCAAGTCATATGCTGTTAGCAATCACACTCCTATCATGCCAAGTCATATTGCTAATTTTGTTCAATTGTGCGTTACCTACTTTTATTAAAAATGTGAGTTTTTATTATTATTTTTAAAGGTGGGGGTCATTTTCGGCTTTGGCTAAGTGAACCCTGAATGTTTTAATCCTGAATTTGTAGTCGCAAAACTTTCTAGGCCCAGAAATCAGTGAGAGGAAGAGTAAAGGTTTTGTGTCATTTTACTTTATTTTAATCTGCATATTTTATTAAAGGCCATATTTTTTGTCACAGTGAAAAATGAGTGCGGCCCGCGCACGTATACAATTCTGATGAAGTGGCCCACTGCAGAAAAAACTTGGACACCCCTGGCATAGGCCTTGTTTGTTGGAGGTACACATTATCTATTTGAATGGAATCTGAGAATGGTTTTAGGATGGAGCTCTGGCCACAGTAGCCCACAGAATGACCTCCTATTCTGCATTTAGCACTTTGCCCCAAAACTGGTCTTTATAAACCTGGTCCTGTATGCTTTTGGTAAGATTAAGTAAGAATATCTGGAATCCTATTTCGAATATGAATAGCATAGTATATATTTTAACAGTTTTACATTACAAGTTCTCTTAGAATTATAAAGAATGCATATGGAACCCTCTGCAAATATGTAAATGGATTATAGTATGAAAACAACCAATGCTCCAAGTGCTTTATAACCACGATAAAACAGAGCCTTTTTTTGCAAATTGATTTGAAGCTCTCGTGCAAGGCAGGCTAGGTAAATGGGAAGAAAATAATAGTAAATCCTTTGAAGTACATTAAATTAAAGGAAATACAGATAATGTAATTTTAAACAAAGCTAGTAAGTATGAAATAATAATAATACAACATCAATGTACAGATTGTTGAGAGTAATGCACTTATATAGTCAGAGATAGACATAGTTTGTCTATCTGCTTGTCAATAAATGAAAGATTTTTCTTCTCTTTTTCCCAAATTAAAAGAAGTATGCAAACACATTTTAGCATTAGTATTGGTTTTCTATCGGTACCTTACACATAGTTGTTTAGCTGTTGAACTATAACGTCCATGTTTCTCAGCAACACTACGTCCAGCCAAGTGGAGGCTGAGGATAATGAGAGTTATAGTTTAACAGTAGATTCTCCTGGTTTTGGAGGATATGGCAGTACACAAAATTGATATAATATATCTGTATTCATGATAAATAATGGGCTCTATTAAAACGGTAGCTTGATCAGTCCATAAATAGCAACAATATTTCGGTATCACTTGATTCTTAATTTCTGTGTCCAATGTGACAATGATTATTCACCGAAATACAAACTATCATACGCAATATTTTGCTGCCATTTATGTAACAATCTCGTTACATAACGTGCATAAATTGATTTTAGACTTCTTGTAACATTGTTTTTCAGCCATAGAATTACAGCGATAAACATGAATGTGTGTAATAAACATCTGAAAAAACAATTAAGCAATTATAGTAGTGGGTGAGGTGAAGGCAATTTGTTAAAATGCATTTGGTAAATAGAATTGTGGCCTTTATTTCATTATTCTACAGTATAAAGCATCAGCCGAAGCATTAACCTCTATGCTCTTCTCTGCCTGAGAATAGTGGCTCATGTTCGTTTCCACCTCTACAGATGTTTTCTTTCACACGTACCTATGTTCTGCGAAATCCAGAGCCACATTCCTGGATCTCTCTATACGGCAAGTCACAAACAGAGATGTGTAATTAAATGGGTCACTGGCTTAAAAGGAGTGCGCACAGGAATGGCGTGTGTCTGGGAGATGAAGTTTTGACTGCTAATTAAAGGGTGTAATTAAGTAGGAACAAAATAAATTATGTAGCATGGGTAACATCTGTTCTTCCAAAAGGGTTGCCCAGAGACACAGCGTGATAGCAAGGAAGTATAGAGGACAGACTAAGAGGAATAAAGGTAAAATGGAGTGAGGTTACCATACGTTATTCACTCAAATGCTTGTATTTGTATCAAGGAAAGATTGCCTCCTAACGTATGTAGTCTATAAATATATAGGGTTTATACTTATATGTGTCTATCTATCTATCTATCTATCTATCTATCTATCTATCTATCACTGCTTCACTATTAATGGAACCCACAAGAATGATGACGATTTTTTTCCTGCTCTTTCAGTTCGCATGAAATTTGGAAGGCTTGTCACATTCGGAAATTACCGTATTTGCTCGATTAAAGGACGAGGTTTTTTCCAGAGCAAATGCTCTGAAAAATACCCCTCGTCTTATAATCGAGGTCGTCTTCTAATCAGACCTCATTCTGCTTCGGCCGTGCTGCTTACCGCGTCGTGCTGCTTACCGCTATTAGCAGCACGAGAACAGGAAGCTAGCACAGTCCTCACATAACTCTACCTCCCCCCTCCTTCCTCTGGGGGCGGGGCCAGAGAAGTTGCTCGCACAGCCGGCCCCTGCAGAAGTCTGCGAGTGGGAGATCTGCAGTTCAGGTAAGGGGGTGGGGGGTGGGGGGTTTGAGCGTGTTTGTGTATGTGTGATTAATGGAATGAATGAGTATTTAAATGTTTGTGAATGAGTGTGTGTGTGTGTGATAGCATGGATGTGTAAGGGGGGTGGTGGTGGTAGCATGGCATAGGGAGGCTGTAATCACACTACTATCATCCCCAGGTTCCAGCATGTACTGGCTGCCTTGGCTTGATAGGAGTGTGATTGCTGTTAGCAGTATATATATATATATATATATATATATATATATATATATATATATATATATATATATATATATATAAATGCATTTTAACCCCCTATATGCCACTCAGCCCCATGATATGCCTTTTAACCCCCTATATGCCAGAGTGGCATATAGGGGTATAAGGCATATCATGGGGCAGAGGGGCATATAGGGGTTAAAAGGCATATCATGGAGCACAGTGGCATATAGGAGGGTATAAGGCATTTCTGGAGGCAGAGTGGCATATAGAGGGTTAAAAGGCACATCATGGGGCAGAGTGGCAAATAGGGGGGTATAAGGCATTTCTGGGGGCAGAGTGGCAAACCTGGGGGCAGATGTGCATAACTGGGGGGGGCAGGTTGGCAAATAAAAGGAAATAAAAAATATATTTTTCTCAATCATAGCTTTTATTAAATATGAAAATTAGTTTACATGAATTAATATTTACTGGTAAAACTTTTTTCCTATAGGGTAGTCTTATATTCAGGCTTTTTGTTTTTTTTCCTAAATTAATATTTTGATTTGGGGGGGTCGTCTTATAATCAGGGTCGTCTTATAATCGAGCAAATACGGTAATCATGATTTCACAACCTCATTTACTTTCCCATGCTCTCTCATACTCTTACTCATGTACTCTCTCACTCACACTCTCATTCACGTTCTCTCACACTCTCACTCTCTCAGTGTCTCAGTGTCTCCTTCTCCACCGACTGCTTTTGTGTTCCTGTCTCCTCGTCCCACTTCTTCTATTGCCTCTTCATGTTCTTCTGTCTTCTTTCTTTGTCTACGAGGTCTCCTGGGGCAATTCCACAAAAGGACAGAGCCTCCAGGCACACCCTCTTCCTCGATTAGAAGAACAGGGTAAAGGCTGTTCATGTGGCTTCGCCCTTTTGCGGAAGTACTCCGAGAGGCCACAATAATGAAGACGGATTTGCGGAGAAAGACAAGCGCTTCTGCACAATAAAAGACAAGAGAAGGAGCTAAGGGAACGAAGACAGGGGGGCAGAAGCGGTCGGCAGAGAAGGTAGGCAGGCATTAAGAGAGAGTGTGAGTGTATAAATGACAGTGTGAGAGAATGTGAGAGAGCGTGAGTGTGAGTGAAAAAAAAATAACAAATTACAAAATTAAAATTTCAATCTCTCAGCTTTGTATTCATTTGTTTCTCCTTATTTTCAGACATTTGTACAAATTGACATTTCAGTAAAAGTTACATTTCTACGAATCTGAATGCACCAATCTACTGCTTTATCATACTGCCTGTTATGAACAATACAATAGCTAATTGTTAATCACCCAGCCTGAAAGTCTAGGGAAGAATGGACTGCATTATCATTTCCATTAAGAGTCATTTTAGCGTGGTGTTTAAGCAGGGAAAGTCATCCAAAATATCACATGACTGACAACAATGAAAGCTTCCAGGTCTGCATAAAAGAGAGTTTATTGGAGCAAACTGCTTTTTTGTAAATGCTTGAGACTTTTTATCTATGGACCCTGTAATACTATTACAATAGTCCTCCAAACACATTTTCAAGTTACTGTTTTTCTCTTACCAAACTGTATTTCAGCTGGCACCACTGATGAGAAGCCTACTGATCACCTGCTTTAGGTAATGTATTTTGAAATGTAGCCTCTCGTATGTAGTCTTTATATTATTATTAAATATATTGACCCCAGAGAGACACAGTGTATGGATTTCTAAATCATGATTAATAATATATTGATCTTTGTGATTTCGAACTCCATATATTATGAATCATGATTCTAGATCTACTGCATGTAACAAGTGTGGGTGAAGAACTACAAAGAACTTTGCTTCACTCTGGCACCCAATGCCTTTTATGCGGTATATAATGTGTTCATACGGTATTTCATTAAAATAAAGATCTTGGTAATGTCCAGCTGAGAAGTTAAATCAACAGTTTTAATATAATGAAATTTACCAACTTCTGCTGCTGAGTTGTTATTATGTTCCCTCTTTTATCTGTGTAGTAAGTATTGAGGTAAGACTGAGAAGACACAAACGGCTCTGCGTGAAACCTCAAGGAAACTTCATCAAAGGGTTTTATGTTGTATGCGGCAACAATGAGGAAAAACACAAATCTAACTGCATGCTATAAATAAAGCATGATACACGCCAAGTAATTGGAAACACATATACTAGGAATGCATTTGGCTAGTATGTTATAAAGGTATACAATATTGATGTCTGCGTATCCAGTATGTAACTGAGTGGATCCATGTAGTTTTGATCGCACTGTGTAGTAAAAAAAAATAGCAGTTGTTCTCACGTATTCCTTTCCCGCTCAGAAGGGTTAACGGTAGAGTATTTAAGAGAAGAATTGTGACAGTAATTTTGACAATATGAATCTAAGTATCGGATCCTAATTTATTCAAAAAAGAAAATCTGTTGTTGAACTCATCTGCATTTTGGTAATGTCACATTATGTCAGAAGAACATTTCTGTGTTGACTTAACTCAGCATGACCTAATTAGATTCTTCCATCCTCCTTTTTTTTCCCCATATCCACTTCAAGCTCCAGACGGGATGTATTAATATAACCCTTATAGGGATTGATGCTGAGATGTAAGGAGAGGCTATAAAGCAGCGGTACAAATCTACAGACAATTGCATGGTTACAGGTTAATCAAAGAAAATGTAAATATCTAGCAGGACTGCAGCTCTGAAGGACAAGCAAGAAAGAGAGCTCATTCTATTTAAAAGTACGTTGAATTTGCATATGCCACTACACAAAAGGTGTGTTTCTTAAAGGATTGGGTGTTATCCCACATTAGGAAAATGGGGTTAGAACCACATGACTATCTTGGCAATTAGGTTCCACCGAAAACCAAGATCAGCTAGACACAGTAGGCATTTCATACCTGGGAACTCTCCAGGTTTGACCCGGATCTCATTCACATGATTGCAGGGTGAAGCAACGCTTCTCCAGGTTCTCCTGGTCAAGACCCAAATCCTCCTGGTCGTGGGACCGGGGGCCTTGACACGACCTGCTCCCCGGTTTGAAGTGTCCAAAAGAATGGGAGCTATCTCTTAAAAATATATATATACTAACATACCTGGGAACTTCTGGGATTCGGCTACCCGGAGAATTCCCTTGCGGGACACGGCCAGGACTGCCCAGGACCCATCTGAAAGGATGGGGGGCAACACCCATATTTAAGAGATAGCTCCCACTCTTTTGTGCACTTAAAACCCTAGAGCTCACCATCATTAATCCTTCCAATAAACCAGAACAGAGGTCCATCCTCCATTATGTGTAACCACGTTATACTATTTATACTGAATAAAACTAAAAGAAGAAAAAAAAAAGACTAAAAGGAGGCACAGGGAACATTTTTTTGTTATTTTTTTAAGCATTAGTGCTGAGGAATAAAATGACAGGATTGAATACGTAAGTGTTGCCGCTGAGACAGAAGAAAGCAGCCGCTTAACCTTTAATCATAAGCCGTGGGAGAGCTTCGCTCTGTCAAAAAACAAAGCACACATCAGCTTCAACACCTTTCTGTTCCTCCTTTGAAAATTAATTCTACTCTTTCTCCTTGCAACAGACCTGCTTGGTATATTTAATTCGGCAGCTACTAAACTAATCGAGAAGCAAAGTATGACAGCTCAATGCATCACTCTGAACACCTCTGGCTTGTCTTTAGGATTCTTTATAGGGGTAGGAAACGATCTTTGGTGCCGCTTGTTATATATTGTCATTATTCACCGCAAGCAGACTGATACAAGAGGTGAGATCATGGAATGAATCAACCCAAGTCAACCCAGGGCTATATACTGGTCCACCAAAGGAAACAGGAAAGCTGCAACAGACATTTCCATTATCTTTTCACTTTATTCCTGCGCAGAATTACTAGGAGCCTTATTGCCTAGTAGTGAAAATACAAAATCAATGGGGCAAATTTAAGGAATCTAAGGAAACTAGAGAAATATTCTGAAGCGTTGGGACCTAACGTTTATTGTGGGCAGGTATAAAAGTATTTAGGACACTAAAATCCAAAAGATGGAATCCAGACATAATAGCATCATTGTGATGATGTGATTCTGCATGAGAAGAAAGCCACTTGGGAGTTACTGTTTTAAATGATTTAAAGGTTAGCATTCTGTGCAGTGAAGCAGCAGGTTAAGCCAGGAGGATGCCAAGTTATACAGTAAGATGTATCCGAAGATGTGTGAATGCTGCTTTATAGATCACCGGAAAGACCTTATTTGACGTACCATGGCTTTGGAAAGACAGAGACTATTCAACGAGTGGCCTCTAAAATAGGGTGACCGCATTTTATTTCTGCCATTCAGGCACACACTATGAAGCGAATAAGATTACACACGCAGGTATATATATATATATATATATATATATATATATATATACACACACACACACTGATTCACGTATGCAGACCATCACATACACATAAAATACATTTTATATTATGTACCTTATTGGCTCGATTATAGGCCGCACCCTTAAAGTTTGGTGGAATCTCAAGAACTTGGTTAAACTACTGGCTGTCAAGCATGGCCTAATTTGCCGTGGCCCCTACATCTGTTTACCTAAATGTATTGCTAAAACGTCACTGGTTTGTTTCTTACATGCAGATGGAGGTCACAGTAATCATATCCTCAGTATAGACAGAGTATGATATTGAAACACTAATAGCTGTGACATTAAGGATTTTCTGTGGTGTGTAGGACAAGTCATTTTTGTTGAAATCATAGTCATTCTTTGACCCTAGGGAACAAAGAATTCCTTCTAAGGAAGTATAGACGATTACAATTTCATTCTTGCACTGAAATTTCTATTTTATAGTTTTAAATTGAAAAATCTTTTCCAGAACTCCATAATGTTTTTTGAAGCCTTAAACAAAGAGGATCGAGGCAGTGAACTCAAAGCTTTCACACCTATTTAGCTTTTCCATAAATCTCCGGAGCCTTGGAGAGAGATGCCGGGTGCTTTGGTTTGTGCTGCTGAATGTGGTTTTAACCCTTTGATCCACCAGGTCTGGACACCTTATCTTGGTTGGAGTACTGCTTCTCATCCAGGATAAGCTGTGCTCACCTCATCACTTAAGAAAAGCATTCCTACATTATTACAAGAGAAGACTCAAAAGTAAATTATGTCTGTGTTCGTGATCTGCTATACTCAGACTACTGAATCAGACACAATAACTTCATAAACAGACAGAATGGGCTGTATCAGGGAAAGAGAATCTGCTGTTTTCATACAAATTCCAAAATTCACAGCCAGTTTGGGGATCCAACGAAGACTGTACTGTTGTTGCACCTTTTCAAAGGATTGTGTACAGACATTTATTATGGTCTAAGGATGATGGGAATTGTGATCTAACATTATTTGGAATATTTTAGGTGATGGGAGCTACATTCTACTAAGAGTGGAATTTGTAATAGAATGTTTTAGTTCATTCATTCATAATTGGTAATAGGGTCTTTGTCATTTGGAGAAATTGAGGTTTGCTGAAATAAGTCTTTTTGCAAGTCAATATCCCCCCAAGGGACTAGGATTAATCTGCTTTACTAGCCAAGAGGTTCTGTTTCGAAGCTCGGCACTCCAATTCCAAATCATGCTATTGGTGGGCTAAGGTATTCCCTGCTTATTTGTAATGACACTGCTGCCTATGCGTTCAATCTCATTCATTTATGGTGCACTTACTCCATTACAATCTCATTTTCCAACATCCCATCTATCTAATGGGTCGGTTTTCTAGAACAAATGGAGTGGTCAATGTTTTTGAAAGTGTGTCAGCTTAGCATGTACTGTGAATTCACATCTGGCAAGGTGGCTGTATACTGTATGTCAGAATTTTTCATGGGTTATACACAGCCGTAGAACCCCCAGAAAGGAATTCCTACGTGTCTGACAGATGCCCGTACAAATTATTATGTGATCTCCATCTCTACATTAAATTTAAAAAAAAATTACATTGTCAATGCTCATAATATTTTCGAGCACAATTGGGAAAAATATCCCAAAATGGGTATGGTTACAGGTATTTTTGTTGTGTGCAGTTTCAATGTCCCCGAAAAAAAAGATTTACTGCAAGCCTCTATACTCTATTAGTGTATGTCTGAGATGACTGTCATTAAAAAGCTGCTATGTAAATAGAGTAACAAATATCAAAATGGGTGCACTTTAGAGCTTTAGTGGATGAACATGGGTGCACAACCTGCATCACATCGAGAAGAATGGAAAGTAAAAAAGAGATTACGAAGAAGAGGAGATAGGGGTTTTGGAACTAAATATTGAAAGCAGATTGAGCATATGGCTTCTTTTACCAGGGACACATGCAAAAAATGCATAGAGCAATCCAACAATGCTTTTAACACAGTCCTTCGGTACATATTTTCCACATGTATCTCTCAAAATCTTTCCTGCCTAATTTGAAGGCTAGTTTTACACCTAATACATGGGTCCAATTTACAAAAGCTCTTGGTTGAGTAAATGGTTTGTGGGCATCAGAGTCTTGTAACGATATTTTCTTTAGTGGGGCACAGAAACAGAGGAGCGTGGAAAATACAAATGTATTTGTAGGTTTGTATATATCTGAATATTTACAGGTATATATACATTTAAAGTGATTGCAATCTGGAATTTGGGGGGGGGGGGGTATGCAGCCAGTACTGCCCTGGGATGGGAGAGGGTTATAACTATTTGTGAGGGGTCTGGGGGAAGAGGGAGTGGATTTTTTTAACATGAAGACAAACTAAGGAAAGTATTCAGAGGTTGGGCAGACTAGATGGGCCGAATCGTTCTTATCTGCCGTCACTTTCTATGTTTCTAACTTGTCTGGTAGACACTGTCTGTAAAAATCATCAGTCATCAGTGTATATGGGATATTTGGCACCCCAATCCCCCAATTCCTTTATTCAAGTAGCTATGATTGTTTGGATCACAGTTTTCTTTAACTGTACATTTCATAATATAGAGTATATAAACAGCAGAAAATGCATTGACATGAAATTGTGTAAATTAAATACCGGTATATATTTTTTCTTCTAAAAGTCCAACTCTATTACAAAGATAGTGAGTAATTGGTCACAAAGTCACACAGAAAATGAATATTTTCCCTCTTTGGCAATTCAAAATATCGAGACATATGGGGCACAGAAAAGTGACCTGAATTAACATTTTGCCAGCATGCAGAGAGAGATTAAAAAAATATTAAGAGAATCATCTGTGTGTGATATAAAATGATTTAAAATATAAAGTGCTATTTAATGTTCCTAGTAAAACAAATATACATTTTTTGATATTTAATAAAACCATGGTTACGATGTTGTAGAGAATAATTATGTACTCCATACCATAAATGTGTTTTTTTGACTAGAGTGCAGTACTAAATAAATATATTCTATGGTTTCCATTGCGTACGGTGGATGTTCATCTATTTCTGCAGCTCTGAATTCAGTCTGCTTATGTATTACAGTAAGCAAAAGTATTTTGGAGAATATGTATATTTTTCCTCTCCCATTAAATACTATGTAGTAGACAATAAACCTAAAAAATGAACTCTGACCTCTTTATTGTTCAAATGCCAGCAGAATTTTCCAAAAACACAGTGTATCTGAGCTATAGATCTCAAACCAACTGACTGAAGCATTACGTCCAGTCTTTTTCATTGTAGTGAAAAATGCTTATTCTTATCCCAAATCAGTAGAGGGCATATCAGTGTGATACCATTAACGGAACTAGGGTAAAAGGTTCAACCTCAGACACGGTGAGTTACTGTCACAGACTGGATCTATAACACACTTACAGTGCCGGATGCAAAAAGAGAGCAGAATCCTGGAGGTCTCTGTTTTACTTTTTCTTCCTAAGGATGTTTAAATATATTAATTTAGTTATGCTAAAAGCTCTGATGGTTTTTCCCCTGTAAGACCTCAATTAGTCCTCCAGAAAACTTCTACTCTTTATAACAAGTAATAATGTGAGATGGACTTGGTTTATAGACTGCTTTACAAAAGCAATATATGTTAATGTGTTTTTTTAATATAAAACAATAAGAATACATATATTTTTTAATTAGGATGGTATATATTTGCAATATACTGGTATATGATGAACTTAATTCTAGAGACCTCCAGGATGCACAACAATATCAATATTCTGAGTGGTCAAAGAGGGTCATTTTTTGATGGTGTAATTAGAGGCATAGCTGGTGGGCAAATCATTATTGAAGCTTTTTTGTGACTTTGGGGACTATTTCTATAACTAAGTAAAGCGTTTTGAAGAAGAATAGTGTGTTTCGTGCAATATTTTTACTTTTAGTGCTTTTATACACAGATATCCTCAAAATACCTCAAAACAGGGACATCAAGGGTGGAAAGATGAGTTTAATCCTCAGAGAGACTGACCCTCCTAAAAATACACATTTGGAATTATATACCTGCACTGATATATTAAAAAATGGACACCTCATCACACATTGCTGTCTAGAGTTTTGGGGTAGCCTTCTAGTTATTGTAAAACATACTCTCATTATGTTTTTTATATGTGTGAATATTTCATTATTACATTTTATTATGAAATGTAATGTATATTTGTATATATATATATATATATATATATATATATATATATATATATATATATATATATTATGCATTAACAGATTTGACATAAACTGTATTTCTTATAAAATACTCCAAACAATTTAGACATGTTAAACGTATCACTAGAAAGATTTGGCAGTTGTAGACATAAGTACATTTAGATGCTCATCAATGGTAAAAAAAGATATTATAAAACCCTGGACTGGTGGAGCAAGAAGGGGTAATGAGGCAAAAGGAATTATGGATGTACTTAATTTCTAATTTGTAATAACGGTTTACATATAAGTAGGTGAAGTGTAATAGGCAAATGTGTAGACAGGATCAAAGGTGGATGATTGAATTAATTATTCAATCATTGCAAAGAACAGATTTAAAGACATGGTTTATTCAATCGCAGCCTAAGTATACAAATAGGTATACAGGCCTTATGGTCAATTAATATATTTTCACTTGTGAGCTCAATATTTAGATCGCACACCAGACTGCCATTACAAGAATCTTGTTTACTACAACATACTGGATGGAAGAAGATGATTGTATAGATTGGACATGACATAAATTATGTGCAAGATTTGTAAAATGTCCCTACGTTCAATCGCCGGTGCTTAATGCTTAAAAACATACACTTAAAGCATCGTTGTTATGTTCCATCTAGAAAAAAAAACAGGAAGCTGTAACAAATTCTTGTAGGTAAACAAGCCTAAATATAGCCCATTATTCCACTACAGCTGGTCGCCTCATAAAAGCGAGGAGATAAATCCTTAACTCTTGCAGCATGCTCACTCTGTTTGGTAGGCCTCGTATTATACATTTGTATTGTAGGTTCTCAACCTATTGAGAGTGTGCCTTGACGTGGCGGGTGAGCTTAATTATGCTTTGGCCAATTCATATAACCAAAACCTCTCATTTATATTATGTTTATATATTTGTTGCCAACTTTATTAGGGTGAGAAGCGCAGACAGTTTTTTGTATAGATGGGGAAGGCACCAGAGAGATTAGTTGGAGGTATTAATGAAGACGAACACGAAGATTCTTCGTGTTGTATGTCTTTGTGTACATTTTGCCGTCGCCATCTTTGTTTCTTCGGTGTTTGAGCTGAACAACGAAAATGCACACTTCCTGTTCGTTTTCATGTTCGCCCGAATACGAATGCACAAGCCTAGTATAAACACACGGCATATAGATAGAATATATAGAATATTCCCCTGCTGCTTGTCTCTTCTGGAAAATGTAAAAAAAAGTGTGGATGGAAGGTCTTGATCCGCCATAGAAAGATATGGCTTCAGTGCATTATCGGGCTGTCATTCATTACTTTTATTCCAAGTCTAGCCTGGTATTGATTAAACTGCAAATGTGTATTCAGACATCCATGAAAGCTGCTTGTGTCTGCAGTGGGCATTTTTCAATACACATTTCTGAACTTCATTCCATGTGGTTTAGCTATCATTCTTTTATTAATGATGTTATGAACATACAGTATGCCTTACACATAGTGTGATATATGTTTTAAAATGAATGCGAAATGCCCCTGGGAAGTTGCTCAATAGAGTGGCAAAGCCAATATGACAAAACATTGAATGATTAAGAACGGTACAATTTCCTCCTAGCCTTAAAATCAGAGTATGCAAACAAATTCCCAAATAAACGTTAGTTAGTTACCAACGTGCATTTGGCGGAAAAAAACACTAACCGTGCGTATAAAAATACACAGAGGAAATTAAAGGTCCATCATTTTATCATTTAATTTCTATAGTTTTTCCGTTTGACAAATTACTTTGATGTTGTACATGTTGAACTGGATGAACATGTACTCATGGCTTTTAATAGTTCAAAATATGCAGAGTGATTTTAGGTAAAAAAAAAAACATTTTAATGCATATTTTAGACTTCTTTGTATATAATTAATAACTGCTGAATGGTCAGGCTACAATTAATTTGAGCTGTCAAACAAATTATTATTGAATTGTTGAATACAATTTTAGTATGCTGAATATAAGACACCTTTATTTGTGTTCTGAAATCTACACGTGCTATGGTAAAAGTAAGAATAAGTAAGTAAGAAGCATGGGAGCTAGTGGCATAAAACACGAATCAAAGACCAAAGCAGCAAAATCTTCCGCAGCTCAGAGCTGCGTAGAAGGTCAAATAGCACCAAGGACAGGGTCTGTCTTTAAAGTACCGTGGGTCACTTTCTCAGGCTTTCGCTGTTCCTGGCTCCAACGCTGAGTATAATAATCCATTTCTTCACACTCATGTGTGACGGAGAGAGAGCTGACCTAGCACTAATACTTGCTGACAAGAAGGGAAAGCAGGGTTAAACACTGATTCCACCATCTGTACCGCTCAGCCAGCCTGAGATATGAATTATTCGTTTAAAGCTGCAGGTTACAGTCTATTAGTATGCTTCGTAATAAATACAGGCAAAGGTAAGTTTTGCATAAAGATAGCAAAATTAATGGAAATCCTAATTCACGGCCATGTGCAGTAGCAAAAGCGTTACAATAATTATTAGACATGTGCAAATGAAAAAAATTCGACCACATTTTTGGCCTATTCACTTTCAGCAAGAAATTAAATTCCCTGCTCATTCTATTATGGCGGAAAATTTTGGCCCATTTTTAATTTGGAAACAAAATGAATTGCCCTGTGCCTACATTTACTCGCATTCACTCTCTCACACTGTCACTCACTCGAAAAAGATGCAGAAGAAGATGTCTCTGTCCAATGGTCTGGTCTGGTTTATAAGGATTACTAAGGTCTGTCTCCTCTGTTATGTTTTCGGACCATCTTCCCTCCCTCCAATGCTAGCAATTTCCCTCAACATCAGTGGTGCAGTCATCTCCCCGTCCCCTCATTTCCGTCTTGGTGTCACCCTTGACTCATACCTCTCATTCACCTACCATATCGAGTCTGTCTCAAAAAACTGCTGTCTCATCATGGCGCTCCCATTTAATACCCAATGTGTGGGTTCCTGGAGGAGTCACAAAGTGGAGGGCTCGAGTCTCTATTGATAATAAACCCCACTACCTGACCCTACCTATCCAAAAACACAAGAACTCTTCCCAATAATGTATGCGAGTTGGAAACATAAAGTGAAATTTCATCCGCAAAAACAGAAAGCAGACACCCTAACCTCTGTAAATCATAACGCTTTTAATGATCAGGGGATCATCACAGCAACGCACTCCGATTTAGACACATGGACCTTAATTCCACCAGTACACTGCTGATTAAGAAATTAACACATGTTCAATATTTTAATGTGACTTCAATAATGAGATATGTCATTACTTCCCAGCATCTTAAATATGACTTATTAGATTGGACGCTCTGCAGGACCAAAACCCATTGGACCTAGCTAATTCTTCACAGTATGCAAACAGAATATATAAGAATAAAGAATAAATAATTGAATGAATAATTGTCCCTTAGTATTAATTCGTATTAATTGCACACAGTGTTTTAAAAGATTCGCTCAGCATGGAATGGCAAATGTATTGTGTACAGCTAAATCTAAATGCAGCTTTCCCATTTAGCCAACAAAGATGATTTAACAATGGAATGGACTCGAGATGGATGCGGTACGGCATATATTGAAGAGGAATGCATGTACCGTAGGCTAATAGTCAGTGGCGTCGCTACAGGGGGCAAGGGGGGGCAATTGCCCCCCCCTGGGATATTCCTTGCCCCCCCTGTTGCACCCCCCTCGAATTTGGAGTCACCCAGGACAGTCCCGCAATGGGACTTTAACCCCTTGACTGCTAACGACGGCATGGTGCCATCGCTAGCAGTCCCAGTCAGGTGCTAATGACGGCACCATGCCGTCACTAGCACTACCCTACCTTGATGGAGGTCTGTGGACCTCCATCACCACCTACCCCGGCGATCTGCCCCTCAAACTGAAGCGCATCACCGGGGCCGCCCGATCCGGCCGGTGACGTCTCGCGCAATGACGCGATGACGTCACCGCGCAACTTTATTAACAACTGACAATTATCAGTTAAAGAGGTATGGGGGGGGGCATGCTGCTTAGATGCCTGTATCTCAGGCATCTAAGCAGCTACAGACCTCCAACATATACCGTTGGAAAGGTAATTACATCACCTTTCCAACGGTATATAGATTGTAAAAGAATAAAAATATTAAGTAAAAAAAATAAAAATGTAAAAAAAAGTTACAAAAATTATTTAAACATAAAGTAGTTTAACTTAAAAAAATAAAAAAAAAAGTTTAAGTATTCTAGCTAAATGATCACTGTGGTAGCCAATGTTACCACAGTGATCATATAGCTATAAAAAGTCACGTTCCCTTTTTAAAAATGGCCGATACTCATTTTTAATCCCATGATCCCTTTGATCATGGGGTTAAATTTAGGGAGGCAATTTTGGAAATCCTGATGAACTGCAAATATTATTAAAATCAGCCATTTAGCCTGTGCGGTACGTGAGTAACCATCTCATCCCTGGAGCGCCTTGCATTTTTACTGCAAAACTTATTTTTGCTGTAAAAGTGATTTTTTTTCTCCCTTTACCATCATTTCTTTGGGATTGTAAGGGGAAAGAATGGTGTGTGCTTCTGCGAGTGAATGTATGGAAAGTATGATGTGTGCTTCTGTGAATGAATGTTTAAAGTATGGTGTGTGCTTCTGCGAGTGAATGGAGATATGAAAGGCGTGTGAATGATCAGTAATTAGGGTTGAAGCCTTGACGTGGCATTACTGCTCACGTAGGAAGTTAAATTATGGTACAAAAAGTACACATTTGCAAAAACTACACCCCTTGGCGCATCAAATGAGGGGCTGCATGTGTTTCTAGTACAAACCTGGAGTGCGCAGGACACAAATGAACATGTCGCTATGGTTAGAAAAAACATATTTTCTAGCCAAAGCGACATATTCCATCATTATTTGTGCACTCAACTTTTGTCCTAGAAATACATGTAGCCCCTCATTTGAAGCTCCAAGGGGCGTAGTTTCTTAAAATGGATGAATTGTCGGAATGAGGGAGAGCATGAGTTAATGTGTGGATGAATTGTCTGAATGAGGGAGAGCATGAGTTAATATGTGGATGAATTGTCGGAATGAGGGAGAGCATGAGTTAATATGTGGATAAATATGAGTTAATATGAGTTAAATTATTGTGATTAAAGGATTTCAAGGAGTAGTCGTACTAAATTGTGGCTTCAGGCTTCCCATGTTGAATCATCAAGTATTGGCAATATATATATATATACGTGTGTGTGTGTGTGTGTGTTTGTGTGTGTGTGTGTGTGTGTTTTCAGTGGTATGATTTAATGGTGGAAATTATTAATGCCCCCCCAGTTTGACTGTGGTAGCTTGTGTGCCCCCCCTATATATTGTTTCTAGAATCGCCACTGCTAATAGTTCCAATGGCTGCCAATTATAAGCAAAACCGCAGTTCTCACCCTGCTCCGCAAAAAGGGCAAGTAGAAATATCTGCATTATCCTTGGATATTCCACGGATATAGACACGGACAGAGTAATATGTAGAATGGGATGAAGAGCACCGGATCTAATAAACTAAAGCCACTCAAATACAGAGTATTCTGTACATAAACAAAAGCGTATAAAAGATTGCAAAAATATCAGCAGGGTCACCATTAAAAAAGTTTCTAATATACACATGAGCGGGAAGTAGGAAAACCTGAGGACAAATTGGACTGGAAGAGGTAAGTGCCCACATCAACCTTTTCGATGTTATTATTGACTGTATATTTTTCAAATTGTTTCTGTGACCTCATATTGGCAACTTATAGACAATATATATATAGCAAAACAAAACGTGGATACATTATTCACAATTAAAACAATGGGTGATGGTGGGCAGTAAACTATTCATACAGTTTCTTGTTTGGAAATGATAGTCCTCCCTAGTTCTCTAATTAGCAGAATGCATAAATGAACTTGTACATATAGAATAGACTAAAGTCGAGTGCAAATAAATTACTATTATGGGATATATATATATATATATATATATATATATCCAAATGCATGCAAGTACAGTACCCCATTTTCCCCACTTCTTCCGCCGACTGTGTAAGCTGTGGCATGGTAAGGGCTACATATCAATGAAACATGCGCAGTGTTGTTACTCCTATGATAATGGTGTGATGTCCCCTGAACACAGTGTAAAGTGTGTACTGATGCTCTTGTAAAACACAATTATGATGACAGTCTGATCCCCAGAGAAGTGTCAGTGAAGTCAGATAGATTTGTCTACAAGCTCCTAGTCTCCAAATTACAGCATGGTAATAAGCAAAGTGAAAGGGATAGCACCAACGTTTCATTCCTTGGTACAATATACTGGAAGAATCTTAAATTCTAGCTCTGCCTTTACTGCCGGTTACGAGAAAGAAGGTGCAGATAATCTGGAGAAAAAAATAAATGAAAAGTGCCAAAAGTAAAGCTCAAATAAGAATTTAGCACAGATGGGAACATGATTGAGGAGATAGAGAGCAATGTGATTTTCATAAAGGCAGTCTGAAAAATGAGAAAATTGACTAAAAAATATTACCAACCAACACGAGGAATAACAATGTGTTATACGGATAAAACCCTTCCGTGTGTGAAGGAAGAAATGTATTTTGATTTTTGAAAATATATAATTATATATATTTTTTAAATAATATATTGTGAGATATACTTGCTCAGGTATGTTTATCAACTATATATCAAGAATGTGCAAAATAGCATTAGCGGCCCACGTGGACTAGAATTTGGTCATCAAGATGCTGCATTGTTAGCTCCAATGCACTAGTTTTTTGGTAGGAACAGAGATATATGCCTGGTACAAGTGGATTGCATTTTACAGTAGCATGCCCCCACAACTGTCCCAAGCGGGATGTAAAGCCTTTTCCGGCCGCCGGCGCCTACTGAAATAAAAGGGGCTGGCGTGCACGCACTGCGCCGCCCAATGGCCGTGCCTCAGCTCTTCGTCCCACCCCTTTCGTGGGACGAAGTGCTGAGGCACGGCCATCGGGTGGTCCGGTGCGTGCACGCCAGCCCCTTTTATTTCATGAACCCCGGCCTCCACCCTCTGCCCCCACCAGACACCAGGGAGTCAGAAGCAGCGGTAAGTCAGGGAGGGAGTGTCATATTGGGGGCTTTAGGCTTTCTGCCTCCAGAAATGCCTTTTAACCCCCTATATGTCACTCTGCCTCCAGAAATGCCTTTTAACCCCCTATATGCCACTCTGCCTCTAGAAATGCCTTTTAACCCTCTATATGCCACTCTGTCCCATGATATGCCTTTTAACCTCCTATATGCCACAGTAGCTTATAGGGGTATAAGGCATTTCTGGAGGCAGAGTGGCATATAGCGGGTATACTGCTGTGGACTACTCTTTCAATGATGCTCAGCCAACATTATGGTGGACACCTGGCTGGCTGAGAGTCATGGGAATTTTAGTTCACAGCTAGTATCTGCAGCTTTACTGTTGCTGCAGCTCCCATGACGCTCAGCCAGCATCATGGAAGTAGTTTGTCTGGCTGAGCCTTATGGGAATTCAATTCATTGTGTTGGTTATTTTTATTATGCATGACTGTGCTGACAAAAATGAAGCGTGTTATAAGTGGTGATGCAAGCGTGACATTTTAAAGTGCAATGCCTCACCAACGTGTACTTTACTCCCAGGATATAATGTCTTGTATTCCACATTATTTTGTTTTCTTATTGTTCTTAGTTTTGTACTATTACTTGGTTTACGGATTTATTTATTTCTGAATTTATTATTTATTTTTGCTCTCCAGTACACAGCTACCTCATAATGTCCAATGTGCAAGCAGTGTACACGGACCCTAACGATTGTCATCATTTTGTCAGCAATGCTGTATGAAACGTGTGCTAATTTATATATCTATAACTTCTAATCTGTGTCATATGTTATGATGCAATGTTCTTCTAATGTTGTATGGCAATTTTCCAACAATGCTATGCTACAATCTCGAATCTCAATAACATTTTATTTGAAAAAAAAAACTAAAAGTGTCCCTCTTTCACATTTTGAAATGTTGGGAGGTATGCAATAGTAGTATTTGGAAACTGATGCTAAAATGTATGCCTTGGTTGACCTCCTCACCTGAAACCCACACTTTTGATTTACTGACCATTTAGCAGGACCAGATGGAGTTATGGACCCGATTGCCTCCTAACTTAATCATTCATGCTCACCCCCTGTCTTTTTTCTCTTGCGCCTACTTTCTCCTGCTGTCTCTTTTCAGTCTTGAGGTCTACAAAACCTAATTTGAAACAAAGAAAGTATTCCGGTGATGCACAGTGCTACATCAAACCTCTATTTTGCTCTCTCTGCAGGGTCTCCTGTGTGTATTACCCCCTTTCTCTACATGTGGCTGGCTAAAAAATGCTCGTGGAAACCCATGATATTTATGCAAACCATTATATTGTTACCGTTGTATTTTTCTTTTATTACTTATCATTGCACCAATGAAAGGATCCATAGAGATGAATAAAAGTGCACAAGCTGTAAGTCATCTTTAAACGTATGTAATAGGCAACCATTTCACAGCATAATATAGTGTTGAAATTCCAGCTACCTGCCGAATGTGCAGAACCAGCCAGTCATCTCATAATGCAATTAAATCCATCACGGTAAATCAAGAAACATCACTCATGTCTTCTGTAACTAGCAGCAACTCCCTTCTCGCCCATCAGAAAGAACATGCAGAAACAAAGCAACCATAAAACCGGAATAAATAAACTGCTTGGATCTTGATTTTTCATTATTTATGGCATCTTAGCAGGTGCTCAGGGTTAAGAGAAAGGGGTTGTGCCAGGTGGGTTTCACACGTAGAGATGAGTTAGTGCTATCTGAGGCTTTTTACGTGTCCACAGGAGTATTGAACTTTGGATAATCTTGCTCATGGTGCCAAAGACAGTTTCCAGTTATTAACAGCGGACAGATTGGTATTAACACCCAGATTTCAAGGATATTACTCTGACTTTGTATTCTTGTAAAACCCCACAATACGTCATGTATTGTGGGGTTTCACAAGAATGCTAGTGGGAAAAAAAGAGTTTAATCAATTGACTTGCTGGATAATCCCTTCGCCTGCAGCCTGTATCAGCTGCTATCATGGCACACAGCTTAAGGTTCCCCCTCCTTCCTATTCCTGTGTGCTGAACCTGCTTCTTCTTTCTGTTCCTTACACCCACTCAGCTTTCTTTGTCTTCATTCTTTCCATTTTACGCTTGTTCTTTCTTTTTGACTTGGTTCTTTACTTCAATTTGTAAGTATCATCCCCGCGCTGTCATTGTCCTCGTCCTCCTCCCTCCACTAGCGCAGCTGTCTCAGGCTGTCAGGATGTGTTCTGTGCATCCTCGTATTCAGAGATGTTACTTCTCACCTTAGCAAAGGTGCCATGAATACCGAATGAGGCCTCCTTGTGTCTCTTGCTGCCTTCCCTGAGGGAAAATGCTTGCCTGCCTCTTTCACGCCAACATTCAATTCAAGTTCCCATTATGTCGTACATGTAACTGGTAGAGGCTGAGACCTTTTTTATCTTCTGACAAACTGCTGAATTTCTGAAGCTTCATGCAAAGGGACATTTCTTGTCTATTGACATTGGTTGAACATTCTTAAATCTACAACACCATAAACTAAAAAAAAAGTATAGGGTGGATTTCTTTCAACAATGCAATAGGCTCACATATCTGAGAAATCAGCCATATAGAATAAATGTATAAAAGAAATGTGAGAATTTGTCTAATGACAATTAGCCCATATATTTGGTTCTGTATTTGAAAATCCACAGTTTCAGGCAGCAACAGTTAATAAACCTATGTAACTAAATATAAAATAATAAAATAGCATTAATTGATAAGATATAAAATTTGTCTGTGAAAGGCACACACAAATAAAGAAAATGAACAGTACAGCCACACAAATACGTATACAAGGGACGTTCGAAAAGTTTCCACACTTTTTTAGACCCTATTTGTTTCAAAAAGTGCTGTACCTTTTTTCGAACGTCCGTCATACATGTATGAACATCATGACCTGCATGTGTGCTTCTTACTGTTCCAACATCTAGAAGAGGGTGTCTTCCCTAATAGTGAATATACAGGTACAGCTGTTAACCTGTATGTGTCGAGCTATATAATTATAGAGTTTTCCTTCTCTCGCCAGCATTGTTCCTTTCTGCTCAAAGGTACACTGTCAAGAACGCTACGGAACAAGAAGGGGAAAAGATACGCATTGTTGATTAGAACAACACACGACAGCGAGTCTGGCGCCTGCCTAATGCCTGCCTGTCTCTCATTATACATCAAACAAGTTCTTGGGCTGCCAGGTCTAACACTGGTTAAAAACCACTCTTGTGGTTGTCAGAAATCATTAGCACCTTCTAAGATCCTGCAGGACCTCAGCACCAAATTTCTCTTTACATAAAGATCACAGAATTGATAGTTAAGGTTTGCATTGCACTTTTTACAGCATAGAATAAGTGAGTTTTGGTCCTCTCTTTAATAGCCGTATGTTTGTAAAGCTTCGGATAGCATTAGTCACTGGGTCACCCAGCCTTTTAAAGAGTCCACTAGTGACTATAGCTCTGGGCAAACCGCTTTATCTCGCTATTGCCTTCTGGATAAAAAAATGACTTGTGTCCATCTAGCATACATCAGCTCCTCTTTTTCTCTGGACTTTTCATGGGGAAATATCTTGAGGCAAAGTAAATTTGACTTGACTGCAGTTTGTGATGGTATAATCTTCTTCATGGTAATTCATTCACCTGGAGGGTATGAAGCTCTGAAAAGCACAGCAGAGAATTTGTTTTGTATATGAGCAGCTCAACTACGTTATACCGCATTTTTAACTCGGAATCTTTGCCTACAGGTGTAGTGGCTCTTATTTTAAACATCTTTATCTGCCATGGTTGATGGTGAGATCTATAGAATTAAAGGGTTCCTGTTAGTTATGGTAAGTATACTTTCTTACGTCTAATTTTAGGTATTTGCTTTAAGAACAAATAAATGTGTCCTAAAAAGTGATTATTCTAATAAGAAAGTAAACTATGCGGCGGTGCAGGAGGTCAGGGCTGTAAATTCCATGAAGAAGAGAAGCTGTCCAATATGTTAAGCATCCCCTCCCATGTACTGTTATTTTATACTTAAAATTATGCGTTTTTCAAGGTTTCATTTTATACAAAGCAGACCTGAACTCTGAAGCTGAAACAAAACAATTTGCCTTCATAATACTGATCGTAATACATTACTTTACAAAAAAAAGTGCTAGCCTTTTTTTATTACAGAAAATCCATTAGCGAGTGATAGAGTGGTATGTGCTGGGAAAAGCCCAGACCATTCATAAGCACAATTCGCAGAATTCTAACATCGATTTCATTTTAATGAAAGCACAACAGTCAGTACACATCTATCCTCAGGACCGGTGTCTCCAGCTGGAGATTTCAAAACACAAGAACACCAATATGTGATTGAAGAACAGCCAGAGGAATAGCTACACAAATATGGCAGGCTGAGTCTAGATTTGGAACAAACTATCTGGGCACAGGGAATAATGATTTACAAGCAGACGCAATGGAGGCCATGAATTCAGTGGAGAGATTCAATACTTTGCATTAATTTCTTAAAGCGTGTATGTTTTGTTATTTATTTGTTGTATCTGAGTTAATGAAGATATTTGGTAGGACTGCTTCCCCCGAGGGAAGGTAAAATATCTGGCAAAAAGGTATCAAAACGTGGATACCAATTGGATTTCTGTCCTAAAGCTCTCTCCCTTCTCCTCCTCTTTCCTTACAATGGCTACCTGAATCAATCAGCTACAGTCATAATATCTGAAAGAGAACCTAATGGGGGAGAGCTTCATATTGCAGATCCTTAGTACATGAAGTTAACGTGGCTGTTCTCATAGTATACACAAATATTGCATATTGTAACATGTAAGCACCATTACATAGGTTTATTCAGTGTAACAAATTGTAAAAATGGGATTTGGGGAGGAAAAAATATCGTTTAACATGCTTACAGGACAGCAAGGAATAACAATAGTAGATAAGCATGTAAAGCAGTTTAGGGATAAGCTGACTGTTGGTAGTGAGCAATTTTAGATGAGCGTGTTACGGCTACTGTCCATGGTACTGAACAGAAAGTCAGCAATACAGACTCTCATCTACTGTAAATTGGGAAAACGGATGAATTTGAGTAACAAAGATTGGATTTTGAATGTTCCGTTACAGACTAAGCGCTCGCCTCTACTCTTTAGCGGCAAACTGAGTGTTCAGACCTGACAGTTTTCTGTTCTGCCAACTTTTTATCTTTATTATTATTATTACTATTATTATTAATTTAAAGGTAATTAGGGGAGTCTTGAATTATGATAAAATTATACATGTGTTTCAAGATTTGTACAGATTTTTTATGGATGCTTGATAAACCATCTGTTGTAATCAGAAATCCCTTTTTTATGGCAATTTAGGGGTTTGGGGCAGGTAATGCACTTGATATTCACTTAATGTTCATATAAAATATTTGTTAAAAATCTATCTCAGTAGCAGTGTAGGATGTGGTAATTAATTATTGTCTAGCAAGCGACGTGCACATCCCAGGCAATAGTCTGTTATTTGAATCGGGGTATACATAATTAGTTCATGCGGCTGTTTTCTTCTGGTATTGCATTCCTTATTTTATTATTATTATCAAGTGGCAGGTAAAGTTCATGAGGCCTTCCGAAGACGGACTTTTTGTGTTTCTGGACGTTTAGAAATGGGGATTATTGCAGCATAGTTGGTTTTTATGAATGAGCAGGTCTTGGGACATCATACTGACTACGCTTTATTCGTAACACCTATTACCTGGCTTATAATTGTGCTGACCATTCTTGTTTCTTTAGCTAATTTAGCCGGGATTCTTGATAAATGTATAATTATGCTCTAACTGCAATGGGAGTTAGAAGATGTTGAACACTGAAGAGGAGCTACATTTCTACCATAATACATTTCCATTTTTGTTCTTCTGTATGAGACCCCACGGGACAGATTGTAGGTTCTCAAAGGACCCAGAAATGAAGCCAAATTTTAAGGACATGTTTAACAAAAGGGAAATAAAGGATCAGAATCCTATTTCACGTTAGTTTTGTCAGAGGGAATAGAAAGACACTGTTACACAGTTGTAATTATATTATTGCCAACTTGATGATTAGAATGCATGATGATTTGGGTTCTCTTGGTTCTCAACCTACTTAAACTGCTATGCGATGCCAGCCTCTAATCTGCAACATAACTTCATAAATATAACATGGCTACAACATAATGAATTGTAAAAACATTAAACTAAATGAGAAGGTGTGATATATACTGTTAATCTTTCCAAGTTTGAATGTTAATTTGGAATCTGATTGAAACGCACATTTCTTTAGGGTATGAGTAAGTTCTGCAGTTGATGCAATTCAATAATAATGTAGCGGTACGGTGCATATCTCTAGCGGACGGGCATTTACCTCTCCTGTTACAGGGTAGCTGATGCACACGAGAGTACAACAGGAGAACAAAACCAGTATCTATTAATATGGCTGTTCATATTGCATCATGTGATATATCTTTGATAACATAACAGATTTGCTAATTAGACATTTCCATAGGGGAGGACGGACAATAATACTCCAATTATGTCAACAAATGAAACAAAAATATATATTTTGATAAGTGCATGTCCAGAACACCCTCTGATATATATCTATATCAATCTCTTTATCATTTTTTTCAGTGAACATACCTGACCTATTTAAGTACAAGCTTAATTCCTGACTTGATATTGGATCTTCAAATTCTAGTTTAAGATCACATGAATTAAAACGAAATCAACCTATTGGAGGTTATTTATAAATAGCATTTTTGTGCAAAGTTTGAAAAGTGGGTTTACCACCATAGCAGCCAATAGAATGTTCCTGCTCGTGTAAGCCTTCTATTGGTTGATACAGTAGTAAGAGAGATTTTAAAACATATTTAAAAATATATTTAAAAATATTCTTTATAAATAACTCCAAATGTATTGTAATTGTGTATTAGCCAACAGAAGACTTACTGCAGAAGTCCTTACCTAATAGTGAAGTGCTATTATATGCATTTATACCTGGCATGAGTAATAACAAATGTTGTCAATCTAGTACACATTCCTGCCTTTTCGTTTGATCCAAAAGAAAGGAATAAAGTATAAAACAAGGTATTATTTTTGTTGGACAGACAATTTAGCACCAGACAATAAATGCCTGGGTTTCACTCTGGATTTTGTAGTTGCTTTGCGCATGGAGAATAATAGAGTTCTCTTATCTCCCAACTCGAATTATGTTCAACGTTTTATTTGTTGCCTTTAATACACAATAGGAGCTAGGCTAATGTTCATTTGGCACTTGGATGGTTAGACATCGAAGAGGGGGGCAATAATTGTCTCCTATGTACAGGATGAATCGGAGAGTCAGCAACTTAATAAAAGTTAATGTCCTGTGTTACTAACCTGAGAACAAAACAAATGTGTTAATTGAAAGCTTCCAATCAGAAAACGATCCATGTGGCTGGTACTCCCTCCTGCTTAACGTTGCTTTGTTACAAGCTAGAAAAGGCAACAGCTCACTTCCTCTGATTTGGCACATTAAAATTATGGAGATATTTAGGAAGAAAATGTTTTAGATAAACAAAACAACAAAAAAAACTAACAAAACAATCCTCACAGTGGTAGGTTTAACATCAGTTCTGGTGGTTATCCAGTCTTCATTCTCTGGCCCATAATTATAAACCAATTCTATTATAGATACACCTTATGGTGCATACGTCACGCAGAGTGATTCATCAGTGAGACAGCACAAACTATAATTGAAGTTCGAATCAATCAGTATTACTGTGTGAATTGGTGATGAATCACACGTAATGCTTGAGAAACATAAGCGGTTTTGAAGCTCAGAGCCATGGATAAGGAAAAAAAAAACAATCTACTTATAGATTTTAATATAGAAGGGACTTGAAAAGCAAGTTCATATAGGGCCACAATCATGCAAGGGTTTTAGGGTTTTGGTGACTAAACGGGGAACTGGCTAAACAGGGATAGGCTGTTGGAATGGAGCATAGCGGGGGCAACTTTAACAGGTGGCAAATGCCCAGGCTTATCTTAGGGGCCCGGGGCACCTTTCCCTTGGGGCCATTAACAGTGACCATTTCCTGAAGGTCTGTGGAGCTGCCAGCTCATGACTGCCTCGCCTGCTGCTGCGGAGTGTGAAAACCTGGTACCCAGCAGCAGATGGCAAATAAGGAGGCATTTGTGTAGAGGTCTGTGCGGAAGGCTGTTCAGAACTCCACTTTGCAGCTACAGAGGGGTATCATGGGAGAAGCCTGTCTGGGGCTCCTTTGGATATAAAGATGACACTAGAAGCTGAGTGCCGAAAGGACTGAAGCCCATTGGGGTCAGAATGAACTAGAGTGGGCCCTGACAGAGTGCTGAGCAGGGCTAGACTAAGGAGGGAATTGTGGTATTTAGAGCAGGAGTTTTGGTAGGAGGATATTTAAGGTTGGTGGTCACAGGGGTAAGGAGCTATTTTAGTTTAACCTTACCTGGTGCTGTTTGTCCCACCCTCCATCCCCTTATGTGGTTGAGTTTGTGGGGTGGCGTTGCTGCATTAGTCAGTCATGGTCGATAGTGCCAGGTATCCAAGGGGTTAATGTGGTGGTATGATCATTGGTGGTCAGAACCGGTGGGAGGTTCCTTGCAGGGAGTGGTGCATGGAACCTCAGGTCTGGGTTGGAGCATCCGGTTATGTCCCCTCCCAAAATTTGTGTGTGTGGTTAACTTGGCAAGCTAGTTTGGTGGTGATGAAGTCATTGTCTCTGTTAACGCATCTATGTTTATTATTTCAGATTTTACGGGACAATGACTGTTAAATTAAAAAGCTGTGGCCTTTTTTCAAACCCATCTTGTGTGTTGGTGTTTTATTTAATTGAGTAACTGAGCTGAGCCTGGCCCGTGGGTCGAAACTACGTCTGTCATAGGATCATTGCAAGGGTATAGTCAGATTGCTCTGATTTGTTCTAACCTGCTTTCTCACTTGTTTTTGCACATACACGCAGCTCAGCAGTGGGCTAAGGCAAGCGGAAGGAGAACAAAGTTAATCAAATCGTTGCATTGTGGTCCAAAAACCAGACTGAACTGAGGAAAAGATAAATTTAACCAACTTTTCCGTACTGGGAGAAAAAAAGAGAAAACAAAACCCACCAACAAATATTTTCTTTTCTCCAGAGATTATGCTTGACCTGATTTTCGCCCCTTATATAACCCATAATCTTATTCTATTTTTTTCAATAGCGCAATACATACCCACATTTACTTTATTGGAGCCCTGACGTAATAAACGGCATAATTGTATGTTTTCTGTATGTGTGTACCAGTAGACTTCTTGTTTTGAACCTGTCAAGCTTTAATTAAGCTGCTGGGTAGGAACACCTGTTGTATGGAGGTAGGTGCGATGGATTGTTACAGTGACGGCCTAATCCTATCACATGGAGATCTGACACTGAAGGCATTATTCAATGTGACAGAATGTCGGCGGTGCCAACATAAGCCTCTAATTATAAGCTTGCCGTCACAAATGCGCAGTACCAGTTCATTCCCGAGGCTTAATAAAAGATTTTTGTTCACCTAAATGTGTTTTCTTGACGTAAGACTTATATATATTTTTTTTAAAACTAACTCGGAAATAAAAATGTTTGAATTATTTGAATCCACATGAAATCTTCAGCATTACATTGTGCGAATAAGTATAAGTACTCAGTAAAACATTAAAATCATGCATTTTCTATCAATTTGTTTTGTGCTATGCATAGGCAGACTTATTTTTCAAGGGCCAATCAAGGAAACAACATTTGGTTAACTGTCCCCATTTCCCTGCTAATTTAAGTGGTAGATAGCATTTGTTATAGTCACTGGGAGGCATCATGTGCATGCCTGGAAACTTCTGGGCTCCGGCTACCCGGAGCTTTTCATTGTGGGACGCAGCCAGGACTGCACACTGACGTCAGCCGGCGGTCCAGTGACGTCGGTGGGAGTTCCAACTGACGTCAGTGGGAGGTCCTCCTGACATCAGTGGTAGTTTAAAGGTAAAATGGGCGGGGAGTTGGGCGTGTCCGGACCCGGAGGATTCAGGTCTTGAACCGGAGAAGCGGTGCTTCACCCGACAATCTCTGGGTCAAACCCGGAGAGTTCCCAGGTATGATTGATCAGGTGGTAATCATGGGGTGGATGTAAAAGGCCAGATTTACCTTTAAGCAGGTCCCTTATTGTGAAAAACAGTGCCTAGTGGTCTAAGCACACTTGGCTGATTTTAATCACTTTGCAAACTGTATATGCAAGATATAGCTTGAAATCACATTTATAGGGTATGTTGTATGTAATACACCTTTTTATGTATTTTGCTTAAGTATTTGGTTCCAATGGTGTTCTGTCCCCTTACAAATTAAGTTAGACCCCTCTGCTTTACCGATTACAGAACGTGACCATTCCAGTGTCACTAACACTAATACATGCCTCTTATTAATACTATTTAATATCATATTAATTTATCTGTGAAAAAAGTATATTAAAGACAAACCTCTGTTTAACTACATTTTCTTTACCTAACCACGTGCAAACTTTAATCAGAGTCGCACAAGGTTGTTGATCTGATTCCTTTGAGGGCTGGGTGTGCAGGAGGAACACTTGAAGTATCCTTCTGCACCTTTGTCGCCATGGGACATCAGAGAGATCTTCTTGCTTAGAACAGCAGAAATATATTCCATGCTAGAACATTGAAATGTTGATAGGTACAAATAACTCAATAAGGACTGAGTACTGTCTTAGCAGCTGAACTGCCATTCATTGAAACATAGAATTTGACAGTAGATAAGAACCATTTGGCTCATCTAGTTCCATTTTTCTTGATGTTGACCTTGGCCTTGCCTTAAATATAGATTTATCTAATTTTAAATTTAGGTCTATCCCATGCATGTTTAAATTCCCTCACTGTATAAACCTCTGTTGGGAGGCTGTTCCACTTTTCAACCACCCTCTCAGTAAAATAAAACTTACTTACACTACATCTGCAAGCCTCTGACCCTCCAGTTTAAGACCATGACCTCTATGTTCTAACATTTCTCTTCTGAAATAAACTTCCCACCTGTAATTTGATATTTTTGTAAGAGATTTCCCAGTACAGCATGTTTCTCTAAAAACACTTTGCAAATATGATTTCATCAGTGATCTCATCTCAACATACCACTCACCTTAATTTCTACTCCATACCCAGAATATACATGGATAATGTAACTGCAGTCCAAGCCAGAGTTATATAGAGAACCTCTGTGAGATGGTGAAAGGATGGTGCCTTCAGGAACTGTAAAGTTCTTGTTGCAAGGTTCTGTAAAATAAAGAATTATGCCTTCATTAATGTACAACTTTTATTTTTTAAGACTACTCTAAGGTGAGTGGCCCAACATAACAAACATTAGGCTAACTTTATCTGGTGGCAGCTTTTTGCCAGGGTGTAGGGTACGTGTGGTATATCTTTGTAACTGAATATAATCATACACAAACCATTTAGGATATGTTGTTTATCAAACCGTAATTAATACTTCACTTCATCATTTCACTATATATTAAAGGGCTGCATGCATTTATCGCAATGTTTCATCTATAGAGTTTATCTACTTAGAACCCCCTTCCCTTTAGTCACCTGGTGCTAACTCTGTCATAGTCACAGTAGTAGTGATGATGGTGCTGGTTGTAGTTTCCTCTTCCTCCTCATAAGGTGTCACCGATAAGGGCGTATTGGGGTCAGTTATCGTTTTTGTATCTGATCTGTTTTGGTCTAATGGGATGCTGGTTGTGCTCCCACGCAGAACAGAAGTAGCCAAAGTAATTTCATTTTCCCTATACTGTGAAGAACTTGAATGAGCTACAGTTGTGTCGTGGACTGAGGAGGTTTCATCATGGCTCAGTGTTCGGTGGGAATCAGAAAAGGCTTTACTGCTTTCTGTCTGTTGCACACCATGAGAGACAGAGGAGCTGAGAGAGTCTGGGATAGGGGCTGACGTTCCAGTATCTTGTGGGTCACTCATTTCTTTTCCCTTTTCAGTGACCACAGATGTGGTACCCATGATAATCGTGGATGGCGTTAATGACATTGTCGGTGTGGAGGCATCACCATGAAATGTAGGAACATGATCAGGGTGTGCCAGGTTAACCAACGTATCTGAATTTTTTGTTGTGGACATTGTCTTTCTCAAGTCACTGTTATCCTCTGGGATGGTTCTGGTAAAAAAGGGGGGTAGATATCGGAAGTCTTTTTTCATTATAGTCTCATGAAGAATCCCTTCCAAAAGTGGATGATGGTTCAGTAATGTCATTGTTGGTGCAGTGGTGAAAAAGGGCACCTCTCCTTCTCGATCTTCTATAATGGTAGTCGATGTGGGATCCATTTTTGTGTCCCATCTCCTTGTTGCCTTGTTGCCAATGCCATTTGTTTCTGCAGAGAGCAGACCTATAAAAGAAAAGGGGATATAACGGCTTAATTCATTACAATATTAAGTGTTTACTATATACATTTCAACAGACCACAGTGCAAATAACGGTGGTTAAAAAACTATTGTTTAACAGAGCACCTTGCTTACATGAGATATGAAAACATATCAATAGAAAAAAAGACAAAACAGAATGTTCTGATTTACTAAATCCTTACAGGTTTTATGTCAGATTTTGGATTGATCTTTATTTACTTTTACATTAGCTATTGTAACAGTTATGCCCTTTCTGTGCTTCTACTTCTGGCAACTTGGCAAGCCAGAGATCTTTCTGGTCCAATATTTCCTATAAACACCCACTAAAAAAATCTTCTAACCTCATTGAAGCCTAACATAAATGTTTTTTGAATTAGCATGCCCACAAGGGAACTCAAGTCCTAAAGTTTAATATATATATATATATATATATATATATATATATATATATATATATATATATATATATATATATATATAAATATATTTTTTTAATTTATTTTTTTACAGGAAATAGATGTCTAGATAATTACTGGCACAAAAACTTGTAACACAAATGGTACATACAATACATAAAATAAACAGAAAACATAGCTTCCATAGCTTTCCAATGGAAACTTGTGTTATAATATTTTAATAATGTAATGGGAGCTTACGTATTTATTGCGTTAGTAGAATATTTTCCTGCATGCATCTGACAGAAAACACAAAAAACTATTTTTTATATGTGAACTGTTGGTGAACTGTTGATTAATGTCATTTAGTTACCATTTACAATTTTTGGTATCAAGTTTAGTATAACAAAATAATACCAAACGTGATTAACTAATATTATCCTATTTATTTAGCTATTTAGCCAGCTGAAGCTGTAGAAGGATAGGAAAGTTCATCTAGATTTGACCTCAATCAAAGCAAAATGCGAAAAATCTATTTCCAGTGACTGCAAATTAGACAAATAAAAAAACCGACAGAATCAATGTTCTTTCCGTTGCATCTTAGCCAAGTTATATAGTCATCTGAAATTGGCATTTCATTTAATTATTGGAAGATTTGAAGAGATAAGTTCAAGCATTTAATAAGATATTTAGAAGTATAGTACTAAAATTCATAACACACCTAACACACAAACTGCAGAGGGCTCTAACTCCAAACGCTCATAGCAACCTTTTGTAGTGAGTTCTACAAATCCAGGTATGCTGTTGAAACATACGGGCAACTGTAGTCAACAGCAACTGGAAGCAGTGGTACAACCATACACATTACACAACCCTTTGCCTAATGTTTTTTAATAAAGTAGGGAGACCTGTGCCTTCCATTTCCCCTTCCCTACTAGTGTCAGAAAGCATCAGAGAATGATGGAATTGAGACAGCACATGAAGAAAGACTTTTGACGTACGCAGTATACATGGGTTACAATTTCCCCTCAAAGACCACATGTGTTACACGTGTGTTGGTCTCCAGTCTCCACCACTATGACAGTTTTGAAAACAAATGGATAAAATGAATTCATTGGGTGTACTAGTCCTTCTTCTGGACATATTGTGTTCAACTAAATTAAGCATTGTTCTTTGATCAAAAATGCACGTCACATCTGCCCAGTAGGAATTAGATAACTGGGATTACAGAAATAAACTTCATATGGAATGCGCAAATGGGGTCTCCCCTGGACTACTTTAATGTTGACTTGGAGCTGACAAGTAAAATGGGATATTGTGTGGTTGGACAGTAGTAGGGGAAGGAACAAAAGCCTTATCACTAGAACATCATGTGATGTTCAATGTCCTGCTCTCCCACCTTGCAATTCCATATGTGGTTTTGGCAGTTATGTTTCTTTGTTCCCTCTTTCTGTGGTTTCAGAAGGAATTATCAGCCAATGCTTCCCAACTCTGCCGACTAAAGGATCACCCAGAAGAGGATTTATAGTTTGTATTCGTTAAGAACCTAAGCAGTCATGAGTCATTCTCCTACATAAATTTCTAAATATGTTAACATGGAGCAGTCAAGATACATTGATTATTGCTGGAGAGAAAAAAAAAAACAGTTTGCCCATCTAGCCTGACCTTTAACCATTATTTTTACTTATTCATTCTTCAGGAAAAAGTTTGTACATTTGGATACACCACTGTAAATCCAAGCCCGAGCTGCTGTTCACAAGCACAATATGCCAAGTGTCGCTGTACTCTGAAGCAGTCGAAACGTGTTCTTTGGAGGCATAAATCACCCTTCACTGTCTGGAAGTCTGATGCTCTTGGTTTGGCGGATGCCAGGAGAACACTACCTACCAGAATGCATAGGGTCTAATGTAAAGTTTGGTGGAGGAGGGATAATGGTCTGGGGATTTTTTTCAGTTAGTTCCAGTGAAGGGTAATGTTGATGCTACAACATACAAAGACAGTTTAGACAATTGTATGCTTCCAACTTTGTGGCACCAATTCGGGGAAGACCCTTTCCTGTTCCAGACATGGTTTGATGAGTTTGGTGTGGAGAAGCTCTAGTGGCTGCACAGTGGCCTTACCCCAATGAATTGGGATGAATTGAACACCGATAATAATATATTGTTGAACATCACCACAGCTCTGCGAATTCAACAAATTTGGTTTTAAAAATAATGATGTTAATACAACATTGGCTTAGTTATTCTTGGGCAATGGTCCCTGTGCCTCATTGGGTCTGATAAAGCCACACATGTTGGCAGGCGGCAACAATCCCTTTGTATTTCTTAGTCTATAAGTGGCTAGTGCGGACAGTCCACCAACAGCTGCTAGTTTTACCTCCTCTGCAGCAAAATAACAAGAAGTCCCAGTTAACATTTTGCCCAATGGTCAATCCATGATTTGCCCAAGTTGTAATATGTTGGTCTTCATTAGTTGCTCTCTAATTCACTTATCCTCTTTCCTCAAAGCTCCCCAAAAGTTTTTTCCCCAGGATCTTTTATATCAGCATTGCATGGTTTAATCCTAAAGCATCTGAAATTTGCTTTATACTTCCTCCATTATTTCCTATTTCTGCTTTTAATTTTTCAGCTGAGAACAAAAAATGTTTTCTCAGAGATTTTGGAACTCACGGCCTAAACAATGCCATCCTATTGTTCTTTAGCACTCTGGACATATGTTACTTCTGTGCTTGTTCCCCCTCCCTCATGGTTGGGAGTTATATCTGGAATCCTGATTTATATGATGTTGATAATCCTTTAGTTTCAAATGCTTTCACGGCTTAAGATCCAACCACTTTTTCTCTCTTTTTTTAATCTCCTTTGCTAATCACCTGTCTATCATATGTATTATTCTGTTTTTATTTATTTATTATTATATTGTAGATTTAGGTTATCAGAAAATGTATGGTTTTAAGCTGACAGTAGATAGGACTTGAATGTTTATAAAGACCAAACCATTAATATAAAAATAGATTGTAAGCCCTAGAGGCAAGGAGCCTCTACTCGATCTATTACAGTATACGCTCAGGTAACTCAATCTTTCCTCCACAATTTGTTCCAAAGTGCAGCACAATATAATAAGAATATGACCTATAAATAATGTTTATTATCAATAATAGTATATGTATTCTCTATAGAACCACTTATTACTTGTACAAGTGCTTTTTAATTCATGATTGTATAATTGCATAATGCTATGGAACATTGTTTTATTGGAGTCACTATTTTATTGTAACTTAAAATCTGCTATTAGGTAGCGCTGTCCAAGTTTAAGATTAATGTAGATGTGTTTGCCTAAAAATGTAAGTGCCTGACTATTACATTCTTTACAGATTGCCTGTGTTCAAAACATTTTACTCACAATGCCATGAAAAAGAATGGCCATATTTGTTGTTATTACGTTTGGAAGGCGAGCCTTTTCTCCTCTAGCTCAAGCTTTACTGTTTTGTTTTCTTTCCTTGACTTCAGAAAGCTAATATTGGTGGAAATTTTTATCCAGGCTAACCAGAGGTCCGCATTTGTCACGGGATAGTCCCCTGACTGAAACCACTGTGCCATTAAAAGTTTTTAGCATAATCAATGTGATTATAAAATTACTAGCCAACTTTAAATTGGATAGGGCTCCTAAGTAAACGTAGAAACATTGAATATGACAGTAGATAAGATCCATTTGTTCCATCTATTCTGCCCATGTTTCCTGATGGCAAGCTTAGGGGTGTTTTGTTGTATTCGGGTCATTGCCGTGTTAAATGCACCATTTTATGTTCACATGTTGCGTGGCAATGACATTAACAAATCGGCTGTGGCCTTTTTCATCCCACATTTGGTGTCTGTGTTTTATTTGGAGGGTTAATTGGGGATGACATAGCGCGAGAGTCGAGGCTACCCTTGTCAAATCATTCCTTGGTCTTGTCTTAGATTCAGGTTACCTTTATGCCTATCAAATGGCATGTTTAAATCTAGCACAACCTCTAGCACGGTCCCTGTAAAGAACTTAGGATGCTTCTACTACTGGCTGACCCGTGGAGACTACTTTCTCCACTCTACATCAGGGAGATTAAAGTTACTTGTAATGATAACCTCACCTTTATTTGACATCTTAACTATTTTTGCAACTAGTAGATGATCAAGTGCCTATGCTTGTCCAGGGGGCCTATATATCACACCAATGCAAACAATCTTTGTAACATAATGTAATAATAATACTCCTTTTCCCTATGTTCTAAATAATGTAGAGCTTTCCAAACCCCACACATCCGATCCACGTGTTGCTTCTTGCCCTTCTTATTCCCGTTCTGTCTTCTGCTTTCCTCTTTCCCTCTTTTGCTGCCTCTCTTACATGGCATTGCTCATACTGCCAGTTTCCTCTCTGCGCATCTTGGCCCTGGGGGTCAGCGTTATGAGGGCCAACAGTGAGCGCAAGATCAAGCAGCACATTTCATGGCTGATGATGTAAAAGGCAAAGCACCAGTGTCTGGGCAGAGCTAACAAATGTACTCTCCTCGCTTAATAAGAAAGAATTATGTTAAGTAATACCAGCGAGACAGTTTCTGTAAAGCTAATAAATTAAACGCGTCAGCGGGAACCAGAAGGAGGAGGGAGAACGAAAGGGAAGGAGAAAGCCAGGAGACTCAGGCAGTAAATTGCATTTCTTTTGATTGTACTCTTCTGTATATACAGAGTGTAATAACACACTGGGCGCTATAATTAATCTTTGTTTCAAAGGTATTTTATCCCCCCCCCAACAATTCTGCTATAATTACAGTGTACCTTATTAACCTCTTCTCTGCCATTGGTATAGGAAGCCCATAAAATGGGGGTTTATAATTTTTACCCTGCCCCATCATCTTTCATAAAATTCCCATTTGAAGATGGTAGAGCGGCTTCTGTTTCTCTTTCTGCAGGAATAGGGGGTTGATAGGGTATTGTGAGTTGAGGTTGGGGGAACTGGTATCTTTTCCAGCAAGAAACCCGGACTAGAAAATGTGCTTCTCCTTAAAATATAGGATTGGGAGTGTGGAAACAATAAAAAGTCAAGTGTATAGGGTAGTAAAGATGGGTCTCTCAGGGCCAAAGCAAAGGAGGTCACATCAAATATGTTGATGTTAGAATAATTTAAAAGCTAAATCCACAAAGGTAATATCTAAGATTTATATGAGTCTGTCAGTAAAGCTGGGATTTCAGGAGAAGCAGTTACTCCTTGCAAATTTGGGAGCAGGGACTTTAAATCCAGCCTTGAAGGATGAGAATGCTTCAACTGTTATAAAACTTAATTTAAAGAAGAATGATGCATTTCAATCTTCACTCCACTGAACTGGCAGAGAGAGCGGAGGTCCATTTAATTACATAATATAAAACTGAAAAGTACAAAGGGCACAAATTAAATCACAAAAATCTTTAGATGAAAAAAAAGAAAATGAACAGAAGGTCAAGAGTAAAATGTATCCACAGGGAATCCTGATTAAAGGTACCAGTAGAACCTCGGTGGTGCTCCCTGTGCTCCCTTATTATTGGAAACTAGACTGGTTCTAGAAGTGTTTATAAAGTAGATGTGAGTAAAAAAAGATGACTTCAGGACAAGACGCTAACCCTGGGGTGAAATAACCCCTATGATGACTGAGAAACCAAAAAGCCAAAGCCATAGTAGCTTTGATAAACGTTTTTAACGGCACTAAACAGTGTTGAGATCACATTTAACTTTTAATCATATGAAACTGTATAGCAAGTATAGGGAATGCGAGTGTAATGATAGAAGTGCTAATGTAATTATAGGCAGTTGTGTTGTAAATACATTTAGTGCGAGTGTAATGATAGAGAGTTCTGCAGAAGAGAACTGGCACTGAATACTGTTAAAGATCCGTAGACTGATTTTAGGATGAAATAATAGCATAGTGTAACAAAATGAAGTCCTAGTAGGGGAGATGAATAATTCTTGTGTAATGAAATGGAATACTAGTATAGAAGTAATGCTAACAGATTACATTCTAGTATAAAGGTAAATGTTGCTAGTGTGACAGAATCCAACCTGAGCTAGCCTCCCAATACACTTGTCAAATCCTTGGTGGCCGACCGGACCGCATACATACTGATGCCTCTGTGCTAGTGGCAGATTGGGCCCTGCAGTCTCCGGCCCCTGCTGGATAACCATAGCAGGGATACAAAAGTATAATGTACGGCTGCACGTATCCAGTTGATGCCCGCACACGTCATTTGGTGGCCACTGGCTTTAAAGTGCCAGCTTAGTCATTCTCATTGAGGAAATGTAATAGTAGTATAAAAAGTAATGTAATGTAATACTAGTAATAAGTCGGTAATGCTGGCGTAATGAAATGAAGTGCTGGTATAGCAGTAAGTTATGCTAGTCTAACGAGATAGAATGATATTGTTAAACATTATAATGTAATAGAATTAACTAATTGTTAATTACTTACACTTACATACAGTATCCACAGAGGTAATGTGTCCGAACGGAAAGCCGCTGTAAACATGAGATATGCTGCAATAAAAGTACGGAGGGCTACTTCGAAGATAACAGCGCTAATGTAATATTTGAGAATGGTACTGTAGTTTTCAATAAAGAATGCTAAAGCGAAGAAAAATAATTCTTAATAAATCTTAAACGCTGAAATCTTACAGCGCCTGCATATGATGAAAAATCGAGAAAATCCAAGCACACACAGAACACTTGGTGTAACTTGCCATTCTGAGAGACATTTATCCTCAATACTGGTTTCTAAAAGGTGAATCAGACCTATAATGAATTTCCTCCGGGTCCTTACGGAGTTCTAGCGTATCTCCCTGGCCCTTGCGTGCACGGCTTAATGTAGCACACCTATGAAGTGAACTGATAACACTAGCTTAAGATCTAAACCGCGAGGAAACGGTGGCTGTTTAAGCAGAGGCTTACTCATTTTCTCTGCGATATAATGGAGTAGTTTATAACGCAGGTTATGATGGATATTACTGCTACAGTTATGGCTGTGAACGGCTATATCTGATATTTCCTCCTCGTCCAATTATATTTATATGAGCTAAAATATGTTATTGTGGGTTGTTGCTCTTGCAGAATTGCCAAGCTGACAAGTTGCAAATTTTCTGTTTGAGCTAAGAGATCTTGAGCTGCTCTTGAAGTGCTCTGTTGATATTTTTCTGATCATTCATTATTAGGATGTTGTAAAATACAGCAACTTAACCCTTTGGAATTCTGGAGAAGGCATCAGAGTATGTTTTCTCTTACTCCTGCTAATTCTGCCTGGTTCCTAAAGGTAAATAGGATGGAAAAAAGTATAAGATTCACATGCAAGACTTTTACACCATAAACCCAACCAGCAACATACTCTGTAGCTATAGACTGACTATCCTCAAAGCAACCTAGGCTGCTACCCAGCGCTCCTGTCTGTCTGTCTGTCTATCTATCTATCTATCTATCTATCTATCTATCTATCTCTAACCTGATCAGCCATAACATTATGATCACCTGCCTAATATTGTGTAGGTCCCCTCTTTTTGCCACCAAAGCAGCCCTGGCCCGTCGAGGCATGCACTAGACTTCTGAAGGTGTGCTGTGGTATCTGGCACCAAGACTTTGGCAGTAGATCCTTTAAGTCCTATAAATTGTGAGGTGCGGCCTCCATGGATGCATCCAGGTGCTCCTGGTAAGCGACGCACTCGGACATCCACATGATGTAAAAGGAAACATGGTTCATCAAACCAGGCCACCTTCTTCCATTGCTCTGTGGTCCGTTCTTATGCTCACATGGCCATTGTAGGCAGTGGACAGGGGTCAGCATGGGCACCCTGAATGGTCTCACATACGCAAAAAACTGTGATGCACTCTACGTTTTGACACCTTTCTATCAGAACCAGCATTAACTTTTTCAGCAATTTGAGCTACAGTAGCCTGTCTGCTGGATTTGACCACAAGGGCCAGCCTTTGCCCTACACGTGCATCAATGAACCTTGACCGCCCATGACCATGCCGCCGGTTCACTGCTCTTCCTAGTACCGACCTCTGCAGACCGGAACACCCCACAAGAGCTGCAGTTTTGGAGATGTCTGACCCAGTTGTCTAGCCATCACAATTTGGCCCTTGTCAATATCGCTCAGATCCTTACTCTTGCCCTTTTTATTTTACTCAGTGCTGTAATTATACATCTATTATTTATTTTAATGCTCATTATGATTTGAGATTTCCTTTATATTATGATGAATTGGACAAATTGAAATATTCTTTTACAATTTAAGTTAGGATTAGTGTTCCCGGAAAAAAGGGTCTTCCATTTTCCCTTTTTTGTCCTATTTGCATTACGACAGATAACTGACAACCTGTATGTTCCTCAAGGTACGCTTAATAAACACTTTTCTTTCAGTACTTTTTCTTCTTTGTTTAATGTCTAGATAGCAATTTTTGCACTTTTCGAAAGCTAACTGACAAAATGACAGGGTAATGGACATCTTTTTGTAAGAAATGGGTCTGAATGTGTACTGTTCTCCTCCCACATACTTAAATGGTTGGATAATAAAGCAAACCTCAAGCTGAACAACCTTTTCACAACTTATAGATAAAATACCATGTTTTTACTATATAGCATAAATAAATCAGATGAAATCTTTACAAAAAATCTTTAAGCATTATATATATATATATATAGTAACTAATTTCATCCAATCACACTCATATTTGTTTTTCTGGATGACAATGTAGACCCAAGTAATCTTGGTTATTGTTACATATTATATATTATTATAATATTACATATAATTATTACATATTATATATATATTATAATTATAATTTGGCTCTCATCTAACATTTCTCTCCCTTTCATATAAAAATTAAAAGTTCATTGCTTCTTTGGCAGTTGCTTGTAAACTTTGTAGCTGCATTAGTGTCTTATGTCTGGTAACGGCCCTGATGGGCGCTGAGGAAATGTGTCCAGGTCTTCAAAAAGATACAGAAATTGCTTCATTGTGCCTCTATTCATATCTTTTTCCTCTTCTTTTCTTTTCTCATTTTGTTTTGCCGTTTAGTTCTTATTTCTTATTCCTTTTATTTTTTGTTTACATTGAAAATGGGAAAAATAATTTCAGAATGCACTTGTATTAAGATTTTGCATTTCCCTGCCTATTTGCAACTTTGCTAGTGTGCTTTTCCTCCCCGACCTGCTCTATTTCCGTTTCAAATATTCTAAGCAAATAAAAGAAAAATGAAAAATAAACAATATAATTGCTTTATGGAAGGTCTCAATATGCTCATCCCCATAGGCAGGATGTTCCAGTAGCCTACCGTGTGATACTGTATATAAAGATTTTTAAAAAAGGTGCCGGTACTAAGTACCAGCAATACCCCCCATCATGGTTCTAAGCAACAAAAGCCGAAGAAAATGTTTTGTGAAAAAAAATGACACATCAAGGTACATAAGGTATATTGCCATAATTGCTTTGTTTTAAGAAAGCAACACCAATTGGTTGCCTTTATAGAAGTCTAACCATCAGATTTCTCCCATCCAAAAGACAGATAACATATTAGAATGCCAGAGATATAGAAACACACGTCATCAGTCATTGTATAAGCACACAGAACATAATTGCTCCATACCCTTGACACAGGGATGCATTTTCCGCCCTTGCCTAGCTGGAGTGAAGTGCTAGAGGTAGCAAAGCAGAACATTTTGAAAAGTGACACCTGTCGTCAGCTATGCTTACTTGTCATACATTTTAATGAATAATTAAGAGGAGGAGGAAATGAAATGATCCATGGAATTAAGGAGTTGACAGGAACACTCTAAGCTGACCTACCAATGGCCTTCACTGTTTACGGCCTCCAAATTTCCATTTCTTTCTTTTGTAATTGGCTGTCAATTTAATATGTTTTAGGTGAGCAAAACATCTTAATTTTTAATGATGTAAAGATTTTCAGTGCCTGAAGCTCTGAGAATGGATTCTTGCCAAGTCTGACCATTTAATCATGTCACAAACAAATCGAGAGAAATTAAAAGCCCGTTTTAGATGAGAAATTGAAATTAAAGTATCATAATAAGCTCAATTTACCAACCAACTATAAGCACTCTCTGGACATAAAGCTGTTTCTAGGAACATCTTAGCAAATGTGATGATTTATAAAACACAACCTAGATCTGCAGCTGATGTTTAGTGGACATAGTGTTAACTCTGCTTCAAAATAGATCCTGAGCATCCAGACAAATAAATACATTTCAAAAGAATATATATATATATATTGAGATATGCTATATATTATTATTTATTTTGCTATTTAGGTTGGGGAAGATACTTTCCCCTGTACCTACTACCCAGAGGAACTTCCTGCTAGAGCCGTGCGCGGGAGTGTTTTCTTAATCCCACCTGCTCCCGCTGAATTTCTGACCATTACCGCCCGCTCCCGCAACATGTGTGTTCCACTCCCGTCCGCTCCCGCTACATATGTGTCCAATACTGCCCGCTCCCGCAACATAGGTGTCCAATACCGCCCACTCCCGCAAACATCATTCACAAAAAAATCATTCACCCCTTCATATACTCATTCATTCCCTTATTCACAGATACTAATCATTCACAGATACTCATTCATTCCCTCAATCACGCATACTCGTTCATACAAACTCCCCCTTACCTGAACTGCAGATTTCCCGCGCATTCCCGTAAGGCTGCTTTCGCGTTGCTCGCACACAGCGTCTCTTCTCTTGTCCAGCCAGAACAGAGCAGAGTTGTGGGACATGCCGTAAATTCATGTGACTCTGCTGGGTTCCTGGGCGGAACAAGAGAAGAGAAACGCGAAGGCAGCCTTGTGGGAGTGCGCGGGATTACTGGGACCCTCAGGTACATTGTCTCCCGCAACACCTGAAAAACCGCCCACACCCGCAGGTTTTTTGACAGGTCCTTCGTCCTGATGCAGTCCTCTACTTCCTGCAGACTTTCTAGATGGGTGGTTCTTTTTGAGGAAATGAGAATTGAAAATTGAGAAATAAAAAGTATTTTTTTTACATGTTGATAATGATTAGAAATTCATCTGTATATAGCCTTTCTGATAACTTACTTCATACACCATTCTAACTGTGGAATAATACTTTGCCAATAGAGCCTTGGGTAGGCCCATGCCTTTTGTCCCTCACCAGATACCTATTCTCTAAGCACCACCTTTACTCTTTCTGTACCTTCCCTTCATTTTAGCATCTTTCTTTTCACTAACATTTCTGTTACTCTAATTCCTTCTCAGTGTCTTTTTTTGTGAGACATGGTTCACATTAGCAGATGCTTCTTGAAAATAGCAAACTTGAAATATTTGAGTGTTTAATGTCAGTTTTTTTATGTCAAGTAGCTCCAAAATACACCTCCAATCCTATTTATTGGCCTTCAGATTTGCTTATTCCTGACTCCAAATTGCTTTTGTTGAAGTAATTAACCTAAGGGCTCACTTTTTTCAACCCCCACTTGAATGATGTATTCATTATGGACAAGAATAATACAATAATTTGTGTGTTATTAGTTAAAACAGATTGTGGTTGTTCTTTAGCAGAACCTCCAGCACTAGATGTGATTATAAGACATATTGACTGTACACTTGAAATAGTAAGGCCCTCATCTCCTCCGGTACCAGGATGGAACTCATAATGGGAGTTCATGGTAATGTTAATTTTGTATATTATGTTAATCTACTGGTGCTCTGTAAGTGTAATGCAATGTAATGTAAAATGTGCCACTATTAAATTCTAACCAGCGATCTTTGGAAATGTATAACTAAATAACTTGTTTGCAAAAGTTGTAGTTCTACTTTAAATTCCATAGTTTTGTCTACATTAAGCTCCTTGTACATTCTCTGGCTGCTGCCCTCAGTGGGAATCCCATGACAAGATTTACACTGTTCTCGAAGGCTGTTGTTGGAAGAAATACAGTTAATTAAATTGGCTCTGTAGGACAGAAGGAGGAATTATTAAAATAATCTAGCTATGGTAACCATATGGTAACAACTGAAATATGTTCATAAAAAACATTTAAAAGATACAAATAATAAAAAAATCAATTTCTTCCACGTTATTCAGATTTCCTCCTCTTTTTAATGCCCTATAGTTAGGAGACTTCTAAATAATATTCATTCTAGAGTAGTAGTACATTTATATTGGCTCTTAGTTGTTATTGCAAAACATTTGTAAAAATTTAATTTTAGACACAGGTATTATTAAATTAAGTGTATAATTGTCAGCATGCGAGCACACATTATATTACATATATTCAAGTATCTACTGTACAGTATATATGCATATAACTGCAAAATAGATTATTATACTGTTTTAGTGTTATACCATAATTTAAATAGGTAGAGCCCATTTCTAGCTTGAAGAAACCAATATTTCATTTCTCATGTGAAATTATTAAAGGTATTAAAAAGAACATTTGTATTTTTTTTAAGGCAATGAGAAACATACATTCAAAGATCCAAATGAGACAGTATTCAAGCACTTTGTCTGGTGATAATAAGCATGCATGATGTTAATTAAAGAGATGTTATTATGTCATACGGATTATTTTCCAATATGCGTTGTTGTTAGCCAATTAAACCAACATGAAATACTCATACAGACTTCATTGTTACTTAAATCCAAAAGTATTGCAGTATGGAAGGAGAAGAACAGTCTCTGTGGGCCAACCAGAATGTTACTCTGACTTGTATTATATTCATAAAGAGGTTAAAATGCAAAAAGGGAATATTAACAGTAAAAAAAAAGAGAAAAAAATACTAAAATGGAGTGCCTTACCACTCTCACCCATAGAAATAAAAAGGGTTTAAAATAAATACTGCACACTGTGTGAATTATTGCGTAAAAGTCTGTAAGTAATCCATGTAGGCATGCCAATAAAACAAAAATAATATCTTTGTTAAAACTGTCATTCAGAAATTAAAATATTGTAACAGCTACTACAACCCTTTTGCGAGCCATTTAAAATGTTGCATGGGCTTATTTTGTGGTATCTCCTGTTACTGCTATTCTAGATGTTTGTTCTTCACAGCCAAACGTATTTTATATAATATGGTTCAGGTTCTGGTCCTTTTTTGACTTCCGATACAGTTGTTCGAGTTTTGTGGTCCCCCAGCATTCCAGCAGCAGAGAGCAGGCAACTTTCGTTCTGTTATACAAGCCCGACCCAACTGACCACCAATACAGACTCCCAGAAATACATTTATTGCATACTGAATATACTGAATATATACTGAATATATTTACTGAATATTACAAGTTCGATGCACATTTCTGTTGCACTTGTCATTGTTGGCCAAAAATCACTAGAATTAAACAAGACAATAAAATGCCCACAAGAGGTTGGGACAGAAATGATCCAGTCTTAATTGAAATGTTGCCTAAACATTTGATTGCAATATATGCCTTGACATCACACCATGGTTTTCGAGATTAAAATCCTTTTCTCATCGTATGTTATATAAGTATAGTATATAGTTTTGTAGTGTTGTAGTGACGACAGATTTAAGAATTGAAAGCGAGGGGTGTATTAAAGATGAAGCAAAAAAGCAGGCTTTTTGTCCAACCAGCATGAGTTTGCTGCTGCAAACGTACACGTAATCCCCCATAAGTGACACACACACATACTAACATACAAACCGACACACGTATTAACGCACAAACCCATTACATGCTAACACCATAGTGTAACACACACTCCAACACCATACAGTAATGCGTAAACACTATGCACTCACACACACGCTAACACCATGCACACACACCCACTCTCTAATACCAAACACTTACAAGCACACATAATGTGCCACTAGCACCGCTCCCTCTCTCTTATCTCGCTCAAAGCCCTGTTTTCATGCAGCCTGCCCTCTGGGTGAGAGCTGCCATGCTTCTCCTGCAGAGTCACGTAACGTTTGTTGCGTCACCCCACTGGGCGACATGCACACTCTTCAGTGGTCTTAGTGCGCTGCTGTTCAGCTATCTGTTAAAATGTTTTGTGGGAACAAAAAGTTGCTTTGCATGATAGCCCCCAGCTTTGTCAGTGGTCCCTATCCTGTCTCTTTAATTAAATATGATTTCTGGGGACACAGCTAATGGGAGTTTTCCAATCCAAGGCTAAACTGTGCTGCAATTATTGTGTAAAATAAAGAAGAGAAAAACACTTCAGCATTACAGAAATTAAATGCCGCTATTCACCTAAGCAATCAGGGGTTTGTTAGCACCATGATGTGTGTGTGAATATATATATATATATATATATATATATATATGTAGAACTATATTGTACTGGAGAGAGCCTATTGTTACAATGTTTCTCTAGGGCCCTACATAACCATGAACCACCCTGTATGAGCGCCACAATAAATAAGGCTATGGTTTCCTGATAAAAGGGCCAAAAATATATTGTGTTTGAAAAAATAGGTCATCATATTTGTATTATGTAAATCAAGACGAAATATCATCCCCTTTGACAGACAATGAATGTAAAACAAATTCATTTCTGAAATAAAAACAGATCCCTATGTAGTAGAATGAATGGAATGGACGGTTTAACGCAAACACAGAGAGAGCCAAAGTGCATGGGAAAGATTCTTTCTTATTTAACAGGGCAGAATAACTAATAAACAAGCCCATTTTGTATAAGTACATTTTGTATGTTTTGGAAGCACAAACACTGAGCTTTCCAAAACATCTTGCGTATTTATGTATTCTAGTGGACAGTCATTCTGTACCCTTGTTCCTTAGGTATCTTAGTAACATTATGAATCAACAATAGACACATTTATAAATAGCCTTTCTGGGGCAGTGTGCTAAATATGGAGCACTCACCATGGAAACAAAAAGAATGTTCCTACCGATGTTTCAACTTTGCCCCATATGAATCTGCAAAACATAACTTCCCTCAGTTTAAAGCAAATGTTTTCCGTGGTTTTCCAATATAAAATTTCTCTGTGAAAGTTGTGTGTATACTTTCTAATGATTCATGGATAGTTTCATTTCCTTTCAATAATGTAAAATAAAGAATGTCCTCTGACTTCTGCAAGGAGGCTGCCAGTTAACTCAGCAATTGCAGAAAAATGTTTCTTCTGAGATCGCTCCTAGTGAATGTGCAGGGAGAACCATGATGTGCCATAACGTATGAGATGTGTGCTTGGCACCCTCATTGTCATCTCAGCATTAGTGTTTTTATGTTGGTCACTGGACAGGTAGTACCAAAAAAGTATCTTAGCTCCATAAGTGAACCCCGACCAGCGAATAGAATGATCTGCCCCTGGGAATGTGGCAATAGGGCTGTCACCCACTGAAAGACCTACTTGGCTTTGGCCAGAATACAGAGGTTTTCAAATTAAAGTAGTCCTATAGAGGACAATTATAGCTAAATAGCTATCCCTTACGAAAAATTACTGCAGTTTTTCTGAAGTAATACTGCAGTTTTTTGGACATGAAAAAACTGCAATACTGCACTTTTACTGCAGTATTACTGCACATTTACTGCAGTTTTACTGCATTTGTACTTCAAAGTACTGCAGTTTTACTGCAGTTATTTTTGTACGGAAGTACAAATGCAATAAAGCTGCAGTGCATTGAAGTACAACTGTAGGTTTGCAATATAAAAAAAAAAGTGCGGTAAATGTGCAGTAATACTGCAGTACAGTGAAGTACAAATGCAGTAATACTGCAGTAAAAGTGCAGTATTGCAGTTTTTTCATGTCCAAAAAACTGCAGTGTTACTTCAGAAAAACTGCAGTAATTTTTTCGTAAGGGATGATTTAGTTATTTGTGTATTTTATTTGCTTAAAGAAACCTTATAGCCAAACTGTGGCTATAAGTAATGTAATGTATTGCTATTGCTCCCATAAATACTAATAGGCCTGAATCATAATTCTTATTATACTCACTTTTAGACTAAAAGTTTATCCTGAGCCTCCTTGTAGGATTACAAGATTCAAAAAATCTTTCTTGGAAGAACACAGGCCTTCTGAAAGCCACCAGCCTGTGAAAAGCTATTTGCAAGATTCAAATAAAATCCCAAGCACATGCAATGTTTTTTTGGTGTACATATACACTTCCAAGCTTGTACCCACAAACATAGAAATTGAATATTAATTCACAATTAAGAAATAAAAACATGTTTAGAAAGAAAATGCTTTGTTTCAGTGTTCTTGGTATTTTAAACCCCCCTATGCCCAATGTTATTTCCTGTTGGTGTAAGAATGCACATACTATACAATAATAATAATAATAATAATAATAATAATACTATACAATAATGCAGTCCCATGCCCTCTTTTTCCATGTGGACTCTCGTGAATATCAGATGTGGCATTTTAATACATGTAAACAAGGTGCTACACTTTTTGTTTTTTGAATTCCTTATAGCATGGCAGTTATTATTAAAGGCCCTCTGTGTTTCATGTGAAAAGCTGTGTACGAGAAGGTTGGTTTGCAAAAAAAATACACACTTCTAAAACCTGGTTTATGCTTCAAAAAAGAAATATTAAGCCTCAAAACTTAGGGCTCAGCCTCTCAGCCTCAGCCTCAGCTCAGCTCAGCCTCTCTGCTGCCAGTTGGTCTGCAGCTGATTGCCAGCATTCTCCTCTCCCCAGAGGAAGTCAGCAGGTTTAATTCTTGTGCATACTGTTATCGCGCAAGACTTCCATCTTGGGATGTGGCGGTCAGTTGGCGCAGAAGCTAATCGAAAGCCCCTTACATTACAAAAATGTGTTTGGCTCCCGGGGTCCACTTTGACAACCATGAATTCAAGAATTCAAAAGGCTTCTGTTCTTAATAAATCTAAATTTATATCCCTCAGCATGAAGTATGAAACCAAACTATGTAACTGTCTATAGCCCCCAAATTGCAGAGGAAACTTCTAATGGGATAGTTGCAAAACATAAGGAGGTTTTAACCCATTGAGTTAGACCGTTCAAACTTTATGTAGGTTGTCCAAACTCTTCGGACTTAGTTGATCTGATTTTGAAATGATCTACAGGCACACTGACACAGAAAGCTAAGGATGGTGATGGAAGAGTGGGATGGGTCATCTTTAACCCAGGCCACTGACACCTTCATTCCTCCCCATCATTTGCTTTCACAAGTTATATACTTTCAAGGTGCTACACCCATTTTTGATTATGAATATTTTACTGTTGCCCTCCTACAAAGCCTTGTATGAAATGTTGACACCCTAACCATCCATTTTACTTAGTGGTTGCTGTGTGTGCGTACCTGGGAACTGAGTCTCAGTGTTTTTTGTCCGAATCACACGGTGAAGGGGCAGATTCTCAGGATCACACAATTTGGAACTGACTCATTTCTATTCTACTCTATTGTGATCATACATAAATCTAACAATTGGTACTTTTTGCTACCAATATGTTATGACTGATATCCCTGCTAAAATGTAAGTGAGGGTTTCTTTAAATAACGAAAAGTCAAGGTTTCCATGAAGTAACTAACTAGAATCTTCACAACAAGCTTTTAAAGGGTTAATATTTCATGAGTCTCAGGGGCAGCTAATTTAGAAAGTTCCCAGGTATCTACTCGTGTAAAAGCGTTCTCTCGATTGTATTCCCGTACGAAGTGTAGAATATATGTTGCAACTCAACATCACTGTGACATCTGTCAGTTGTCTAACCCCGATCTCAAAAGACAGTTTCTTGTGGATTTTTTCTTTTTTTACTATATCACCAAACTGTACTGTACTGTATCTTCAAAATAATCACTTTGAAGATATTCTCCAAATATTCAAAATGTAATGTGCACCTTAGGTTAGATTCCAATTGCTTCATATATTCAAATTTATTGTTGAGAATGAAAAAGAATGAAAGCACCCTATCAAAAAAATCCTTTCAGTAGTTTGTTCTGGCACATAACACTTCAAGATAGTCAAGGGAAAACAGGGGCCTTGAAAGGTGAAAATGATTCTCAATGAAAGGAAACAAAAGAATTTCTATTCATTCATACATACAAATTTCCAGGTACAGTTTGTTCATTTATCTATAGACCACCACGACTGAAACATTAATTGAATAAGGCTAGGTGTGAATTGTAGTTAAACATTTACTGATAGTTACATATTAGAAGTATGAGGCTAGCCTAAGGTAATGAAAGGATTTCTAAATAATTTCGGGGGCATGTAATACATAGCTGAAACTGTTCACGGATAAAGCACCGCTGTGTATACCTTTATCATACCGATAGAAATAAAAGGACAATCCAATAGTTATGACAACAGACTACTGGTTTCTGGCTCGTGTTGGCCATCTGCCCAAGAGCATCACACACTCTTTTATATCGATGGCAATATTTGAAAGCCCAGCAGTTTCGATCTGTGAAGAAGCTATACAGAGTAGAGTGGAGAGCAATTATTTCTTATGCAGGGGCAGCTGAGTCAAGTAGACATGGTACATCGAAACCCGCTTCTCCACTGCCCAGTGCTCTGTGCCCTGCATGCAACGCTGTTCATCACCTTCCTGGCTCATACACTCTATATGCAACAATATAACAATATATGCAAACACGGACTCAGGCTAATACCATATGCTACACTCACACTGACACTCAAACAATGTAAGCTAGCACAAACACTCTAATATTGTATAAGGACATTCTGTCTGTATGAACAGACCTTGCTCTCCCTTCATTTTGGGCCAGTTACGGGGAAATCCGTGATTACCCCAACTGGCCCTGCTGCTTCAGCTTTCAGTACCCCCCCCTGATTAAGGCACCCTAGGTGGGTGCCTTGTCCACCTGGTACTTAGACTGGCCCCATACCGGGCTGCATACTGCATGAGCATAAAAACGTAGCGTGCTGTCAGGCATATCCAGCCATAGGCCACACTTACTTTATCAAGCAACCTTTGGCCTTAAAGTGCCCAGGCCTTGTCTGGGCCTATATAGTCCTAGATGGTCTTTACTAGTGACAACCGTGCAATTCCAGAGAACAGGATATTAAGGTAGCTGGCTCAACCTCTCACAAGTCGGTGTCTAACACATATATTGCATATTTTTACCTTTAAAGAATATGACAAAAGGTTTATGTTATGAAATAAAGAGTGAAATATGTGATTTGGAAAAAGGATGTATACGCTTTAAGCACTAGTGCTCTATCCTTGCACAGTGCTTGATATCCCACAGTAAAGCTTTGTTGACTCCTACTATGCAACCTATAGAGAGAATCACAGAAGAGCTAATATTGTGATAATAGCTGTTGATGTCCCATCAGAGACTGCAAATAATCTGACTTTTTGTTTGTATTATGTATAAATCCTTGGCGTATTAGCAGCATATCTTTTTCACATAGCAGCCCATTCTATGGAAGTAGTAGAGTAATATGCAATTTTATATCTATTTAGCATCCTGGTGGGAGAAATGGGGCTGAAATTGTTGGTAAGTCCTCTTAGTAATGAACCATTCGATATGGATAACAACCGATACGCTACAGTTTCTAACAGACAATGAAATAACTCATGCAGCAGCACACTAGATTTACGAAAATACTAAATCTTAGTATTAAGATTCTGAAAAACATCTGTTTCCTGGTAGGTAAAAATAGGCATTTTTAAGAACACTATGTAGCGTATTCTGATGCAGGAAAGAGAGATTGCTTGTAAAACCTGGATGCCATAGGCCCAGCATACTTACTTAAGTGGGTTACACCATAGGTTTCTCAAGATTGTAGAACCTGCTAACAGTGTATGATGTTGGATACATTAAAGGATATCTACTAAAACATGTCTATAAACAGATGTTTTACTATTTAAAAGTCTGGGCCTAATAGAATTATAGTGGTTCCGATGTGTGTGTGTATTTCTGACTGCACAAAATGCTTCTTTAACAACCATGAACAAGCTAGTAGATCAGTACATATTATTCAATCTATTGATTTGTGAGAAAAAGGAGACGCAAACTTCATGTAAGTTTTCCTGTGCTTCTATTGTAACCAAGATCTACTATTATAGCACATAATCACATAATATAAAATAAATATGCCATGACGAGAAACAGCTACAGATCAAAAGCATGATGGGAGTTGTTGTCCGAGTTGTGTTGCCCAGATTCTTGGCAGGAATATGGTTGTATATTATTATTATTATTTATTGTTTTATAAAGCGCCATCATGTTTAGAATCTACAAGTTGGCTTGTAAGCGTAGGAGTGAAAAAAATAAATAACAAGCACATTATATTTCAGCTAATAAATACATACTTCACTCCCTCATGACCAATAACGTAAAATATTATTTACTAATCATATTGGTCCCATGAGAAATTCATTCAAACCCAACTAATATTCCCGGTCACTATTGGCATAATCACCCAGCTCATCTGACACATCTTTTTTTATAAGTATACACTTCTTTTAATATCTGGTCTCACGAAGACAACTGACTGTAGCAGTTATTAAATCTCTAAATCTATTATCTTTCCTTCCGGGTGCGACCTTTGAGCTCTCAGCATTAATAATGGAAAATTTCTTTCCAGTTACATTTCACTGTCATGATTTTGCCACTTTGAAATGAGATTAGAAGAGGCAAGAAGAAATGCTGAGATTTTTTTTTTTTGTCCTCATCCCTTTTTTCGAGCGCATACCACCCTCTGTCTCTTGTGTATTTACATTAATAGGAAGCCTTATCACGGCAGCAGAGTCAATAAAAAAGACAAATATGACCATTAAAAAGTCTTAGAGAATGGTCAAGTAAGGTGTTTTAACCCTTTGAGGGTAGGGTATATCCCTGCCAAGGGTTGAAAGGACCATGTTTGTTTAGAAGATCAACCCACCTTTAATTATAGGATTTTTCTGGATATTCCCTGGCATTCAAAGAGTTAAATTAATGGGTGGAAGGGTATTGTTACACCTGAAAAATACAGAGTTTCCTACAAAGGGGGTTAAACAGTCTGCATGCCATTATGTTCCAAAGCTTCGTGCGTGCAAGGAAATAATTTGTTTGTCACATCTTCCCAGACATATCTCAAAGAAAATTCTTGATGTCGAATGAAGAGGAGACTTAGGAAAAGAAGATAATTGAATCAAAAAGCACTGTCACTTTCAAACATGCAGTAATTTCATCCAGCGTTCTCTCTGAAGGCAAAGAATACCACGCACTTACCACCACTAACCTGTCATATGCAATCAGAGCATTTTTTTATAGAGACGGTATGGAAGTTCTCACATATAGAGTCTGCTACACTTAAGGATAGCTAACGTAAATACTATGTCTTTCCATCTACAAAAATTCCAACCCTGGCTCTTACTCCATAAATCATCCTTAATCGTTAAAGATTCAATGTATAAACTCCCAACTCATGTTCTATCTTTAGTTCTCACTGAAATCCTAAATTGTCAGTAAGTAAGGATGTCAACAGTTTGGTTAGCTCATACCCCCCAATATTTCAGGTGTCCAAATCAGGACACCGGTATTAAGGGGTGTAGTGAGAGGCTAAAGGTACAGGACCCCGTTACCTTACAGGAAGAGCCACTTTGTGCTGCTTAGCTTTAGAGCATCACGAGGTGGCCACATGGGAGCAACAATGAAGGTCTGCAACAGCGCAGACGTCCATTGATTTTACAGATTCCTAGGCCATCTCTCCAACAGTACCATGGTCATCCGAGCTGTCCCATGACCTTCACTGCTCACAAAAGTGGGACATCTACAGAGGACAGAAAATCAGTCATGCCCCAATGAAAACCTACAGTGATGAGAGATATGGGTTAAGCAACTACTTAAGGTGCTTAGATGCAACTTTTTGAGCCCAAAATGCACAATAACTTCAGTCTGCTTCACACACCCATGCCTATATTTATCAAACCATAGATTGGTGGCTGCAGTATAATCAGCATACCTGGGAAATCTCCAGGTGAAGCAACGCTCCAGGTCAAGACCAGAATCCTACGGGTCGCGGGGTCTTGACACGCTCCGCTCCCTGCCCATTTTCCCTTTACATGGTGGTGTTTCCCAATGACATCAGCAGGAATGCCCCTGACGTCAGTGCGAACTCCTGGCCGCGTCCAGGGAGCCAGAGTGAAGAAGTTCCCAGGTATGATAATCAGACAAGCAAAGAGCGTAAATGAGTAAGCCTCTGTGTCATAATTTGACATTACCCGTTCAACTGGAGACCATCTGTGTAGCATTCTATGGGTTTCTATATTCATATTACCTGAGAATTTTACAATTTTATTCCGCGGCTTGAAAAAAAATAGCAATTACTTGTGCTCTGATGGTTAAAGAGTTTTCTGAGGTGACAAGCCCATTTTAAATATTGAATGGAACTAATCTAAGGCTTCAATGCAGTGGGTTATGCCCAGTGTCATATTTGCATATTAAAGGGAGTCTGGGAGAGGCAGAATCTAAATATCTGTCATGATTAATTTAGGTGCCCCTCAGAGAACGGGGAAATAGATCAGCTCTGTTTTATTTCTGTTTTATGTAAAATTAAAGAAAAAATTGCGGATGAGCAAATGTGACCCAGCTGCCTCAAAAGTCTGATTCATTTTATAAACAGAGACGGAGATAAGTGTGGATTTTGAACAAGGTCCTGTTTTCCATGTAAAGCGAGGTGCCAGGTTCACTTATTCTCCAATAATATCTGTATTCAGAATGTATAATTATCACAGACGATGATGACTACAACTACCAGCATGTTTGACCAGTCCGATCTAGAATACTGGGTAAAATCTATCCCTAGTTCTCATTGTATGGAATCCCAGAGCAGACCATAACAGGGTTAATGTGCTTAATATCTGCCTACAACCTAATGAGGTGGAATTCTAATGGAAATTGTTAATGCTTCTCCATCGCAGTTTCTTTTTCCCTGCCACAAATTTGCAATCCTTCATTACTCAGGCGCTATTATCTCTAAAGCTATGCAAATAAACCGAATTTGGAGCCATTTAAAGTATTTAGACAAAATTAAAAAAGGGCTTGTGCTGTTCCCAATGAGCCGTAAAAAAGTCTCCTCTGTGTATCATTCTCCACCTCTCACGTGACCCGTCTCCCTTTTCAGTCTGTCTTTCATGCATTCTAAAGAGTTGCCGGCATTGACGCACTTAACTTATGAACGGGCTGACATGAAGTCCCCTCTCACCAGGGGACATGCAAAGCTAGAATGACACAGCTGCCATTTTTATTGAGATGTCATACTAATGACTTGAAGCTAAAACAGAAAATGTATGATTTCAGAACTGCTTTGTGCCTATTGCTAACTTAGCACTTGTTTTCCCAGGAGCGTTTAGTTAACCCCTGACAACCGCAGAATGTATATTAAAAAGTGCAAAAAATAAAAAATAAGAAATTTAAGATTTATAAAACACTCTCTGACCTACAACCCAAATGGTTTAAAATACAAAAGTATGTAAGGGAGAGTTTTGGGCAAACAAAAACCTAAAAACAATGTATTTGGGGGATTATTGTACGTATGGGATGGTGCATAGGTGTCTCCTATAGTAGTCTTCTGCATTATGATGTTAGTTTGACAGAGTTACTATGGAAGCTGGCAAAAAAAAAGCCAGCTGTTTGCAGTAAGAGCATCAGCCGTGATTTGCCTCAGCTCTATAATAAAGTAAACCACGGGGTCCAATAACTGCTGTGTTCCCCGGGACGAAATGGTTAAGAACTACTGCTTTTGGAGGCTAAACCATAAAACTCAATTATCAAGGTCTACTGTACCAAACCCCAAGGCCGCTTGTAGAGGGCACAGATATAGAATGTTTGACTACAACAAAGGAAATATATTGCTTTTCAGACGCTGCAAGAAACAAATCTTTTATTTTGGTTTGCCTTTTTTTTTGCCCCGAGGTAGGTTCATTTTTCTCTATGCTAGCACAGGTTCTGAGTAATTACTCACAGCTTGGGCTTGTATTGCAATTATTCTTGTAATATTCACCCTGTCCTGCACTTAACAGTTAAGGCACCTGCAATTAATAATATCAGAGGTGCCAACAATCTGTGTTCCTGTCTAATCAGAGCACACCCCAAAGACCCCATGTAGGGTGCCATTCTCTGCAGGTGGACATTAAAGGTCAAATAAAGAGACAATTTATACAAAGAAGGGAAGGAAAATGTAGGTTGTATCTATGTATTCAAAATGCTTGATACAAGTTTCAACATTCAGTGGTTTTCTGCTGGTCTTGACTCCCTTTATACCTTCTGCTTCTTTTACTTATATTTTTTGCATTCCCCTCCACCTCCCTTCATATCTCCTGTCACTCAGCTTCGTTTCCAAGTGCTTTCAAATAGGCTGATGGCAAAAAAAGCAAGGTAAAATTATAGAGAACTGCCAGAAGAACAAGAAAAAAAAGACTGCAAGAAATGTGTAATTAAACTGTCTTTAAATGAACATGAAAAGAATAGATGGGGATGAGGTGAGCATAATGAATAAATGGAAAAAAAAGCCCTGCAGAGATAGAAAAAAATGTCAACAAAGCAAATGGCAAATGTGAAAGAAGAGAATGACAAAAATACAAGGTCAAAAAGAGGCGGAAAACCTCAGGATTCGTAGTATGAATCAAGAAAGTTGGAATAATTTTTGGTTCACAACAGCTCAGTAGTCATTGGTGACTTGATCTGGAGGCTCTGGTAACCACATAATCTGGGCTCATGGGCTTCCATGATTTACAAGCTCCCTGCATACTGTCCATACCACCCTCTACTTAATGTATATTGGGGGCTAGCTCCACTCCTTAAGTCTTATACATAAAGAAAAAATCCAGCCATCAGTGACACAAACCATTATAAGGAACAAGGTGAAATCTATCAAACTACATAGGTTGGGATTGGGTTGGCTTCTCTAGAGGTTTAGGTGGCTTACACAGTTGTATAGTGTAATGCATCATCTACTGGAATCAAACAATACAAAAGTGGCCTTGATTAAAATTATTTCATGGATGTAACATTATTATTAAAATTATTATTTGTGCTATACATGAGACCCAATGAACTATAGGCTATTTGGAGTATAGTAATCTCTTTTTGAGATATTAATAGGAGGACAGCTGCCACCAAAGCCTGATTTAAGCCAAGTATTGTTTATTGTCTATGGCGTGTTATATTTTGTGAACATAGATTGTCAGAATGATGAACTGGAATCTCAAAGACGTAGAAACATTAAGGAGATGGTGCTAAGCCATAATATACATCACTGCAATGGAAACTGTCTTGCTGCAGAGCACCCCTTTGCTAGATATGTGCCCAAATCTGAATCAAAGCGATGTATACAATTAAATCCAACTGACCTAATTCTAATTGTGGAATCTGTATATAAGAGTTTTAGTCTATATGTGCAGTACGCAAAAACAAATAAAACACAAAAGCCTTGTAGAAACTAAAATACTTTCACTTTATAATGTTGAGAAACACACCTATATGCTTTATTACTATTATATTTTAAATGTTGTGGTGTAGCGATAAGAGGTCACATAGCCGTTTGTGTTCTAGTGGATAAATTCCGAAAGCATTTTCAGAAGATAAGCAGAAATATAAAAGTTTACTAGCTCAATTTGTACAAGATCTCAATGTCTCCGGGGTTTGTATATTTTTCAGAAATGATTTTCCTTGTTCTGAATCACCAGCTTCCTCTGCAATATGAGGTTTCAGCCAGTTATACGTTAGAAAAAGTGAGGGAAAAAAAAAGCATTTGGGAATATCATTTCATGTATTATGTGACAAACAGTAGTTTTTAGCAATTTTATTCACATTTGCTACAATGACCATTTTTACTCTATAAACAGACATAAGATAAAGAAGAATACCAGCAAATCAGCTATGCACAGAAATCAATCATGATAC